>NW_019154087.1:81929880-81961034 GCF_002288905.1 Enhydra lutris kenyoni
GCCAAACATGAAAGCAACCAGAATTCACAGACCTTGAAGAGATCCATGAGGAGATGTCAGTGACTGGCACCAGTGACTGCCACTATGCCACGGAGCTTGCCAAGAGGTGTCAGAACAACTCGCCTGGACCACCTCTCACCCCACTCCTACTGGGGAAGAAGGAAGGAGCACTGATCAGCTTTGCAAGGGAGGGGAATTTGTGGAGAGAAGCTCTTTCTCTCTGGGGCAAAAAAGGGTGCTTGCCCTCCTGCAGGCCACCAAGGGATCCAAAAGGGCATCAGGTGTGGGCATCGGCAGAGCTTGCCAGCAGAGGAATCCTGACTCTTGCATCCCAGCTGGGTACTTGCTGAGCTGAGAAACCCGTGGGCCCCTTCTGAAGCTGTCTGAGGAGCAGAGCATAGAGAAAGTTGTATTTGTATTCTCTAAAGTTTAAAGCATATGACCATGTATGGAGTGTTGCCTGCTTCTCATCCTGAGATTCTGAAGGTAGGAAGTTCCCTTGAGGCATCTGAGCCATCTTCAGGGTTTGAAGGGAACGTAATGATGGGTGTACAGAACGAACATGGGGCAGAGTCCACCTCCTCCCAGTTCTCATAAGGTCTTGGAGGTTGAGGAAGAGGGCCCAGTGGTACCTGTGGCTCTAGTTGAAGAACCAGAAAGCTTAGCTGAGGGTCAGAAGCAGATGGACAGACCAGACCCTACTAGGCCAAACAATGTCATGTCCAACCCAGAGGAAAGCTAGGATGTGTAATGCTAGCAGGGCTGACAGCCAAAATGGGCGTCCTACCCAACAACTCCTTGGCAATGGAGAAGGCTGGGGTGAGCATCCTCCAGAAAAAAAAACAAAAACAAAACAAAACAAAACAAAAACCTTCTATCCACCTACATAAAGACCACAATTTCAACAGAGAGACAGAAGTAGATCGAAGCAGAGTGAGGCAAGGGACATGTGGCCAGAGCCAGGCCAGACATCACTACTGTCCTTCTCCTGGCCTGAGCCCGGAGAAGCCCCTTTTAGAACATTCTGCTCCCTTTATCCTCTTCCTGTACCCACACTTCAGAGGAAATGCACCTTGGTGAGTGCCAAGGGGTGAGCAAAGAGCAGCCACTTCGTCCCACAAGCCTCACCTCAGCTGGGTGAGGGCTTTGGACTCAACTGGACTCAACTGGAAGGGCTTTGGACCACACATGAGTCTAAATTTTTAAATGGGACCACACTGAGTTTTAGTAAGTAAATATGATTGGATTGTTGTGAGATTTAAACAAAGTGCCATTAGAAGACCCATTTTCTGGTGAGAACGGGCATGAATGTTCAATACAGAGTATTTGAGGATAGCCAGTGGCAAAACATAAAATCATATGGTGTCTCTTCTCAGGGTGAGAATTTCCTTAGTTAACCAGCTATGTTAAGATAACACCATAGAACCCAGAAGAGGGTTTCTTAAGGGTGTTCGGGGAAATAGAGGAGGCACTGTAGAGACGACTATGTTCAGCTTTAGTAGAACCTGAAATAGGCTTAGGGCTATCTGGTTGGGTCAGTCAAGGCTCCTCTTCTTTTCCAACACCCAGTGCCTTAGATGTGAGGCCTCCTTGACATGAGGGTCACACCTCTCATTCTTTCTCTCTGCATGGGCCTTTACCACCCTAGTGCTGCCTATCCCAACACACTACTCAAGGCTCTTATATCTTAAATATTTAAATTGTCTCTATTGTCTCCCTACCATCCCCAGGAAACTAGGATCACTCAGGTACCATTACACCTCCATACCCTTTCTTCCAGCTCAAGCACTCTCTGTCACTTATATCCATAAGTATGCTCAATGCTTGGAGCAGTAGAAGGGACCCCCTTGAAGTATGTAGGCATCCTCTTAAGCTCTTGGATTATGCACACATACAATAAAATACAGCATCTTGTGATAAGTGAATAAATCACATGTTGGGACTAGGGAGGGAGAGTGGGCTCATATTTCAACGAGATCCTGTAGTGATCATCGTGTTATTGTAATACTACTACTACTACTACTACTATTAGTAACTCATCTTTATGGAGAGGTTAAATGTGCTAGGCGTGGTGCTAAGTATTTTCATTGTATCATCTCTTATTTCTCAAAACTGTTAACTCTGTAAGGAAGACACTAATGATGGCAGAGTTTTTTGAACATAACACATATCCTCTTTCTTAGTTTAATGCTAAATATTTTATTAACCCCATTTTATTGATGAGGAAATATAGATTTCATAATTTAATAACTTGGCCAAAGATTATCTAGAATAATTAAATAACTTGTCCTTGATCGCATGTAAGTATGATAACATTTTGGCTGAAAAGAGGATGTCATTTATATTCAAATACTTAAATTCTACCATGTAAACCCCAAATGAAGAAGACTTTTCCACTTATCTGCATAACCTAAAATCCTACAAAATTTTCTAGAATGTTCTCTGGGAAAGGAATTTGCAATCATTTGCATCGATTTTGAATGAACATACGGAAGAAAGTACATGTAATATTCATCTTCTGCATTACTTTTATGATAATTTTAAAGCATTGGCATGCATTAAACCTTTTCAGAAATGCCCTGACTAGGAAAGAAGCAACAAATAAAAACAGAATTTACAAATCCCATTTTAATCAAGATGTCCTAAAACTAAGAGTATGTTGTTCACTAGAATAACCGAAAGGAAAAACAGATCTTATTGTTATAATCTATCTTGTATACAAGGAGTTTTAGAAAGTTTCACACTCTTAAGTTTAATTCTTCAGGCATTTTCATGTCTCACAATCAAGATTATTATGCCAATTAAATAAAATTGAGATTCAGAAAACTTGTTCTGCTTATTTTACAGTGTGGTTTGGGAAATAATACTAATAGTGGTTACAATTAACATTCATTGAGGGCTTACTATGTGCAATATGTATACTTAAATTCATTTGATAATAAAAAAATTTCTGAGCTAGGTACTATTATTATTCTTATTTTCCAGATAAGAAAATTAAGTTTCCAAGAGGCTAATTTAGCTAAGTAAGCAATGGAGATAAGATTTGAACCTGAGCAAGCTGGCTTCTGAGTCCAGATTCCTAAGTACTTTACCATAAAATATGATAGTATATTAAAAAATAATCAAGATTCTTCACCCATTTTCATTCAATCAGGGCACCGAGTATTTTAAGTATTAGTTTAAGCCCCCCTCTTTAACTATACCTGAAGGGGTTAAAAATTGCTGCAATCAAATATTACCTCATTGTAACTTGGCAACCACTAAATATGGGTTCCAGAGGCCCTCTGAAAAGTTAAAAGCATTGCACAAATATTAGTATTACTAATTTTATTGGCTTGAAATACCATTCTTTTTTAATAGTCCCTGAATAGATGATATTGATACTCCAAATTCAGAACTGAGTTTAGATTGTCCAAATATCATTCAGCATGAACTTCTTTTGAAATGCCTTACATTATTTCTCCTAATCTTTCCAAAACTAAAAATCTTCAACTTTATGATGTCAGTCAGAGAGATGATGCTAGAGAGGGGGAAGAAAGGTTTTACCAAAACAATAATTCTCTGCCAAATCACCTACCATAATGAGGTCATTATGACCTTTGGCTCTTTCTTCAAATCAAATACATCCTCCAAGAATGAAGACTCACCATTGATAATATACAAAGGAATGTAACAAGTCCCCCAAGACGATTTCCAAAGATGAGTTCCAACATTAAGGGTATTCGGTGTTAGGATCAAAATGGCGTCAGCATACAGCTGGCCTCAGTGAGTAAGTATATTAAAGTCAGCAGTGTTCATCCAAAAGTGTAACCTTCTGTTATATTTTTTTGAATAAAATAATTCATAGTACTTAACATACATACCTCATATATTTGTCCCCAAGTAGCCCCGTTCTGTGTTAATAATTTAGAGTCATGCCACCTTCTTGTACAGAACTTCTTAACAAACAATCAACAGTATGTTATACTCAGAGTCAGCGCAGCAGGCTGACCTGGTGAACTCCCACCCTACCCCCACTCTCCGACATTTAATATCCCAAGCTACAAGACAGTTAATGGTGCTTGTGTTAGAAACAGCCAGGACAAAGGTCAGCTGGTGAAGAATGTCCCTAGGACCCCACTTAGCCAGCTCTGTGCAGCTGATGCAGAGGGCGTGATGATGAGAAAGTCATACCGCAACTGTTCGAGCCCTGTTATCTGAGCCAATGTAAACACCAACCACAAATACTTCCCCTTCCTCCTCCAGGATCCAAATGTCAATTGCTTCCAGCTTCAAAGTTCTGAATCTCCTACCACACCTCCCTTTGATTCAAACTTGCTCGGAAAGAGAACAACATGCCTGGCTCCATCCCATTTTTGTTTTACCATCTGTGTGGTAAAATTGAGTTTCTCTAGCTAAGTAATTAAGAGATACTAGGCGTGCCCCAAACCTGGATCCCTGCAGTATAATGCGCTCTGGAGAAAATTCTGGCGATCCTTCAAACGACCACACAAACAACAGGTCAGCCTCTGAAAAGGCCGTCCTTTAGGTGGGTGGAACCCAAGACAGATCAGATCTGGGGCCCAACTAGAGGGCTCGAGGGCACCCAAAGATGCTATACTGCTGAACCTTGGGGTTGCCCACCTAAGGACTTCACCTGGGAACTGTGACAGAGGGACAAAAAAGGGTACTTGCTTTTCCCTGCTCTCCTTCCCAGCCCCACATTCTTTTGGCCAATAATAATAGGATAATATTATATTTGCCATTCCTTTTCATTGGTAAATTTATCCCCAGAACTTTAGGTTAAAAGCAGTTGATCTAATGATTCATTAGAACAAGTTTCCCTAATAGTCAACCTCCTCTGAGCGCTTTTTTTTTACACTGTTATGGGTGTTCTAAATTATTTTTGGCTCTCTTTTTGCCATTTAAAAACTTCTGTATCACTCCCTTTGCTACCAGTGCTGTAATGCTTCGTTCAGTGCAGTGCTTGAGGTTTTTCTTTTTTTTCTTTTTTTCTATCAAAAGTATCCTTTTTCCTACCCTCCACCACCAAATGTTGCTTTGTCCTGGGCTTGGCCAGTGAGGAGCCAATGAGACTTTTCAAGTTGGTGCTAGATTTGGACGGTTTCTCCTGGCTTTTTAACAGCTTGTAAAAGTGGTAGTCATGGAGGAGGACAAAAGGGACCAGAGGGGGAAGTGGCAGCAGAATCCTTTAAATTAACAATGTTGGTCTGTTGACTCTTCTTGGTGGTACCTTCCAAGTAGAGGCTGAATTCTTCACCTTGTCCATTTCTCCCCCACTGGAGTACAGCCTGTCTCCAACCCCATCCCTCCTTCCACTGCTATAATTCTCATTTCTATAACAGGCTTTGTTGTTGTTGTTGTTCCAGCTCCCAGGCCATATTTTCATGATACATAATTCCCCTTGGGTTCACAGGTTGGAATTTGACCTCTGGATTCAGAGGGCTCTGGTTGCTGGCAAGTGAGAGAGTGCTTCTTGTGAGAGCAACTTAGTGAGAACCAATGGTGCTCTGGCTGACCATTCCCAGAATCCCTGCCTATCTGTTTATTAACTCCTTGCAGACTCAGTTTTGCTCATTCAGAAGTAAGAACTGCCTGACCACAACCTACTTTTATACAATTCTTTCTTAGGAAAATGGAAAGTAGAGTGAGAGAAAGGAATATAGGTTTTAGAGTCTGATGGGCTGGGCTTCCAATTCTCTTTTAATCAGCCATGTGCCTCTGGGAACATGGCCTCCATTTCTTCATCTGTAAACTGGGATTAACCATAGCCTTTTTAAGAACGATCCTGGAGGGGTGCCTGGGTGGCTCAGTGGGTTAAGCATCTGCTTTTGGCTCAGGTCATGATCCGAGGGTCCTGGGATCAAGCCCCATGTTGGGCTTCCTGCTCTTTGGGGAGCCTGCTTCTCCCTCTCCACTCTGCTTGTGCTCTCTCCCTCAAATAAATAGATAGAATCTTTTTTTGAAAAAGAACTATTTTGGAGAAAGAACAGGATGATAGACATAAGATATTGTACTTGTTTACTGTTCTTCAATGTTACTTTTTTTTTTTTTTTTTAACCTGTGGGTCTTCCCACAAGCTTATTTTGGCCCAGAACTTTCTTCAGCTTGTTCCCAACTCAGAACCCACCCTTGTATTGGCTTTTACTCATCTTTCAGCCGTTAGTTTATGGATAGCTTTGCTGAAGAAGCCTTCTCCTCCCCACATCACCAGACTAAGTCAACTATCCCATTTTGTATTCCTAGAGTATTCCATATATTTCCAAATTTTATTCAGAGTTCCTTAATTTTTTGACTTAGTGTCTTTTTCTGGGCCAGGATCCTATCAGGGGTACCACATTATATAAAGTCATCACACTTTCTTAGGTTCCTTTGGACTGTTATAGTTTCTTAGACTTTCCTTGTTGTTCGTGACTTTGACAGTTTTGGGGAATATTGTTCTGGTATTTTATAAACCATTCTTCAGTCTGGGTGTGCCTGATATTTTAATCCCGGCCAGACTGGATTACAGGTTTGGGGGAGGAATTCTCATCACTTCATCTCAAGGATGCATGTTATCAACATGACTTATCACCACTGATGTTGACCCTGATCATCTGGCTGTGATAGACTTTGTCAGCTTTCTTTAATGTAAAGTCATTTCCCCCCACTTTCAGTACTTCACTCTTTGGAAGGAAGTAACCTTATGAAGCCCACACTTAAGAAATGGGGAGTTATGCTCCACTTCCTTGAGAAATGAGTTTCTATATAAATTACTTGGAATTTTTGGGGCACACAAGTGCTGTCTCTTCTCTTCTACTTACTAATTTATTCAACCACTTATTTATAACAGTATGGACTCCTGAATACTTACATTTAGGCTATAGCCTATTTTGTTGCTCAAATTGTTCCAGTTTTGGCCCAAGAGAGCTCTTTCAGGTTGGCTGCTATGTTCCTTTGACATACCCCCATTCTTCTGTTTGTGTGTATGTGAATACTTGATTATTTTCTGGCACTACTAGAGGCTCATCTTGTGTATTCCCTGCCTCAGGTCTAGAATCAGCCATCTCCCCCCAAAAATGGTGATTTCTCTTCTTGGAGGATATTAGAAACCATGATCTGCATGTTGAATGAGCTCACTGATGACAGAGTAAGGAAATATATATATACTAACCCTCATACATACATATATCTATAAAATTTGCATATATGTGTGTGTGTGTGTGTGTGTGTGTGTGTATATATATATATATATATATATATATATATATACTTATCCATATCTATATCAAACTAAACATGAGTTTGTACTGATGCCTCCATGTACTGATGCCTCCAACTTTAATTCAGTACCACATGGATCATTCTAGTATCCTCTCCTTTCTTGCTTCTCTTTACCTTCTATTCCAACAGTGAGAACCTGGCTTATACCAACTGCATTCATTTAATTAATAGTTCAGTTCCAGTATACATGTAGAGTGGTTTCAGCACTGTTAACCCATACACTGTGGGAAATGACTTTACCAAACAGAGCACAGTGCTATGTACAGTTCTTTATGCTTTAGTCTCACAGTGTCCACTCACTTCTAAAGTTACTTAGGTCAGCATCACCTCTGCCAAACACATGCTCTTCTTTCAGTGAGGGTATTTTATACCTTTATGGTACAGTTCAAGTCTTTTGTCATAGCTCATATTCTATCCTGAGATCCCTTGACCTTCTCAATGGTTTTTAAATTTTGCATTTATTAAGGTTCACTGCTTTTACTGCAAAGTTCTATGGGTTTTAACAAATTCAGAGTGTCGTGTAGTCACCATTACAATATCACATAGGATAGTTTCACTGTCCTAAAGAATCCTCTGTCCTTCAACTATTCAACCCACCCTTTCCCCCAAGTCCCTGGCAACCACTGATGTGTTTGTTTACCACCTCTATAATTTTGTCCTTTTTAGAATCTCATAGAAATGGAATCATGTGGTATTAAGCATTTTCATGTCAGCTTCTTTCACTTAGCACTATGTGATTCTGTAATTGTTTTTAAAAGTTCATTATTGAGGGCCAAATAGGTGTCAGATAATGCTCTCAGCAAATTGACTATACATCACAGTTTGCCTGGGGTAGTGCCTGTTTACAACTGTTATCTTTGTATTCCATCCATCTTACTATTTTAGCACAAACACAAGTGCCCCAGTTTGGACAATAAATTATACTGTCACCCTAGTTCTCGTTGTGAGACTACATCAATGAACAAGACAAAATCTCTTCCCTTACTGAACTAACATTCTAATGGGTAGAGATTGATAATAAATAAAAAAACAATAAGATGATTTCATATAACATTATGAAGGAAAAAAAGAAAACATTAATTGAATTAAACATTCTGGGGGGAGTGTGGTCAGAAAAAGCTTCTTTGATAATGATGTAGTTGAGTCAAGACCTTGCAAAGAGCCAGGGAAAGAACTTCCCCGGCAGAAGGAACAGCAAATACAGGGATCTAAGGCAGAACAAAAGATGCCATTTTGAAAAATTGAAAAGAACTGGAGAGAGAAGAACAAGATAAAGTTGGTGAAACTGTTCATGTTAAGAAGATGTGTACGTTTTCTAAAGGCACTGGGAAGTCATGAGGTGTCTCAAGCAGGGGAATTACATGATATGATTTATATTCTAAAAAGATCACTTTAGCATATGAAGAAGAGACTGGAGTGAGGCAGGTAGGAAAGAATGTAGATCAGTGAGAATCTATTATTGCGGTCAAAGCAGGAGATAATGCTAGCTTAGACTGCATTGGTGGTAATGGGAGTGGAAAAAGTTCATCGATCCAAGATATATTTTGTGGGTAATGAGACAGATTGGATATTGAGGATAAGGAAAAGTGATAAAAAATTCCTAGACTGTTAGTCTAGCAACTGGCTGGTAAAATCATTTGCTGAGATAAAAGAATAATTTAGAAGGAACTGTTTAGTGGGTAACAATTGATGGTCTGTTTGAGTTTCTATTATACATTCATGTAGTACTACCAATAGGCATTATACCTATGAGTTCAGGGCTTAGGAGAAGTTTTAAAGCTGAATATTAATTTTGAGACTCCTCCTTATACATTATTTAAAACTATGGAACTGAATAAGACTTCATAAGGGGAGAGTGTTGATAGAAATGGAAACTCAGGAACAAGACTTGAGAATTCCAATATTTATCAACAAAATTATAGAGCAGTGGTTAGAAAAACAGAAGGAAATACAGAAGTTTTGTCTCATCAAAATTAAAAGAGAAAATTGATTTAAAAAGATAGATAGCCATTGTTTTTGAATGTTGTCAAGAAGTCAACTACAGTGAAAAGTCTTTTGGATTTGGCAGTATGGAAGCCATAAGTGTCCTTGAAAGAAGCTGTGGAGATGGAAGACAGAATGAAGTGTGTTGAAGGTGAACTTGAAAAAAACTTATGGATGATTCAGTTTGTTTAACTAGACTATAAATTCCATGATAGTTTAGTGCTATCCAGTTCTATGTTTGGGGTTTTGTTGTATCTCTAGTGCCTGCAATTAATTTTTATTTAAATACTTTCACATTCTGGGGCACTTGGGTGGCTCAACGGGTTAAAGCTTCTGCCTTCAGCTCAGGTCATGATTCCCAGGGTCCTGCGATCGAGCCCCTCATCGGGCTCTCTGCTCAGCGGGGAGCCTGCTTCCCCCTCTCTCTCTGCCTGCTGCTCTGCCTACTTGAGATCTCTGTTTGTCAAATAAATAAATAAAATCTTTAATAAATAAATAAATAAATACTTTCACATTCTTATGAGTTAATTTACCCTTATTGGTAAGCTACTTACAATGACAAGATAAGTCAAAACTTGCTCTGAAAAAAAAAAAACTATTAGAAAGACCTGAAAAGAGCATCTATTTTAGTTATGACACTTTTGTTTTTCGTTTATTGCAATTTGGATAAAAGAAAATTGGCCATCCCCAAAATACCTTCATCTTCTTCACACTCACCTGGGCTGCATTTTAAGAAAGTCTAGAAAACCACAGGTATTCCTACTCTTTACATGGGAGAATTTCCAGTTTGAGAGGGAAGATGGCTATTTAAAATAATAAACTGAGAGCAATAATCCTGGTTTAAATCCCAAATCATATCAGCAAAACCAAGAAGTAAAAAAGAAGGAATTTATGTAATAAATTCCTTATCTAAAGTGGGGCAAAATAAGAGATATTTCACTCTGGACTTTAACAATTAAGAAAATACAGAATAAAAAGTACTTTGGGGTTGATTTTCAGTCTTTCTAAATATTGTTGCCAAGTGTTTCCTGGGCCAGGAGAAGGAAAAGAATGCAGAGTTTTAAAACCAAGAAAAGAATCAAAGCCAGCCTAAAGCAATGACATCTCTAATTTAACTGCAGAATAGGAGGGCTAGGGCACCAATATAAAAGCATGGCTCTTGTATAGATAGATATGAATATTTGGAATATATTGGAATTCCATATATATGGAATATTTATATATAATGGAATATTATGGAATATTATCCTATGATATATATGTGTACTAAATATTATGGAATATTATCCTATGATATATATGTGTACTATATATAATAGAATAGTATATATTATATATATAATGACAGAATGTTATTCAACCATAAAAAATGAGATAGTCCTACCATATGCAATAACATGGATGAATCTTAGACATTATACTAAGAGAAATATGTCAGAAAGAGAAATACAAACTGTATGATCTCATTTACATGTGGAATCTAAAAGCAAACAAACAAAAACACCAAACTGATTTAAAAAAAAGAGAGAGAGAGAGATCAGATTTGTGATTATTGGGGGCAGAGGACTGGGGAAGGGGAAATTGGAGGAAGATGGTCAAAAGGTACAAAGCTTCAGTAATAAGGTAAATAAGTACTGGGGATATTACGTACAACATAATGGCTGTAGTTAGCACTGTCATATAATATATAGAAAAGGTGTTAAGAGAATGGGTTTTAAGAGTTCTCATCACAAGGAGAAATTTTTTTTTCTTTTTATTGTATCTATGAAATGATGGATGTTAATTGTGGTAATCGTTTCACAATAATGTAAATCAAACCATCATACTGTACACCTTAAGCTTATAGAGTGATGTATGACAATTATTTTTTAATAAAACTGGAAAAAAAATAAGAAATCAAAGTGGAAAAATTGGGTCACATTTAAAAAAACTTTTAGAAAAAAGTATTGGTAAGTGTCCTCTGGCTTTATGCTAAGGTAGGATTTCTTAAATAATACATTAAAAGCACCAACTTTAAAAAGAAAACATTGGGAGATTCAACTACATTAAGACTGTTAAAACTGCTAAAAAAAAAAAGGCACTTTAAACAGTGAAAAATCAAATACAAACTGACAGAAAATACTCATGTTGCCAACAAAATGTTCAAATTGAGACTGTAAGTAAAATTTCTATAAGATGATAAGAGAGAAACAAACAACTCAGTTGGGAACAACAAAAAAAGAGTTTCTGAATTCTACAGAAGAAGAAATCATACAGCTAATAAAAAAGTGAAGAGATGTTCAACTCCATTAGTCATCAGGGAAATTCAAATTAAGACAAAATAAGTTGTCATTTGCTTACTGATTGGATTTGTAAAAGTTAAGAAATCTGATATATTGACTTTTGGCAAGAATGTATGTCAATTTTGTTCCCATGTGTAATTGTTGGGGGTGTAAATTGATACAATTATATTAAAAATCAATTGGACATTATAATCTAAAATTGAACACTCTTATACCTCACAACTCAGCAATTCCATTCCTAGATATATATTCAAAAGAAACTCTAGTACATGTGTCTCAAGAGATGTACAAAAATGTCATAGTAGCACTATTTATATTTTTTTAAAAAATGGGAAACACCCTAAATGTCTATTGACAGGGAAAAGTTAAATAATGTAAATTCATGCAGTGGAATACTTCATAGTGGAGAAAATGAAAGAACTACAACCACATACAATGACCGGGATGAATCTTAGTATATTGTGTGAAAAAAGAAAATTCCAGAGGGGCACCTGGATGGCTCATTTTGTGAGGCGACTGTCTTAGGCTCGGGTGATGATCTCAGGGTCCTGGGATTGAGCCCTGCATCAGACTTAGCAAAGAGCCTGCTTCTCCCTCTCCTTCTGAAGCTCCCCCTGCTTGTTTCTCTCTCTCCCTCCCTCTCTCTCTCTCAAATGAATAAATTAAGTCTTTTTAAAAAGTCCCAGAGGACTAGATATAATAAGATACCCTTTTTATAAAGTCCAAAATTAACTAGATCAAATAATAATGTACTGTAGAGGCAAAAGCAGATGATGATAAATAGATGATAGATGACAGATAGATAGATAGACAATTGATTGTAAGTAGATAAATGATAAAACATTTTTTTAAAGCAAAGAAAAGATAAACATGAAATTCATGTTAGGGATTACTTCTGGAAGGGAATGAGTTAGGGAGATGGGATCAGAAAAGACCCCATTAAAAGATGTATGTAATCTTTCTTACGGGCTCATTAAATATTAGATATTAAGTACTATATGTTTATATAAATATATAGCTATATATTTATTTCTTTTTTTTAAGAAATTTTATTTATTTATTTGACAGACAGAGATCACAAGTAGGCAGAGAGGCAGGCGGGGGGGGGGGGCTCTCACACAGATAAGGCCAAGTACAAGTTCCCTTTGGGTTGTTCCCCCCACCAAAAAAAAAAAACAAAAAACAAAAAACAAAAAACACCATAAACACTGTCCTAAGATCACATAGCTCCAGATCTGTATTCAGATGCCCTGAATATTCTGAAAATATATTTATATCACTATTAAAATAAAAGGACAAAATTCTAAATCTCGTAAAAAAGCTTGTAGGCTAAGAATATGTTTGTGGATCCCAGGAGCCTGCTGAACCCAGTTTGAGGTAGGCTATGCCAAATGATTTTAAAGATCCTTTCCAGTTCTGAAGTTCACCCATTATCCTTAAAGTCAGAAATTATAAACTCCAAACAGGCAACCAAGTTGAGTCCTAACCAAAACCATCAGGTTATCCAAACTTGTCTTCTGTGCCCCCAACCCACCACTCCCTCTTCATGCCCATATCTTCCTCATTCCCGGAATCTCAGAACTCTGTCCTCACAAAAATCTGCTCTTGGAAAAGAGCAGGATCCTGGCCCTTCATGTCTGAGTGTGGATTTAATTAATACCACTTCTTGCAAAGATGATACACAATTAGCTTGTGCCCTGTGTTTTAAATGTTTCTTTTTCACCTCTTATTATTAAGCCCCAATGCAGGCATTTCAAATATCCATAAACAAGTCCAAGGGAAAACTGTTTGGTGGGGGACGACAGAAAGGCTGGGAGGCATACCAAGGAGGTGGCGAGCCCTGGGGACATTTCAACCCTGAACATCTGGAGTCTGAATCACATGAGTGATGACAGCGAGAGGCGCACAATTATAAACTGTGCAGATTTGAAAATTGATCCTGAATCAAACAACCACTAATTTTCCTGGTCCCCTCTGGCAATCATCCTTTCAAACCACTCAGAGCTTTAGAATATGAAAATAATGAACTCCTAACACCCCCCCTTCCTTTCCTTTTCCCTTTCCTCCAGCTTCCCAAGCCCCTCCTCACAGAACCTTCTGGTTGGCTATCTATATTCAAATTACGCTCTTCAAGCTGTCCCCTCAGTAAGTTCAAGAAGAGTTGATCCCCCCCAACACACACACACAACTGCTGCTAAACTATAATTGCCTGTTGTATCTTTTACCCCCTTTTGAATAAGTGGTGTTAGATTTGCCACTTTGGCTAATCCTCAGGAATCTGACCTGTCATTACACAAACTTCTAAAAATATCAGCTTGCACTTCACAGTTTCCGTTTTGGTTTCATGTAATTCCTCTTCAATGTATTTTATTTGAACTTGCTAACCTGCTTTGAAGGGGGAAAAATTGCTAGCTAGCATTGCCTGTCATCTGCAGTGTTTGCCTGGTTCTCGAAAGACCTCAAATGAGAATGCCGGTCTCTGGGTAGTTGAATAAAAATGAGAAGAATGAAACAGAGGCAAAACACACCGACACACACATTTCCCTTTGGTCTTTATGATTGTGGCAGAGAACACATTCCTTCTCTGTCTTCTCTCAACTAGGACACTGGAAAGACTACAGTAATAGAAGAGATCCAGCACCTATCTATCGAACACCTGCTAAGAACCAAGCACTGCATTATGTGTGGGCAATGCGCAAAACTGAGCTAATGCAGATGGTAAGGAGAGATTCTTGGTAGGGTCAGGTAGGTGGGAATGGCAGAGCTGTAAATGAGAGTCTGAAATCATGCTGGGCAAGTAGAATAGCTCTTTACATAAAAACAACAGCCTGCCAACTTTGGCTGTCTGTAGCAGGGGATACGGCATGCCCCTTCAGATTATGGAACTGCTTCTGTGAGAGCAGGTTCAAATCTTAAGGAGTAAGACCAACTGTGAGACAAAAGCTGGCCATGTCTTCTCCACATATACATACTACCTGTGGTTCTCTATAGCTCTTCCTGGTCATAACTATGAAAGAACAAGACCTGATAGTGCCCCACTCTGTTCTCAAGAAGCCTACTAAGTGACTCCTAGCCTGGACTCTGCTTCTCCAAGAGCACAGAGATAGATAGGCTTTGTCACTGCCAGATAACCTCTCATGTGGATTACTACACAACACCTCTAGTGGTCTCTTCAGCAGTGTGAAAAGAGCTGCCTGAGCTGGGCTCAGGAAGCATGCTAGACCTGCTGGCTTCTATGGCCAGGGTAAGTTCACTCTACAGGTTCTAAGCTACATAATGGGCAAGACCACTATCGCTCTGATCCATTCTGTGCCTGAAGATTCCATCACGTCTCACAGGGTATCATCACCTAGCATTCAGGACCAGCCTTGGGAGCCCTGTCCTGATGGCCCAAGTTCTGACCTGAAGGCCTTGTTTTTCCAGATCCATTCCTTTTCAGTGAAGTTACCCACAATAAGTTGTCCATGTAGTTGGAAGGATCTAGTGCTTTTCCATTTTACATTTAGTTCAATAAATGGTTTCCAAGTATCTCAACTTGGGCAAGTACTGTATAGCCTAAATATAAAAATATGATGAGTGCTGGACATGAAGCCAATTATATAGAAATAAAAAGGGTTATCAGAGAGTACCATGAAACTGTTGTATGACAACAAATGGGATCACTTTGATGAAATGGACAAATTCCTAGAAACATACAGCCTATCAAGATTGAATCATGAAGAAATAGAAAATCTAAACAGACCAAAAATCAGTAAGAAAATAGAATCCGTAATCAAAAACCTCCTAACAAAGAAAAGCCCAGGATCAGGTGTCTTCATTAGTGAGTTCTACCAAGCATTAAAAGAAGAATTAAAGTAATCTTCTTCAAATTCCTCCAAAACATTGTAGAGGAAGTAACAATATCAAAATTCATTCCATGAGGCCAGCATAACCCTGATACTGAAACTAAACTATGAGAAAATTATAGACCAAAAGCCCTGATCAATAGTGATACATAAATCCTAAACAAAATACTAGAAAAGAGAATTCAATAGCACGTTAAGAGGATCATAGAGAGAGGGAGATTTTTTTCCTGGAGTGCAAGGATGGTTCAAAAAAATGAAAATCAACCAATATAATGTACCAATCAAACTAGCAGAATGAAGGAAAAAATGACAGTCATCTCAGTTGATAAAAAATTTTTTTGACAATATTCATTACCCTTTATGATAAAAACACTCAACAAACTGATAGTATAGAAAAACTACATCAACATAATAGAATATATGAGAAGCCCAGAGCTAACATAATACTTACTGGTAAAAGTCTGAAAGTTTTTCCTCTTAAGATAAGAATAAGACATGGATGCCTATTTGGGCCACTTTTATTCTTACAGTGCTAGAAGTCCTAGCCAGAGCAATTAGACAAGACAAAGAAATAAAAATCATCCAAATTGAAGAGGAAGAAGTAAAATTTTCTCTTTTGGCATAGCCTTATATGTAGAAACTTCTAAAGATTACACACACAGACACACACACACACACACACACACACACACACACACACCACTGTTGGAACTAACAAACAAATTCATCAAATTGCAGCATACAAAATCAACAAACAAGTATTAATTGTGTTTCTAAATACTCACAATGAATAATCTAAAAAGGAAATTAATGAAACAATTCCACTTTCAATCAGAAGGAATAAAATACTTAGGAATACACTTAATCAGGTGGAGAAAGAATTATTTACTAAAAAGTATAAAATATTGATAAAAATTTAAAGAAAACACGAATAAATGGACAGACATCATATGTTCATGACTTAAAAGACTAAATATTAAGCTGTCAGTACTACCAAAAGTGTTCTATAGATTTAACATAGTTCCCATCAAAATCCCAGTGACATTTTTCATAGAAATAGAAAATCCATCATAAAATTCCTATGGAATTTTAAGGAAGCCTGAATAGTAAAAACAATCTTAAGAAAGGAAGAACTGAGTGGGAGATCTTACACTTCCTGATTTCAAAGCTCATTACAAATATATAGTAATCAAAACAGGGTGATACTAGCATAAAGACATTTAGAACAATGGAATAGAATAAAGAGTCCAGAAATAAAACCTTGCATATATCGCAAAATGATTTTATGGATGTCAGGACACTCATTAGGAGAATACCAGTCTCTTCAACAAATGGTATTGGAAAAACAGGATGTCCACATGTAAACAAATGAAGTTAGACCCATATAACAAATGAAGATTATACATATATATATATATGAGATATATGGCCATATAACAAATGAATATAACAAATGAAGATGATATATATAATATATATAAGAAATAATTGATTTGATATAATTAATTTCATTGATATAAAGAAACATTGATATATATATACATATACATATACGTGTATATATATATATATATATATATATATAAATAAAATTTCTTGGATATAACACCAAAAGTACAGACAGTAAAAACAAACATAGACAAATAGGATTATATAAAACTTAAAAACCTTTGTGTATCAAAGGATACAATCAATACAGTGTAAAGACACCCTATAGAGTGGAAGAAAATATTTGTAAATTACATATTTGACAAAGGGTAAATATCCAGAATATATTAAAAATTCCTATAACTCAGCAACAAAAAGAATCAATTAATTTTATTTAAAAATGGACAAAGGACTTGAATAAACAGTTCTCCAGAGATATACAGCCACCAAGTACATAAAAAGTGGCTCAATATCACTAATCATTAATGAAATGCATTGCAAAGACACAATGATATACTACCTTTCACCCACTAAGATGGCTACTATTTTAAAAAACAAATAACAAGCGTTGGAAAGCATATGAAGAAATTGCAATCCTTGCACACACTAGTGGGAATGTAGAGGAGTGCAATTGTTATGGAAGATATTATAACAACTCTTCAAAAAGTTAAACATAGAATTATCATATGACTCAGCACTTGCATTTCTGGGTATATTCCCAAAAGAATGGAAAGCAGGTTTTTGAAGAAATATTTGTACACTATGTTCATAGCAGCATTATACATAATGACTAAAAAGTGGAGGCAACTCATTCATTGATGAGTGAGTAGATAAACAAAATGTGGTATATATAAGTTAACATAATATTATTCAGCCTTAAAAAAGAAGGAATTCTGACACATGCATCAACATAAATGAGCCTTAAGGTAAAATGCTAAATGAATTAAGCCAATCACAAAAGGGCAAATGCTACATGATTCTACTTATGTGAGGTAACTAGAATGGTCAAATTCATAGAAACAGAGAGTAGAATGGTGGTCTCCAGAAGCTGGGGGAGAAGAAATGGGAGTTGTTTAATGGTACAGTGTTTCAGACTGGAAGGTGAAAAGTTCTGGCTATTGATGGTGCAGATGCCGGCACAGCTATGTTAATATATTTAATGCCACTAAACCATGCACTTTAAAATGGTTAAGATCAATTCAGGTAAATTTTATGTTATGTTTATTTTTCCACAATAACAAAATTTTGGGACAAAACTATGATGAGTAAGATGTAAGTTGTGTCCTTGTAAAGCTCATAACAGAGGGTACAGATGAACAAACAGAAAATTCCAGTTGGTAGAGTAAGAAGTTGTTAAGAGGGGACTTTTTCCTAACGTCCTAGAATCACAGGCTAGGCCCCACAGCCAAACATGAAAGCAACCAGAATTCACAGACCTTGAAGAGATCCATGAGGAGATGTCAGTGACTGGCACCAGTGACTGCCACTATGCCACGGAGCTTGCCAAGAGGTGTCAGAACAACTCGCCTGGACCACCTCTCACCCCACTCCTACTGGGGAAGAAGGAAGGAGCACTGATCAGCTTTGCAAGGGAGGGGAATTTGTGGAGAGAAGCTCTTTCTCTCTGGGGCAAAAAAGGGTGCTTGCCCTCCTGCAGGCCACCAAGGGATCCAAAAGGGCATCAGGTGTGGGCATCGGCAGAGCTTGCCAGCAGAGGAATCCTGACTCTTGCATCCCAGCTGGGTACTTGCTGAGCTGAGAAACCCGTGGGCCCCTTCTGAAGCTGTCTGAGGAGCAGAGCATAGAGAAAGTTGTATTTGTATTCTCTAAAGTTTAAAGCATATGACCATGTATGGAGTGTTGCCTGCTTCTCATCCTGAGATTCTGAAGGTAGGAAGTTCCCTTGAGGCATCTGAGCCATCTTCAGGGTTTGAAGGGAACGTAATGATGGGTGTACAGAACGAACATGGGGCAGAGTCCACCTCCTCCCAGTTCTCATAAGGTCTTGGAGGTTGAGGAAGAGGGCCCAGTGGTACCTGTGGCTCTAGTTGAAGAACCAGAAAGCTTAGCTGAGGGTCAGAAGCAGATGGACAGACCAGACCCTACTAGGCCAAACAATGTCATGTCCAACCCAGAGGAAAGCTAGGATGTGTAATGCTAGCAGGGCTGACAGCCAAAATGGGCGTCCTACCCAACAACTCCTTGGCAATGGAGAAGGCTGGGGTGAGCATCCTCCAGAAAAAAAAACAAAAACAAAACAAAACAAAACAAAAACCTTCTATCCACCTACATAAAGACCACAATTTCAACAGAGAGACAGAAGTAGATCGAAGCAGAGTGAGGCAAGGGACATGTGGCCAGAGCCAGGCCAGACATCACTACTGTCCTTCTCCTGGCCTGAGCCCGGAGAAGCCCCTTTTAGAACATTCTGCTCCCTTTATCCTCTTCCTGTACCCACACTTCAGAGGAAATGCACCTTGGTGAGTGCCAAGGGGTGAGCAAAGAGCAGCCACTTCGTCCCACAAGCCTCACCTCAGCTGGGTGAGGGCTTTGGACTCAACTGGACTCAACTGGAAGGGCTTTGGACCACACATGAGTCTAAATTTTTAAATGGGACCACACTGAGTTTTAGTAAGTAAATATGATTGGATTGTTGTGAGATTTAAACAAAGTGCCATTAGAAGACCCATTTTCTGGTGAGAACGGGCATGAATGTTCAATACAGAGTATTTGAGGATAGCCAGTGGCAAAACATAAAATCATATGGTGTCTCTTCTCAGGGTGAGAATTTCCTTAGTTAACCAGCTATGTTAAGATAACACCATAGAACCCAGAAGAGGGTTTCTTAAGGGTGTTCGGGGAAATAGAGGAGGCACTGTAGAGACGACTATGTTCAGCTTTAGTAGAACCTGAAATAGGCTTAGGGCTATCTGGTTGGGTCAGTCAAGGCTCCTCTTCTTTTCCAACACCCAGTGCCTTAGATGTGAGGCCTCCTTGACATGAGGGTCACACCTCTCATTCTTTCTCTCTGCATGGGCCTTTACCACCCTAGTGCTGCCTATCCCAACACACTACTCAAGGCTCTTATATCTTAAATATTTAAATTGTCTCTATTGTCTCCCTACCATCCCCAGGAAACTAGGATCACTCAGGTACCATTACACCTCCATACCCTTTCTTCCAGCTCAAGCACTCTCTGTCACTTATATCCATAAGTATGCTCAATGCTTGGAGCAGTAGAAGGGACCCCCTTGAAGTATGTAGGCATCCTCTTAAGCTCTTGGATTATGCACACATACAATAAAATACAGCATCTTGTGATAAGTGAATAAATCACATGTTGGGACTAGGGAGGGAGAGTGGGCTCATATTTCAACGAGATCCTGTAGTGATCATCGTGTTATTGTAATACTACTACTACTACTACTACTATTAGTAACTCATCTTTATGGAGAGGTTAAATGTGCTAGGCGTGGTGCTAAGTATTTTCATTGTATCATCTCTTATTTCTCAAAACTGTTAACTCTGTAAGGAAGACACTAATGATGGCAGAGTTTTTTGAACATAACACATATCCTCTTTCTTAGTTTAATGCTAAATATTTTATTAACCCCATTTTATTGATGAGGAAATATAGATTTCATAATTTAATAACTTGGCCAAAGATTATCTAGAATAATTAAATAACTTGTCCTTGATCGCATGTAAGTATGATAACATTTTGGCTGAAAAGAGGATGTCATTTATATTCAAATACTTAAATTCTACCATGTAAACCCCAAATGAAGAAGACTTTTCCACTTATCTGCATAACCTAAAATCCTACAAAATTTTCTAGAATGTTCTCTGGGAAAGGAATTTGCAATCATTTGCATCGATTTTGAATGAACATACGGAAGAAAGTACATGTAATATTCATCTTCTGCATTACTTTTATGATAATTTTAAAGCATTGGCATGCATTAAACCTTTTCAGAAATGCCCTGACTAGGAAAGAAGCAACAAATAAAAACAGAATTTACAAATCCCATTTTAATCAAGATGTCCTAAAACTAAGAGTATGTTGTTCACTAGAATAACCGAAAGGAAAAACAGATCTTATTGTTATAATCTATCTTGTATACAAGGAGTTTTAGAAAGTTTCACACTCTTAAGTTTAATTCTTCAGGCATTTTCATGTCTCACAATCAAGATTATTATGCCAATTAAATAAAATTGAGATTCAGAAAACTTGTTCTGCTTATTTTACAGTGTGGTTTGGGAAATAATACTAATAGTGGTTACAATTAACATTCATTGAGGGCTTACTATGTGCAATATGTATACTTAAATTCATTTGATAATAAAAAAATTTCTGAGCTAGGTACTATTATTATTCTTATTTTCCAGATAAGAAAATTAAGTTTCCAAGAGGCTAATTTAGCTAAGTAAGCAATGGAGATAAGATTTGAACCTGAGCAAGCTGGCTTCTGAGTCCAGATTCCTAAGTACTTTACCATAAAATATGATAGTATATTAAAAAATAATCAAGATTCTTCACCCATTTTCATTCAATCAGGGCACCGAGTATTTTAAGTATTAGTTTAAGCCCCCCTCTTTAACTATACCTGAAGGGGTTAAAAATTGCTGCAATCAAATATTACCTCATTGTAACTTGGCAACCACTAAATATGGGTTCCAGAGGCCCTCTGAAAAGTTAAAAGCATTGCACAAATATTAGTATTACTAATTTTATTGGCTTGAAATACCATTCTTTTTTAATAGTCCCTGAATAGATGATATTGATACTCCAAATTCAGAACTGAGTTTAGATTGTCCAAATATCATTCAGCATGAACTTCTTTTGAAATGCCTTACATTATTTCTCCTAATCTTTCCAAAACTAAAAATCTTCAACTTTATGATGTCAGTCAGAGAGATGATGCTAGAGAGGGGGAAGAAAGGTTTTACCAAAACAATAATTCTCTGCCAAATCACCTACCATAATGAGGTCATTATGACCTTTGGCTCTTTCTTCAAATCAAATACATCCTCCAAGAATGAAGACTCACCATTGATAATATACAAAGGAATGTAACAAGTCCCCCAAGACGATTTCCAAAGATGAGTTCCAACATTAAGGGTATTCGGTGTTAGGATCAAAATGGCGTCAGCATACAGCTGGCCTCAGTGAGTAAGTATATTAAAGTCAGCAGTGTTCATCCAAAAGTGTAACCTTCTGTTATATTTTTTTGAATAAAATAATTCATAGTACTTAACATACATACCTCATATATTTGTCCCCAAGTAGCCCCGTTCTGTGTTAATAATTTAGAGTCATGCCACCTTCTTGTACAGAACTTCTTAACAAACAATCAACAGTATGTTATACTCAGAGTCAGCGCAGCAGGCTGACCTGGTGAACTCCCACCCTACCCCCACTCTCCGACATTTAATATCCCAAGCTACAAGACAGTTAATGGTGCTTGTGTTAGAAACAGCCAGGACAAAGGTCAGCTGGTGAAGAATGTCCCTAGGACCCCACTTAGCCAGCTCTGTGCAGCTGATGCAGAGGGCGTGATGATGAGAAAGTCATACCGCAACTGTTCGAGCCCTGTTATCTGAGCCAATGTAAACACCAACCACAAATACTTCCCCTTCCTCCTCCAGGATCCAAATGTCAATTGCTTCCAGCTTCAAAGTTCTGAATCTCCTACCACACCTCCCTTTGATTCAAACTTGCTCGGAAAGAGAACAACATGCCTGGCTCCATCCCATTTTTGTTTTACCATCTGTGTGGTAAAATTGAGTTTCTCTAGCTAAGTAATTAAGAGATACTAGGCGTGCCCCAAACCTGGATCCCTGCAGTATAATGCGCTCTGGAGAAAATTCTGGCGATCCTTCAAACGACCACACAAACAACAGGTCAGCCTCTGAAAAGGCCGTCCTTTAGGTGGGTGGAACCCAAGACAGATCAGATCTGGGGCCCAACTAGAGGGCTCGAGGGCACCCAAAGATGCTATACTGCTGAACCTTGGGGTTGCCCACCTAAGGACTTCACCTGGGAACTGTGACAGAGGGACAAAAAAGGGTACTTGCTTTTCCCTGCTCTCCTTCCCAGCCCCACATTCTTTTGGCCAATAATAATAGGATAATATTATATTTGCCATTCCTTTTCATTGGTAAATTTATCCCCAGAACTTTAGGTTAAAAGCAGTTGATCTAATGATTCATTAGAACAAGTTTCCCTAATAGTCAACCTCCTCTGAGCGCTTTTTTTTTACACTGTTATGGGTGTTCTAAATTATTTTTGGCTCTCTTTTTGCCATTTAAAAACTTCTGTATCACTCCCTTTGCTACCAGTGCTGTAATGCTTCGTTCAGTGCAGTGCTTGAGGTTTTTCTTTTTTTTCTTTTTTTCTATCAAAAGTATCCTTTTTCCTACCCTCCACCACCAAATGTTGCTTTGTCCTGGGCTTGGCCAGTGAGGAGCCAATGAGACTTTTCAAGTTGGTGCTAGATTTGGACGGTTTCTCCTGGCTTTTTAACAGCTTGTAAAAGTGGTAGTCATGGAGGAGGACAAAAGGGACCAGAGGGGGAAGTGGCAGCAGAATCCTTTAAATTAACAATGTTGGTCTGTTGACTCTTCTTGGTGGTACCTTCCAAGTAGAGGCTGAATTCTTCACCTTGTCCATTTCTCCCCCACTGGAGTACAGCCTGTCTCCAACCCCATCCCTCCTTCCACTGCTATAATTCTCATTTCTATAACAGGCTTTGTTGTTGTTGTTGTTCCAGCTCCCAGGCCATATTTTCATGATACATAATTCCCCTTGGGTTCACAGGTTGGAATTTGACCTCTGGATTCAGAGGGCTCTGGTTGCTGGCAAGTGAGAGAGTGCTTCTTGTGAGAGCAACTTAGTGAGAACCAATGGTGCTCTGGCTGACCATTCCCAGAATCCCTGCCTATCTGTTTATTAACTCCTTGCAGACTCAGTTTTGCTCATTCAGAAGTAAGAACTGCCTGACCACAACCTACTTTTATACAATTCTTTCTTAGGAAAATGGAAAGTAGAGTGAGAGAAAGGAATATAGGTTTTAGAGTCTGATGGGCTGGGCTTCCAATTCTCTTTTAATCAGCCATGTGCCTCTGGGAACATGGCCTCCATTTCTTCATCTGTAAACTGGGATTAACCATAGCCTTTTTAAGAACGATCCTGGAGGGGTGCCTGGGTGGCTCAGTGGGTTAAGCATCTGCTTTTGGCTCAGGTCATGATCCGAGGGTCCTGGGATCAAGCCCCATGTTGGGCTTCCTGCTCTTTGGGGAGCCTGCTTCTCCCTCTCCACTCTGCTTGTGCTCTCTCCCTCAAATAAATAGATAGAATCTTTTTTTGAAAAAGAACTATTTTGGAGAAAGAACAGGATGATAGACATAAGATATTGTACTTGTTTACTGTTCTTCAATGTTACTTTTTTTTTTTTTTTTTAACCTGTGGGTCTTCCCACAAGCTTATTTTGGCCCAGAACTTTCTTCAGCTTGTTCCCAACTCAGAACCCACCCTTGTATTGGCTTTTACTCATCTTTCAGCCGTTAGTTTATGGATAGCTTTGCTGAAGAAGCCTTCTCCTCCCCACATCACCAGACTAAGTCAACTATCCCATTTTGTATTCCTAGAGTATTCTATATATTTCCAAATTTTATTCAGAGTTCCTTAATTTTTTGACTTAGTGTCTTTTTCTGGGCCAGGATCCTATCAGGGGTACCACATTATATAAAGTCATCACACTTTCTTAGGTTCCTTTGGACTGTTATAGTTTCTTAGACTTTCCTTGTTGTTCGTGACTTTGACAGTTTTGGGGAATATTGTTCTGGTATTTTATAAACCATTCTTCAGTCTGGGTGTGCCTGATATTTTAATCCCGGCCAGACTGGATTACAGGTTTGGGGGAGGAATTCTCATCACTTCATCTCAAGGATGCATGTTATCAACATGACTTATCACCACTGATGTTGACCCTGATCATCTGGCTGTGATAGACTTTGTCAGCTTTCTTTAATGTAAAGTCATTTCCCCCCACTTTCAGTACTTCACTCTTTGGAAGGAAGTAACCTTATGAAGCCCACACTTAAGAAATGGGGAGTTATGCTCCACTTCCTTGAGAAATGAGTTTCTATATAAATTACTTGGAATTTTTGGGGCACACAAGTGCTGTCTCTTCTCTTCTACTTACTAATTTATTCAACCACTTATTTATAACAGTATGGACTCCTGAATACTTACATTTAGGCTATAGCCTATTTTGTTGCTCAAATTGTTCCAGTTTTGGCCCAAGAGAGCTCTTTCAGGTTGGCTGCTATGTTCCTTTGACATACCCCCATTCTTCTGTTTGTGTGTATGTGAATACTTGATTATTTTCTGGCACTACTAGAGGCTCATCTTGTGTATTCCCTGCCTCAGGTCTAGAATCAGCCATCTCCCCCCAAAAATGGTGATTTCTCTTCTTGGAGGATATTAGAAACCATGATCTGCATGTTGAATGAGCTCACTGATGACAGAGTAAGGAAATATATATATACTAACCCTCATACATACATATATCTATAAAATTTGCATATATGTGTGTGTGTGTGTGTGTGTGTGTGTATATATATATATATATATATATATATATATATACTTATCCATATCTATATCAAACTAAACATGAGTTTGTACTGATGCCTCCATGTACTGATGCCTCCAACTTTAATTCAGTACCACATGGATCATTCTAGTATCCTCTCCTTTCTTGCTTCTCTTTACCTTCTATTCCAACAGTGAGAACCTGGCTTATACCAACTGCATTCATTTAATTAATAGTTCAGTTCCAGTATACATGTAGAGTGGTTTCAGCACTGTTAACCCATACACTGTGGGAAATGACTTTACCAAACAGAGCACAGTGCTATGTACAGTTCTTTATGCTTTAGTCTCACAGTGTCCACTCACTTCTAAAGTTACTTAGGTCAGCATCACCTCTGCCAAACACATGCTCTTCTTTCAGTGAGGGTATTTTATACCTTTATGGTACAGTTCAAGTCTTTTGTCATAGCTCATATTCTATCCTGAGATCCCTTGACCTTCTCAATGGTTTTTAAATTTTGCATTTATTAAGGTTCACTGCTTTTACTGCAAAGTTCTATGGGTTTTAACAAATTCAGAGTGTCGTGTAGTCACCATTACAATATCACATAGGATAGTTTCACTGTCCTAAAGAATCCTCTGTCCTTCAACTATTCAACCCACCCTTTCCCCCAAGTCCCTGGCAACCACTGATGTGTTTGTTTACCACCTCTATAATTTTGTCCTTTTTAGAATCTCATAGAAATGGAATCATGTGGTATTAAGCATTTTCATGTCAGCTTCTTTCACTTAGCACTATGTGATTCTGTAATTGTTTTTAAAAGTTCATTATTGAGGGCCAAATAGGTGTCAGATAATGCTCTCAGCAAATTGACTATACATCACAGTTTGCCTGGGGTAGTGCCTGTTTACAACTGTTATCTTTGTATTCCATCCATCTTACTATTTTAGCACAAACACAAGTGCCCCAGTTTGGACAATAAATTATACTGTCACCCTAGTTCTCGTTGTGAGACTACATCAATGAACAAGACAAAATCTCTTCCCTTACTGAACTAACATTCTAATGGGTAGAGATTGATAATAAATAAAAAAACAATAAGATGATTTCATATAACATTATGAAGGAAAAAAAGAAAACATTAATTGAATTAAACATTCTGGGGGGAGTGTGGTCAGAAAAAGCTTCTTTGATAATGATGTAGTTGAGTCAAGACCTTGCAAAGAGCCAGGGAAAGAACTTCCCCGGCAGAAGGAACAGCAAATACAGGGATCTAAGGCAGAACAAAAGATGCCATTTTGAAAAATTGAAAAGAACTGGAGAGAGAAGAACAAGATAAAGTTGGTGAAACTGTTCATGTTAAGAAGATGTGTACGTTTTCTAAAGGCACTGGGAAGTCATGAGGTGTCTCAAGCAGGGGAATTACATGATATGATTTATATTCTAAAAAGATCACTTTAGCATATGAAGAAGAGACTGGAGTGAGGCAGGTAGGAAAGAATGTAGATCAGTGAGAATCTATTATTGCGGTCAAAGCAGGAGATAATGCTAGCTTAGACTGCATTGGTGGTAATGGGAGTGGAAAAAGTTCATCGATCCAAGATATATTTTGTGGGTAATGAGACAGATTGGATATTGAGGATAAGGAAAAGTGATAAAAAATTCCTAGACTGTTAGTCTAGCAACTGGCTGGTAAAATCATTTGCTGAGATAAAAGAATAATTTAGAAGGAACTGTTTAGTGGGTAACAATTGATGGTCTGTTTGAGTTTCTATTATACATTCATGTAGTACTACCAATAGGCATTATACCTATGAGTTCAGGGCTTAGGAGAAGTTTTAAAGCTGAATATTAATTTTGAGACTCCTCCTTATACATTATTTAAAACTATGGAACTGAATAAGACTTCATAAGGGGAGAGTGTTGATAGAAATGGAAACTCAGGAACAAGACTTGAGAATTCCAATATTTATCAACAAAATTATAGAGCAGTGGTTAGAAAAACAGAAGGAAATACAGAAGTTTTGTCTCATCAAAATTAAAAGAGAAAATTGATTTAAAAAGATAGATAGCCATTGTTTTTGAATGTTGTCAAGAAGTCAACTACAGTGAAAAGTCTTTTGGATTTGGCAGTATGGAAGCCATAAGTGTCCTTGAAAGAAGCTGTGGAGATGGAAGACAGAATGAAGTGTGTTGAAGGTGAACTTGAAAAAAACTTATGGATGATTCAGTTTGTTTAACTAGACTATAAATTCCATGATAGTTTAGTGCTATCCAGTTCTATGTTTGGGGTTTTGTTGTATCTCTAGTGCCTGCAATTAATTTTTATTTAAATACTTTCACATTCTGGGGCACTTGGGTGGCTCAACGGGTTAAAGCTTCTGCCTTCAGCTCAGGTCATGATTCCCAGGGTCCTGCGATCGAGCCCCTCATCGGGCTCTCTGCTCAGCGGGGAGCCTGCTTCCCCCTCTCTCTCTGCCTGCTGCTCTGCCTACTTGAGATCTCTGTTTGTCAAATAAATAAATAAAATCTTTAATAAATAAATAAATAAATACTTTCACATTCTTATGAGTTAATTTACCCTTATTGGTAAGCTACTTACAATGACAAGATAAGTCAAAACTTGCTCTGAAAAAAAAAAAACTATTAGAAAGACCTGAAAAGAGCATCTATTTTAGTTATGACACTTTTGTTTTTCGTTTATTGCAATTTGGATAAAAGAAAATTGGCCATCCCCAAAATACCTTCATCTTCTTCACACTCACCTGGGCTGCATTTTAAGAAAGTCTAGAAAACCACAGGTATTCCTACTCTTTACATGGGAGAATTTCCAGTTTGAGAGGGAAGATGGCTATTTAAAATAATAAACTGAGAGCAATAATCCTGGTTTAAATCCCAAATCATATCAGCAAAACCAAGAAGTAAAAAAGAAGGAATTTATGTAATAAATTCCTTATCTAAAGTGGGGCAAAATAAGAGATATTTCACTCTGGACTTTAACAATTAAGAAAATACAGAATAAAAAGTACTTTGGGGTTGATTTTCAGTCTTTCTAAATATTGTTGCCAAGTGTTTCCTGGGCCAGGAGAAGGAAAAGAATGCAGAGTTTTAAAACCAAGAAAAGAATCAAAGCCAGCCTAAAGCAATGACATCTCTAATTTAACTGCAGAATAGGAGGGCTAGGGCACCAATATAAAAGCATGGCTCTTGTATAGATAGATATGAATATTTGGAATATATTGGAATTCCATATATATGGAATATTTATATATAATGGAATATTATGGAATATTATCCTATGATATATATGTGTACTAAATATTATGGAATATTATCCTATGATATATATGTGTACTATATATAATAGAATAGTATATATTATATATATAATGACAGAATGTTATTCAACCATAAAAAATGAGATAGTCCTACCATATGCAATAACATGGATGAATCTTAGACATTATACTAAGAGAAATATGTCAGAAAGAGAAATACAAACTGTATGATCTCATTTACATGTGGAATCTAAAAGCAAACAAACAAAAACACCAAACTGATTTAAAAAAAAGAGAGAGAGAGAGATCAGATTTGTGATTATTGGGGGCAGAGGACTGGGGAAGGGGAAATTGGAGGAAGATGGTCAAAAGGTACAAAGCTTCAGTAATAAGGTAAATAAGTACTGGGGATATTACGTACAACATAATGGCTGTAGTTAGCACTGTCATATAATATATAGAAAAGGTGTTAAGAGAATGGGTTTTAAGAGTTCTCATCACAAGGAGAAATTTTTTTTTCTTTTTATTGTATCTATGAAATGATGGATGTTAATTGTGGTAATCGTTTCACAATAATGTAAATCAAACCATCATACTGTACACCTTAAGCTTATAGAGTGATGTATGACAATTATTTTTTAATAAAACTGGAAAAAAAATAAGAAATCAAAGTGGAAAAATTGGGTCACATTTAAAAAAACTTTTAGAAAAAAGTATTGGTAAGTGTCCTCTGGCTTTATGCTAAGGTAGGATTTCTTAAATAATACATTAAAAGCACCAACTTTAAAAAGAAAACATTGGGAGATTCAACTACATTAAGACTGTTAAAACTGCTAAAAAAAAAAAGGCACTTTAAACAGTGAAAAATCAAATACAAACTGACAGAAAATACTCATGTTGCCAACAAAATGTTCAAATTGAGACTGTAAGTAAAATTTCTATAAGATGATAAGAGAGAAACAAACAACTCAGTTGGGAACAACAAAAAAAGAGTTTCTGAATTCTACAGAAGAAGAAATCATACAGCTAATAAAAAAGTGAAGAGATGTTCAACTCCATTAGTCATCAGGGAAATTCAAATTAAGACAAAATAAGTTGTCATTTGCTTACTGATTGGATTTGTAAAAGTTAAGAAATCTGATATATTGACTTTTGGCAAGAATGTATGTCAATTTTGTTCCCATGTGTAATTGTTGGGGGTGTAAATTGATACAATTATATTAAAAATCAATTGGACATTATAATCTAAAATTGAACACTCTTATACCTCACAACTCAGCAATTCCATTCCTAGATATATATTCAAAAGAAACTCTAGTACATGTGTCTCAAGAGATGTACAAAAATGTCATAGTAGCACTATTTATATTTTTTTAAAAAATGGGAAACACCCTAAATGTCTATTGACAGGGAAAAGTTAAATAATGTAAATTCATGCAGTGGAATACTTCATAGTGGAGAAAATGAAAGAACTACAACCACATACAATGACCGGGATGAATCTTAGTATATTGTGTGAAAAAAGAAAATTCCAGAGGGGCACCTGGATGGCTCATTTTGTGAGGCGACTGTCTTAGGCTCGGGTGATGATCTCAGGGTCCTGGGATTGAGCCCTGCATCAGACTTAGCAAAGAGCCTGCTTCTCCCTCTCCTTCTGAAGCTCCCCCTGCTTGTTTCTCTCTCTCCCTCCCTCTCTCTCTCTCAAATGAATAAATTAAGTCTTTTTAAAAAGTCCCAGAGGACTAGATATAATAAGATACCCTTTTTATAAAGTCCAAAATTAACTAGATCAAATAATAATGTACTGTAGAGGCAAAAGCAGATGATGATAAATAGATGATAGATGACAGATAGATAGATAGACAATTGATTGTAAGTAGATAAATGATAAAACATTTTTTTAAAGCAAAGAAAAGATAAACATGAAATTCATGTTAGGGATTACTTCTGGAAGGGAATGAGTTAGGGAGATGGGATCAGAAAAGACCCCATTAAAAGATGTATGTAATCTTTCTTACGGGCTCATTAAATATTAGATATTAAGTACTATATGTTTATATAAATATATAGCTATATATTTATTTCTTTTTTTTAAGAAATTTTATTTATTTATTTGACAGACAGAGATCACAAGTAGGCAGAGAGGCAGGCGGGGGGGGGGGGGAGCAGGCTCCCTGCTGAGCAGAGAGCCCAATGCGGGGCTTGATCCCAGGACCCTGAGATCATTACCTGAGCCGAAGGCAGAGGCTTAACCCACTGAGCCACCGAGGAGCCCCTATATATTTTTTCTATATAAATGTAATATACTGATATATATGTAGAGAGAGACATATAGAGATAGATAGATGACAGATAGATAGATAGATAGATAGAGCTTAGTGTTCATGAACCATGGATTATGATCTCTCCAAATCTGTATACCAGAGGTCCAAGGGGAGGCCAAAAAAAAAAAAAAAAAAAAAAAAAAAAAAAAAA
>NW_019154087.1:81961134-81977434 GCF_002288905.1 Enhydra lutris kenyoni
AAAAAAAAAAAAAAAAAAAAAAAAAAAAAAAAAACAGTAAAAAGTGACCAGGGAAAAACAGCACATTACCTAGAAAGGAATGTTAGACTGACAGCAAACCACTCACTAGGAGCAATAGTTGCGGAAAAACAAGGGCTGAGGGGAACTAATAGTTTTGTTATTCAGTACCCATTTAAGTTACCATTTAAAAGTGAAGATAAAATAAGACTTTTCTTGACATACAGAAACTAAAATTGTTTTTCATCTTGCAACCCACATTGAAGGCACCATTAAAAAGTGACCAGTGAGGGATGCCTGGGTGGCTCAGTGGGTTAAGCAGCTGCCTTCGGCTCAGGTCATGATCCCAGCATCCTGGGATCGAGTCCCGCATCGAGCTCCTTGCTTGGCGGAGAGCCTGCTTCTCCCTCTGCCTCTGCCTGCCTCTCTGTCTGCCTGTGCTCACTCTCTCTCCCTCTCTCTCTGACAAATAAATAAAATCTTTTAAAAAAAAAAAGTGACCAGTGGCCCTAGCAAAAAGGAGTGTTGTAAGAAACAGTGGTGAGCCCAGACACTGATAAAATATACTTGTAAATTTAATAAAATAATTTACTTAAAGTAATTAATTTTGGTATGTTTTTAAAGAAAAACCTAAAACTAGAGACAACAATAATAATGATGGTGGGAGAGTTGTGCTACTGGGTAATCCGAGCAATCTGAGGTCTTTCCAACCAAGGACACCTGTAGAGTTTTCATCAGAAAAAGAAGAGTGTTTATATATTTGAAAGAATAACTATTAAAAGACTAAAAATAAAAATCATAATTTCCAAACCAGAAGGAGTTGGAGTGATGGGAAGGGAATATATAATGATCAAAAAAAAAAAGGTTATAAATAAAAATTAGTAATGTATAAAAGGGCCATAATTATACGTATCATAGAGCTTTTAAAAAAATCATGAGAACATTACAAACAATTTTATGTCAATAAATTTTGAAACTTAGAGAAGTGGATAGTTATGTAGAAAAGTCTAAATTCTCAAAATTATCTTAAGGAAAAAAAAAAACTGTCAGTATACTTCAAAGTTATTTAATTGGTAAAATGTTTCTTCCCACACATAAAGAAAATACAATCTAAGTAGTTTTATGGCTTAGTTTTTCTAGACTTTCAAGGAATAGCTGTTTCCTATCTTACATAAATAGTTTTAATAGGTGGAGAAAAGTTATTCAACTCCTTTTAAAGGGTAAATATAAGATTGACCCAAACTGGACAAAAATAAAGCAAGAAAATAAAATATAACATAATCTCATTTATGATCATAAGTATACAAATTTTGAACTATTAGCAAGTTAAATCCAAATTCTGTTATTTCAAGAATGCAAAGAAATTTCAATATCAGAAAATCCACATTAACTAATATTAATCCTGCAATATTAATTAACAGAATTAAAAACAAAAAAGAGAGAGAGAAAAGAATGAAATAAGAAAGAAAAGAAGGGGAAAAAAGGAAGGAAAGCCATATGATCATCACAGTAAATAGAAAGGTATCTGACAAAACTCAAAAGCATTCATGATTTGAGACAAAAACAAAAGCAAAACTCCCAGTTTTTAAACTATGAATAGAAGGAAACTTCCTTACCCTGATAAAGGACAACTACTCAAAACTTAAAGCAAATATTATTCTTATTAAAGCCAAAAGCAAGGCAATGATTTTCAATATCAATTCTAATGTTAATATTATCCTAGAGATCCTAACAAATACAAGACTAGAAAAAGCAGAAGTTCAATAATTGCAATGGAAGATACATCACTGACATTATTTCTAGAAAATAAAATTTTGTACATAGAATATCTTATCTGCAGACAAAACTAATAAAGATTCAGCAAGAATGCTGGATATAAAACATACAAAATTCACAGCAGACAGGGTAACAGCACTGGCAAGTATTGCTGAATTCCTCTTATGAATACATATTCAACAGAATCTAGAAGGAGATCAATGAATCTCATAGTTAACGTTAAAAAAAAAAAAAAAACCCAACCCTGCTAGAAGATCCAGCTATGTGATTGTGTTCCTGGTAGTATAGGAATGTAGGCAATTCACATGAAAAGAGAACTGGGTTTCATAGATTAGACAAGGAAAGTTGCCTTACTGTGACTTTTGTCCCTTGTCCCCCCAGGGTTAGTCTTACTACTTCTGAAAGGCAGAACATCATATACGATCTCATATGTAACAACAAATACAGCAAAAGCACCAGCCTTAGCAATAAGGGGAGAGATTAAAATCAAGCTAGTGTGTCAACCTGCTGGAATGGAGTACAGCTAAAAAGTAGGGTTTGTACATCAGATTTCCAGAACTTATTTATCCTGAATAACTGAAATTTTGACTCTGTGCCAACACCACCCCATTTATCCCAGCTCCCTAGCTCTTGCCAACCACCATTCTATTCTCTGCTTTTATGAGTTTGTCTTTTGAAGATTCCATAAATAAGTGAGATCATGTGGTATTTGTCTTTGTCTACCTCATTTCACTTAGCATAATATCCTTCAGATTCATTCATGTTGTCATGAATGGAAGGATCTCCTTCTTTTCTAGGTCTGAGTACTATCCATTGAAATTGCTAAGAGAGTTGATCATAAGTGTTCTCAACACCGTGCTCCCCCCAAAATCATAACTATGTGAGGTGATGGATGTGTTAATTAATTCAATTATGGTCATCATTTCACACTTACGTATATCGAAACACTACATTGTACCCCTTAAATATATGCAACTTTTATTTGTCAATTATACTTCAAGAAAGCTGGAAAACAAAAATTAATACAATTAGGGCTTGCCCCTGAGTGTTCTTATCCCAGTGACACCCATCCACATGTCAGTAAGTAGGTGATTACACTTCCTGAAGGGGCTGAACCAGGCAAAGACAGAGACAACAGAACTCAAGTATTCTCTCATTAGGAGGGGGCACAAGCTGGAACCTGAACCTTATGGTTGAAACAAAACCTCCAGGAGACTGCGAGGGTTTTAGACACAATAACAAGACATTTTCACAACTTTTGTAAAAAGTAACACAACATAAACAAGTTAAACCAGACAAAGAAAAGGTGATGGAACAGATAGAGCAAGAATTTAAAATAAATGTGTTATTACCAATGAGATGATGGGGAGGGGATGTTCAAAACACAAAAGAGGAATGTAAAAGAAGGACAGGTTCAACACTGAAGGAGATAGAAGTCATAAAGAAAACATTTTTGGACATATTAAGTAAGAAAAATAAAATTGATAGCTTGAATGGCAACATGTAATCATTTTAAGATCATATGAAAGAACTCTCCCAAAAGACACAAAGATTGTATTAAGAAAACAAGATATATAAAATATATTTAGAAATGTGAAAAGAAGAGGAAAAAACACAGTTGAAAGGACATAAATATTTGTGAATTTTCCATATTTTAAAAAACATAACCTCCTGGTTAAAAAGAAATGTAAACAAAAACATCCTACACTAAGCATCTACAACCTAAATTATTGGATTTTTAAGGAATAAAAAAATCAAAGAAATATTTCCAAAAGCTTCCAGAACAAAGAAGCAAATCACCTACAGAGGAACAAGAAATAGTTTGACATCAGACTTCTTAACTGTAGCATCAGCATCATATGGCAATGGGAAAATATTTTCAAAATGTTGAAAGAAGTTATTTTAAAACCTAAAATTTTATGTCCACAGAAGTTATCATTTAAATATGAGTGTATAATAAAAAGGCTTGCTTCAAATGCCTTTTTGGAAACACTCTTACAGAAAGTATTTCAGCAGGAAAAAAATAAGGAAGATAATATAATATAAATATAATATGAATTTACCAAAATAGATTTGCCACATACCCATTACAATCCTGAACTAAAATTCTAGAAAATACCAACAAAATGAAGATAGCATGTTATAGGGAAAGAAATTAAAAAATTATAAACATTTTTATATATGAGCATATTCTAAAGAAATTCTAAATTCTTAAATTCTAAAGAAATTCTAAACAAATTCTGAAGAAAATATTAGCTAACTAAACCCAAGAGTGTGCATCTCGATCAAGAGTTTATCCAAAGAGGTAAGAATGATTTCACATCAGAAAAATCTATCATTGTAATTCACCATGTTAAAAGTAGATGCAGAGAATGTACTTTATTAAATTATTTGTTTATGATATTTTAAAAAGTCTCTTAAAGAATTGAGAATAAAAGGGAACTTCCTTAACTTGATAAAGATTTTATGCTAAAACCAAAAGCAAATATCAAACTCAATGGAGAATCTTAAGAACATAATCTCTTTAGATTCAAGTAAAATAAGCATTTTCTCTATCATTATTATTTTTAACATATCATTGAATATAAAAGTTCAAATATTAAGAAGGGAAAAATCAAAACTATCATTATTTGCCAATGGTATGATCATTTAAAGAACTTATCAAACTCAACACCCAAAAAAAAAAAAAAAAAAAAAAATTTCCAGTCAAGAAATGGGCAGAAGACATGAACAGACATTTCCCCAAAGAAGACATACGAATGGTCAATAGACACTTGAAAAAGAGTTCCACACCACTTGGCATCAGAGAGATACAAATCAAAACCACAATGAGCTACCACTTCACACTGGTCATAATGGCTAAAATTAATAACTCGGGAAATAGCAGATGCTGGTGAGGATGTGGAGAAAGAGAAACCCTCTTACACTGTTAGTGGGAATGCAAACTGGCACAGCCACTCTGGAAAACTGTATGGAGGTTCCTCAAAGAGTTAAAAGTGGGGCTCCTATGACCCAGCAATTGCACTACTAGGTATTTATCTAAAGGATACAAACATAGTGATCCAAAGGGGCATGTGCATCCCAATGTTTACAGCAGCAATACCCACAACAGCTAAAATATGGGAAGAGTACAGATGTCCTTCAACAGATGAATGGATAAAGAAGATGTGATACACACACACACACACACACACACACACACACACACATATATATAATGGAGTATTACTCAGCCATCAAAAAGAATATAATCTTGCCATTTGCAGTGATGTGGATGGAACTAGAAGGTATTATGCTAAGCAAAATAAGTCAATCAGAGAAAGACATATTTCATGATTTCGCTCATATGTGGACTTTAGGAAACAAAATAGATGAGCATAAGGGAAGGGAAGGAAAAATAAAATAAGGCAAAATCAGAGAAGGAGGCAAACCATAAGAGACTGTTAACTCTAGGAAACCAACTGAGGGTTGCTGGAAGGGAGGGGGGAGAATGGAGTAACTGGGTGATGGGCGTTAAGGAGGGCATTTGTTGTAATTAGCACTGGGTATTATATGCAACTGATGAATCACTAAATTCAAGCCCTGAAACTAATAATACAGTATATGTTAACTAAATTGAATTTAAATAAGTAATTTTTAAAAATATGATCATCTATACCAAAAACCTAATAAAAGCTGTTAGAACTAATAAAAGAGCTCAACTGGACTTTTCCAGTATTCTTCTATCACAGCAATAACCAGTTCAAAAACAAATTAGGAAATAACATGTCATTCATAATAGCAACAAATTTTATTAAGTATCTGGGATGCACACAACTTTTAGAGAGAAAATTTTACAACTCACAAGTCATAATGGAAAATTTGAATAAAATAGACTTACCATTCCCATGGATGTGATAGCATCTCATGATATAAAGATTTCAATATAACCAAATCAGTCTAAATATTCAATGCAAGGCCAATTAAAATTCCAGCAGGACTCTTTTTAAGAAACTCAACAAATTTGTTTAAAAATTTCTGTGGAAGAGGGGTTCCTGGATGGCTTAGTTGCTTAAACATCCAGCCCTTGATTTAGGCTTAGATCATGATCTCAGGGTTGTGAGAACAAGCCCTGCATCAGGCTTTGAATTGCGTGTAGAGCCTGCTTAAGATTCTCGCTCTCCATCTCCCTTTGCCCCTCTCCTCCTGCTTGCATGCATGTGTGTTCGTGCACTCTCTCTAAAAATAATAATATATAATAAAATAAAAATTTATATGGAAGAATAAAAGTTCTTGAGTAGCTAAATCAATTTTGGGGGAAAAAAAGAGATTTTTTTTTTCATTAACAGAGATGCCCCTCCAGGAACAAAAGAGCTGGATGGCACCATTTCCCTTCCCCACTCCTCAACATAAAACCACCTGAGGGAAACACTTCAGCATGGACACTGGCTGTCTAATTTCCTTACACCAAATCCCATCCTTCTGTGCTTTGGCAAGACTACCCTTCTCAGACAAACTTGCCTCAGTCCCAGCTTGGAGGGGCCTCTCCCTCAGAAGACCAGCACAAACCCCTGCCCACACAATGTGTCCAGACTAGAGTGTTCTACAGGGCCTCAGTTCTGGTGGAGTTGGTGCTGGGTATCATTCCGCAAGCCAAGGAGAGCACACCTCGTTAAAACTCACCACATTCAGGCCAGAGACCAAACACTGCCTTCAGTAGGCAAGGAGAGCCTCTGTAGACAACTAGCCTGAAGGATAGAGCACCCAAAACCTAACAGCAAAACACATGCAGCCCACACTGGAGACGCTCCCCCAAAGCACCAGACCCTGGGAACGATATGACCTCTTCTTCATAGACCCATTACTTTCAGGAGCAGAAGACATAACTGGCTTTTCTAAGACAGAGAGGAAAGCAGAGACTTAGACAAAATGCCAGGGTGGAGGAATTTATCGTAAGTGAAAGAACAAGATAATGCCATGGCCAGAGATTTAAGTGAAACAGATATAAATAACATGCCTGATGGAGGATTTGTTTTTCTAACATTTTATTTATTTATTCAACAGAGAGAGATCACAAGTAGGCAGAGAGGCAGGCAGAGAGAGAGGAGGAAGCAGGCTCCCTGCTGTGCAGAGAGCCTGATACAGGGCTAAATCCCAGGACCCTGAGATCAGGACCTGAGCCAAAGGCAGAGGCTTAGTTCCCTGAGCCACCAGGTGCCCCCCTGTTGGAGAATTTAAAGCAACAATCATAAGGAAACTCACTGGGCTTGAGGAAAGAATAGAAAGTATCAATGAGACCCTTACCACAGAAATAGAACAGCTAAAAAAGAATTAATCAGAGATGAAGAATGCAATAAACAAGTGTGGAAACAAGCTTGATACAATGAACAGCAGGCTGGAAATAGCAGAAGAATGAATTAGTGACCTAGAAGGCAAATGGAAAATAATGAAACTGAACAAAAGAGAAAAAGAAGAATTAGGGGATATGAGAATAGACTTAGGGAACTCAGTGACTTCATCAAATGTAATAACATTAGTATTATAGGAGTCCAGAAGGAAAGGAAAGGGAAAGGGGGGCAGAAAATTTATTTCAAAAAATAATAGCAGAAAACTTCCCTAATTTGGGAAGGAAACAGACAGACAGACAGATCCAGGAGGCACAAAATCAACAAAAGCAGGCCAACATCAAGACATATTGTGATTAAATTTGCAAAATATAGTGATTAAGAAAAAGATCTTAAAAGCAGCAAGACAAAAAAAAAAAGTACTTAACTTGTCCTTAATTTAACAAAGGAAAGCCCATAAGGCTAGCTGGAGATTTCTCAAGAGAAACTTGGCAAGCCAAAAGGGAGTGGCATGATATATTCAAAGTGCTGAATGGGAAAAATCTGCAGCCAAGAATACTCCATTCAGCAAGACCATCATTCAGAATAAAAGGAGAGATAAAAAGTTCCCCAAACAAAAACCAAAGGAGTTCATGACCACTAAACCAGCTCTGCAAGAAATATTAAAGGGGACTCTTTGAGTGCAAAGGAGAAACCAAAAATGACAAAGACAAGAAAGAATCAGGGAAAAGCTCCAGAAACAATGACAAAGCAAGTAATGAAATGGCAATAAATACATATCTATCAATAGTTACTTGGAATGTAAATGGACTAAACATTTTGATCAAAAAAACATTTGATCAAAAGACATAGGTTGTAACAATTGGTAAGAAAACAAAAACAACAACAACAACAAACCAAGACTCATTTATATGCTGTGTACAAGAGACTCATTTAGACATGCAGATTGAAAGTGAGGTGGTAGAGAAATGTTTATTACACAAAGGAATGTCAAAAGAAAGTCAGAGTAGCAATACTTATATGAGACAAACTAGACTTCCTTGTTCTAGTACTGTTTTTACCCTGCTTTAGTATCAGAGTAGAACTGGCCTCATGGAAAGATTTTGAATGTGTTCCCTCTATTCCATTATTTATAAGATTTTGATAAAGATTGTCACGAATTACTTTTTTTTTTTTTTTTTGATTTATTTATTTGACAGAGAGAGAGGTCACAAGTAGGCAGCGAGGCAGGCAGAGAGAGAGGGAGAAGCAAGCTCCCTGCCAAGCAGAGAGCCCCATGTGGGCCTCGATCCCAGGAACCTGAGATCATGACCCGAGCTGAATGCAGTGGCTTAACCCTCTGAGCCATCCAGGCACCCCATGAATTACTTTTTTTAACGTTTTTTTAAGAATTCACCAATGAAATCTTGTGGTCTTGGGTTTTTCCCTCGCTGGGAGATTTTTGATTCTTAATTCAATTTTCATTCTAGTTACTGGTCTAAAAAGATTTCCTACTTCTTGGATTTTAGACTCATGATTTAATCTTGGTAACTTCTGCCTCTTTGGAATTGTCTTTTTTTCCTAAGTTATCTAATTTTGTTAGTATATAATTGTTTATAGTAATCCATTACCACACTATTTCTGTGGTTATTGTATTGTTGTATTATTTTCTTTTCCATTTCTCATTTAGGTTTGTGAGTCTTCTCTCCTTTTTTCTTAGTAAATGTAGTTAAAGCATTGCCAATTTTGTTTATTGCTCTTGGAAAAACTGGTCACTATTTTCAATGTTATGCTATTGTTTGTGCTGGTCTCTATTTTATTTATTTCTAATTTTTCTTTGTTATTTCCTTCCTTTACTAAATTTCAGCTAAGTTTCTCCTTTTTCTAGTTCCTGTGGTGTAATGTTAGGATTATTTGTATTTTTTTTTTCTTAATACAAGCATTTATATCTTAAATTTCACTCTAACATCTGCTTTTGCTGCATCCCATAGATTTTGGAATATTATGTTTTCTTTTCTTTTGTTTTGAGATATAGTGTGATTTGCCATTTGATTTCTTCTTTGTCCCATTGTTTGTGCAATAGTGTGTTGCTTAATATATGCATATTAAATACTTAATATTTACATTGTAGATTTTACAGCTTTGCTTTATTTTTGATGTTTACTTTTGTAACATTGTGGTCAGAAAATATACTTCGTATTATTTCAATCTTTCAATTTGTAATATTTGTTATGTCTCTTTTTATGTGATTTAACAAGGGATTCTTCTGTGTATACTTGAAGAAAATGTGTATTCTATTATTCTTGGATGGAATACTTTATATATATCCTTTAGAACCCTGCATTCTGAATTATGCTTCAAGTAAAAAATGTTCTTGTTAAAAAAAAACAATTTTAACAAGGGTACTCATTTATTATTTTTCTTTTTTAAATTTTTTTAAATTTAAAATCAATTAATTAACATATAGTGTATTGTTAGTTTCAGGGATAGAATTTAGTGATTCATCAGTTGCATATAATAATACCCAGTGCTCATTACACCAAATGTCCTTCTTAATGTCCTAACCCAGTTACCCCATCCCCCCACCTATATCCCCCCCCAGCAACCTTCAGTTTGTTTCCTAGAGTTAAGAGTCTCTTATGGTTTGCCTCCCTCTCTGATTTCATCTTACTTTATTTTTCCTTTCCTTCCCCTATGTTCATCTGTTTTGTTTCTTAAAGTCCACATATGAATGAAATCATATGATATTTATCTTTCTCTGACTGACTTATTTCACAATAAGTCAGCAGTATTCTGTTAGAAATATAATGAATCAAGGTTCCATTCATGATAGCAACAACAACACAATGATATTCTTAGCCATAAATGAAATTTAAAAATTTGCTTGATGCATGAGAAAACTTAACTGGCTAAAGAACAGTTGGAATAGAATCAGGTTTCTGGATGGGGAAATAAGATTTTGCAACTTATCAGTTCACCATTATTTAATTTATGAATTTTAATGAGTTTCCAGACAAATCCTAAAAAGACTTTTTTGGAATTTGAGTAAATCATTTTAAAAGCTTATCTGGAAAAATAAATAGAAGAGAAGAGCCAACAAATCTTCTAAAAAGAAGAAGAAAGATGTAATTACTGTAGTAAATATTTATACACCTTATAATTCTAACATAATGTCCTTTTAGAAGAGATAAACAGATAAATGAAACAAAATAGAAAGTCTAGAGTAGAGAATGATGTGTAACAATTTAATAGACAGTAAGAGTGGTATTCAAATTGTTCAAATAAAGGAATTATTTAATTTTAGTCCTAGAAGTCTTACCTAATTATTTGGGGAGAAAATTAAAATCACAATCCCATCCCACACCATCTTCAGGATAAACTATGTGCTGATTAAGAGGTTAAAATATAAAAAGAACAAGCAAAAGCACATCGATCTGTATACATGTAAGGACAGAATCTGTGAAGGTAAAGAATGATATGTCAGACACCATAAAGTGAAAGTTATCTATATATTTTTAAAAATCAACATAAATGAAGTTCACAAGCATAAAAAGACTGGGAAATTATGGTGATAATATATGACAGAAGATTAATATCTTTAATATATAAATAGGCCTTGCAAACATCAATACAAAAACAAAAGACAAAGGATATAAACCATCAAGCGCAAAGGAAGAAATAGAAAGAGCTTATATAACATGGGATGGTATTGAATAAACAAGTACAGAGATAAATGTAAATTAAACAGCAATGAATTCTAACTGTTTACCTATAAAACTTCTGAAGAAAGTATGGGGAAATAGAAAATTTCACACAGTATTGATGAGAGTGTAAATTTCTTAAAAGCAAAATGAAGCAAACAAAATCTGGCAGTATGTATGAAAACCCATAAGATTGTGTGCACTCTTTGAACCAGTAATTCCACAACTAGAATTGACTATAATTATAATAAGAGAGGTGCTAAAGCTTTGAGGACAGGATGTTTATCACACTTACTTATGTATAATTATAAAATGTTCAAAGCAAGCTAATTGTCACATAATAAAAAATTGACTATTGATATGTGAGTATTATGGAACATGTAACAACCATTGAATGTCACATTCTATTACAAGGGTTTAATCACAGAAAATATTCTAAGTACACTAAGAGAAAGAAAACAAATTAGAAGATGCAATCATTCTATACTTACAAAAGCATCTCTAAAATAATAGATTTCAATATATTAATTAATTTATACCACAAGAAAGAGCTTATAGGTGATTTTAATTTCATTTTTGTGCTTCTCTCCACTTTATAAGTTTTCTACAATGAAAGTATTTATTTGGTAATCAGAAATATATTATAAATGTTAGTTTATATTTATATATATTATAAATCTTAGTTTATTGGAGCAATGGAAATATAAATGCATTTTCTTCTTCTATCAATGTATTCACATTTAAATATATTCAGGGAAAATGTAGTATCAGGAAGTATTAATAATTTATATATAGTAAGTCTAGAGAAGTATAAACATTTCACTTGGCTTCTACTTTTACTGTCTATTCTACTAATTGGCACAGAAGTTCTATCTGCGACCAAAAGCCACAAACTTTCAGCCATGGATCAATTAGCCCAAACTTTGATAGTTCTTCTGACAAGCTGATTTCTTGGTCTCTTATTTTCTCTTGAACTTACGCTTTATTCAGTGTTGGCACGTTCAGTACAGTTATTAAGAACTTGCTGAGGGGTATGTATGTAAAAGCAACTGGGGAATAGTTATTCTCAAAGACTTCATCCATTCATTCTTCCTTGCCTTCAATTATTCATTCATCTCTATTCTATTCTTCCATTTTATAATTATTTATTAAGCATTTATTACATGTCACATGATGGGCTAGGTACTTGGAGAGATTGAGAATATAAATGAAACACAATCTTTACCTCTTAAAGCTTTAAGTCTCATAGGTACAATAAAACATATATGTGAATGGCTACAACACGAGTAAGAAGGAATGTTATATGATCAGTATATATAACAAGATTGATATGTCCTTAGAGGTACAAGTCTTTCTGCTTGGGGTAATTGGAGAAACTATTCTAATTGTATAAAATGCTATTTGAGTTGAGTCTTAAGGCATGGGTAGTAAGTTGGAGAAAGTGCATTCCAGATGGAAGGAGTGGCTCAGTAGGTGGGACTGTCTGACGCATGCCCAGAAGATGAAAAGCAGATGTTTGGTTAAAGGGAATGGTTGAAGATCACTAAGTAGTGGCCAGATTGTGGAGCATTTTAAATTCCAGATTAGAGTGTGTGATACAGATTTGGTCATCTCTGCAGTAACCCAAATAATAAATTAGGGATCATTGTCATACTGAACACCTAGCCACCCATAACACACAATAAATCACCAAATTCCACAACCACTCTATGTCAGATGCTGTGCCTGGCACTATGTGAGGCTCTGGAGATACAATGGCAAAGTTCAGGCCTTATCCTAAGTGAGCTGAGCTTCAAATGGCTGACATTGATTTTAAAGTAGTTGAAATGGGAGGCCTAGAGTTCTGAAATGAGGGGAGGGTATGCGGATGCAGATATAAATATCCATACAGACATGAAATTTAAGTCATGGGATTAATATGAGATTACCCTGAAAATAAATATAGAGAAAGAAGAGAGGATGGCCGAGAACTAGACTTGTTTAGTGAGAAAGAGGAAGAAAAATCATAAAGAGTTTAGAGAAGAAGTAACTGGAGAAGCCAAAGGAGAAGTAGGATTGTGTAGTGTCAGACTGAGAGAGAAGAGTTTCGAGGAAATGGAAGGGAGCACAAGAGGGAAATAGTCCAAAAGTTCAAGGGAACAAAGAAGGAATAAAAAATCCATTTGATATGCAGTTAGGGGGGCACAGTTGTCATCCACACTGTCAAGACAGCAGTTTTTATAGAGTAGAAAGTGCAGAAGCCACTTCAGAGGGGACAAAATGATGAATGCAAGGAAGTAGAAGAACCATGTCTCTGTAAAGCTGGTGTTGTTTCTTCTAATACAACTTGTTAAAAATTATGGCTCTCCCATGATTTTGATTAGAATTCATTAAATGCCTCCAAAACTACATCTGTAACATTGACAGAGGCCATGTGTGGGGCTGCTTTGGGGACAAAGCCTTTGTGATTCTTAGCAGCCCTTGGTGAAGACTGAGACGGTCTTGTAGGCACCGCTTAAATTGTTCCAAACTTCTAAAAACGCTGTCTTAGAGCCACACCCTTAACTTAATCTTTGCCCAGAGGCAATTTCCTACTTTAAGACTTTCCCTGGGGGAGACTGGGAAGAAGAAATATGGTTGATCCTTGAACAACACAGGTTTGAACTACATGGGTTCACTTTTATTTGGATTTTTTGGATAAATATAGTATAATGCTATAAACATATTTTTTCTTCCTTATGATTTTCTTTTTTTTTTAAAGATTTTATTTATTTGACAGAGAGAGATCACAAGTAGAGAGAGAGAGAGGAGGAAGCAGGCTCTCTGCCTAGCAGAGAGCCCGATGTGGGACTCGATCCCAGGACCCTGAGATCATGACCTGAGCTGAAGGCAGAGGCTTAACCCACTGAGTCACCCAGGCAGCCCCTTCCTCATGATTTTCTTAATAACATCTTCTTTTCTCTTACTTTATTGCAAGAACACAGTATATTATACAGTACAACATAAAAATACGTGCTAATGGACTGTTTATGTTATTGGTAAGGCTTACAGAAACAGTAGGCTACTGGTGGTTAAGTTTTTGACAAATCAAAAGTTATGTATGGATTTTTTACTGCACAGGGGTCAGTGCCCCAATGTTTGGGTTGTTCAGGGTCAACTGTAGATTTATTTTCCAAATTAGTTTTATTTCCAAGTAGATTTTATCTAAGACTGAGTCTAATACATGTCTTAATTTCTCCTTGAAAACCAGTTACTTTTTTAGTTCATTTCTCCCTCCATGAATCTTATCATGTGTAGATAAAACATGAATTGATTCCTTCAACATTTTACCTAGAAATCTGTTATCCATACCCACAAGTTCATTAAATACATTTCCAGCTTCTAAATTGCTACAGATGACAATTTTGCCAATGTTTCCATCATTACATAATTTGGGTCTTTTTCCAGCCTCCAGTGGAACTTCGCTGTGATCTTTCAGTCTACACTGTTTCTTTCTGCATCCTTCCTGCCTCCCTCTGCCATGTAATCCCCAAGCCAATGGCAATGTTTCAGGGTTTTGTACCACAGCATCCCACCTCCAGGTATCAATTTCTTTTTCATTTAGCTTTTGCTGTATAACAAAACACCCCAAAACATTGTGGTTTAAAACAATAATGATCGATTATTTCTCAATTCCATGGTTTGAGTACATCGTCATGTAGTTTAGCCCGGGATTATTTATGAAACTTGATTCAGTTGGAGGGTCAGCTGGGCTGCAAGGTTCAAGATGTCCTTGCGCACATGTGTGGAAGCTAACATTGGCTTCTGGGGAACTCTGGTTCTCCTCCACGTGAATTCCTATCCTCAACTAGGCTAGACTGACATCCTTAACATGGCAGCCTCAATGAAGTGTTGCAGAGAGCAAAGGCAGAAGATATAAGGCTCTGGAACTTGCAAAACATCACTTCTGCCACATTCTTCTGTTCCAAACAAGTCACAAGATAAGCTTCTATTCAAGGGACTAAGAAAAAGGCTCAGTCTCCGGATGTGAGAAATGGCAAAGTAGTATTGCAAAGGGATGGGCATAGTAGGAGAGAAGGAAGTTGTGACCATTAAAGAGTCCAGCACATTTTTGAAAAACAGTTTTAAATTTTGATAAAGCTCAACTTATTTTTGTTTCATGGTTAATGCTTTCCATATAATGTCTAAAAGAACATTGCCTGTCTCAAAGTCAAAAAGATTATTTTTCTGGAAGTATTTTAAGTTTCACTTTTATATGCAGGTCTATGAACTACCTTGAATTAATTTTTGTGTATTGTGCAAAGTAAAGATCAAAGTTCAATTTTTTTTTCATGTGGGTATCCAACTGATCTAACACAATTTGTTCAAAAGACTATCCTTTCTTGTTGAATTAACCTGGCAACTATGTCAGAAATCAATTGCCTGTACATCTATGGACCTATTTCTGTACTCTATTCAGTTCTATTGATCATCCTGCCAATAAAATACTCTTAATTACTGTAGCTTTATAGTAGGTCTTAAAATCAGGTAGTGCGAATCTTCAAACAGCCTTTTTCAAAGTTTTTTTTTCATGCTTTTAGATCCATTACATTTCCATATAAATTTTAGATTCAGATTACCTACTTCTATGTAAAAACACTGTTGCAATTTTACCAGAATTGTGCTAAATCTATAGATCAGTTAGGAAAGAGTTGAAATCTGAACAAAATCGAATGTTCCAATTCATAAAATCTAATCTTCCAATTCACAGTATATCTTTCCATTCATTTAGGTTTTCTTTTTGCTTTTTCTCTGTAGTTTTTTTTTTCATTATCAATAAGGAGGCCTTGCATTCTCTTCATTAAATTCATTCCTAATATTTTATATTTTCTTCCATGCTACGGAAGTGATTTTTTAAATATTTCACTTCTCTCTTTTTTTTTTTGACTTTTTAAGTTTTTACTTTAATTCCTAGTTAACGTACAATGTCATATTAGCTTCAGGTGTACAATACAGTGATTCAACGGTTCCATATATTGCCCAGCGCTCATCACAAGGGCACTCCTTAATCCCCATCGCATATTTCACCCATCCCCCCCACCCACCTCTCCTCCAGTAACCATAAAGTTTTTGTTTGTTTTGAAGAGCGGCAGAGAGGGGCAGAGGGAGAGGGAGAGAAAAAATCTTGACATGGAGCTCAATCTCACAACCCTGAGATCATGACCTGAGCTGAAATCAAAAGTTGGACACTTAACTGACTGAGCCTCCCAGGCATTCCAATGTTTTCTATAGTTAAGGGTTTAGTTCTTCATTTGTCTCTCTCTTTTCTCACTCTGCTTGTTTATTTTATTTCTTAAATTCTACATATGTGTGAAATCATATGGCATTTATCTTTCTCTGACGGACATATTTCACTTAGCATTACACTTCCTAGCTCCAACCATGTCATTGAAAATGGCAAGATTTCCTTCTTCTTTTTATATATATATATTCCATATTCCTGAATAATATTCCATATATATATGTTATAAATGTAACATATATATTATTATATGGAATATTATA
>NW_019154087.1:81982434-82092597 GCF_002288905.1 Enhydra lutris kenyoni
ACACACACACACACACACACACACACACACGTATATACCACTTCCTTTTTATCCATTCATCAACCAAAGGACATTTGGGCTGCTTCCATATCTTGGTTATTGTAAGTAATGCTGCTACAAACAAAGGGATGCATGTATCCCCTTAATAAGTGTTTTTGTATTCTTGGAGTAAATAGCTAGTAGGGAGATTGCTGATTGTAGTGTAGGTCTATTTTAAACTTTTTGCTGAACCTCCATACTGTTTTCCAAAGTGACTGTGCCAGTTCGCATCTCCACCAACAGTGTGTGAGTGTTCCTTTTTCTCCACATCTTGGCCAACATCTTTGCCAACAACATCTGTTGTTTCTTGTGTTGTTGATGTTAGCCATTCTGACAGGTGTGCTTCTGCCTATTTTTAATTGGATTATTTTTTGGATGTTGAATTATATAAGTTCTTTATATATTCTAGATATTAAACCTTTATCAGAGATGTTATTTGCCAATATCTTCTCCCATTCTGTAGGTTGCCTTTTAGTTTTATTCATGATTTCCTTCACTGTGCAATTTTTATTTTGGTGTAGATCCAATAGTTTATTTTTGCTTTTGTTACCCTTGCCTCAGGAGACCTATCTAGAAAAAAATGGTACAGCCAAGGTCAAAGAAGTTACTGCTATGTTCTCTTCTAGGATTTTGACAGTTTAAGGTTTCACATTTAAGTCTTTAAACCATTTTGAAGTTATTTTTGTGTATGATGTAAGAAAGGAATCCAGTTTCATTTCTTTGCATGCTGCTTCCCAATTTTCCCAACATCATTTGTTGAAGATACTTTTTCCTATTAGATACTCTTTCCTGCTTTGTTGAAGATTAATTGAACATATAGCTGTGGGTTTATTTCTGGGTTTTCTATTCTGTTCTATTGATCTATGTGTCTTGTCCGTTGTTGTGTCAATACCATACTGTTTTGATTACTAGAGCCTTGTAATATAACTTCAAGTCCAGAATTGTGGTATCTCCAGCTTTCTTTGCTTTTCCAAGGTTACTTTGGTTATCTGGAGTCTTGTGGTTCCCTACAAATTTTAGGATTCTTTGTTCTAGTTCTATGAAAAATTCCATTGGTATTTTGAGGAAGATTCTTTTAAATGTGTAGATTGTTTTGGATAGCATAGACATTTTAACAATATTTTTCTTCCAATCCATTAGCATGGAATATCTTTCCATTTCTTTGCATCATCTTCAATTTCTTACATCAGTGTTTTATAGTTTTCAGAGTACACATCCTTTACCTCTTTGGTTAGGTTTATTCCTAGGTATCTTATTATTTGGGACACAGTTGTAAATGGGATTTTTTTTTTTAATTTCCCTTTCAACTGCTTTATTATTAGTGTACAGAAATGTAATAGATTTCTGTACATTGATTTTTGTATCCTATGACTTTATGAAAGTTATCAGTTCTAGCAGTTTTATGGTGGACTATTTCAGGTTTTCTATATATAGTATCATGTCATTTGCAAATAGTGAAAGCTTTACTTCTTCTCTATTGAATTTAGATAACTTTTATTTCTTTTTGTTTGTGATTGTTGTGACTAGGACTTCCAGTACATTATTGAGTAAAAGTGGTGAGAGTGGACATCCTTGTCTTGTTCCTGACCATAGAGGAGAAGCTCTCAGATTTTCTGCACTAAGGATGATGTTAGCTGTGACCATATATGGCTTTCATTATGCTGAGGCATGTTCCCTCTATGCCTACTTTGTTGAGGGTTTTTATCATGAATGGATGTTGTACTTTGTTAAAGGCTTTTTCTGCATCTAATGAAATGACCTTATGGTTCTTATCCTTTCTGTCTCTTTTTTTTTTTATCCTTTCTCTTATACATGTGATGTATCTCACTGATTTGAATATATTGAACCACACTTGCAACCCAGGAATAAATCCCACCTGATAGTAGTGAATGATTTTTTTTTAATGTATTGTTGAATTTTGTTTGCTACTATTTTGTTGGGAATTTTTGAATCTATGTACCTCAAGGATATTGGCCTGTAGTTCTCTTATGTAGTAGTGTCTTTATCTGGTTTTGGTATCAGGTAATGCTGGCTTCATACACTGAATTTGGAAGTTTTCCTTCCTTTTCTATTTTTTGGAAGAGTTTGGCAATATTAGGTATTAAGTCTTCTTTAAATGTTTAGTAGAATTTGCATATGAAGCCATCTGGTCCTGGACTTTTGTTTATTGTGTGTTTTTCGATTACTGACTCAATTTCTTTACTGGTTAACAGTCTGTTCAAATTTTCTACTTCTTCCTATTTCAGTGTTGGCAGTTTATCCATTTCTAAGAATTTATCCATTTCTTCTAGGTTGTCCAATGTTTTGGCATATAGTTTTTATAATATTCTCTTATAATTTTTTGTATTTCTGTGGTGTGAATTGTTATTTTTCCTCTCATTCTGGATTTTATTTATTTAAGTCCTTTTTCTTTTTTATTGTTAAGTCTGGCTAGGAATTTATCAATTTTACTGATATTTTTCTAAGAATGAGATGTTCTGGTTTCATTGATCTGTTCTATTGCTTTTTAGTTTCTATATCATTTATATCTGCTCTAATCTTTATTATTTCCTTCCTTCCACTTGTTTTAGGTTTTTTGTTCCTCTTTTCCTTGCTTCTTTAGATAAGATTAGGTTGTTTGAGATTTTTCCAGGTAGTCCTGTATTGCTGTAAACTTCCCTCTTAGAACTGATACTGCTGCATCCCAGATGTTTTGGACCATGTCTTTTCATTTTAATTTGTTTCTGTGTACTTTTTCATTTCTTCTTTTATTTCCTAGTTGACCCATTCATTGTTAGCAGCATGTTATTTAATCTACATGTTAAATAAATAAATAAATAATCTCCATGTTAAATAAATAAAAATCTTTCCAGATTTTTCTCGTGCTTGACTTCTAGTTTCACGGTGTTGTGGTCAGAAAGTATACATTATATGATTTTGATCCTCTTGAATTTGTTGAAATTTGTTTTGTGGCCCATATGTGATCTATTCTGTAGAATGTTCCATGTGCACTTGAAAAGAATGTGTATTCTGCTGTTTCAGGATGGAATGTTCTGAATATATCTGCTAGATCCATCTGTTATAGCGTGTCATTCAGTCTTTGTTTCCTTGTTGATATTCTTCTTAGATGATCTGTCCATGGATATAAGTGGTGTATTAAATTCTCCTACTCTTATTGCATTATTACTGATTAGTTCTTTTATGTTTGTTATTAACTGTTTTATATATCTTGGTGCATAAAAATTTACAGTTGTTATATCTTCTTATAAGATTATCCCCTACAGTGTCCTTCTTTGTGTCTTGTTACAGTGTTTGTTTTAAAGTCTATTTCTCCTATGTAAGTATTGCTACTCTGGCTTTTTTTTTTTTTTTACATCCATTTGCATGACAAACATTTCTCCATCTCCTCACTTTCAATCTGCATGTGTCTTTAGGTCTGAAATGAGTCTCTATTAGGCAGCATGTACAGCATATGGGTCTTGGTTTTCTTATCCATTCTTCACCCTGTCTTCTGTTGGAACATTTGGTCCATTTACATTCAAAGTAATTATTGATGTACATGTATTTATTACTATTTTATTATTTGTTTTGTGGTTGTTTCTGAAGATTTTCTCTTATCCCTTATCCCTTTTTTCATTTTTCTCTCTCATGGTTTACTGATTTTCTTTAGTGATATATTTGAATTACTTTCTCTTTGTTTTTCACATATTTATTAGTGGTTTTGATATGTGGTTTCCATTAAGTTTGTACATAACCTGTGCATATAGCAGTGTATATTAGGTTGATGGACATTTAAGTTTGAACCCATCCTTTTCTCCTCTCCTCTCCTTGTCTTATGCATATATTGTTATATTTCACCTTTTATTTTGTGAGTTCCTTGACTGATTTTTATAGAAATACTCATTTTTAATGCTTTTATGTTTCCTACCTCATCCTTTCACTTTGGGTATTTCATTCCCACTCAAGATTTCCCTTAATATTTCTTGTGGGACTGGTTTAGTGGTCATGAACTCCGTTAGTTTTGTTTGTCTGTGAAACTCTTTATTTCTCCTTCTATTCTGAATAATAGCCTTACTAGATAGAATATTCTTGGCTACAAATTTTTCCCGTTCAACACTTTGAATATATAATGCTACTCTCTGCTAGCCTTTTGGGGTTTTCCCTTATGTGTAACTGTTCTTTTGTCTTACTGCTTTTAAAATTTTTTCTTAATCATATATTTTGCCAATTTAATTACAAGATGTTTTGTGTTGGCCAGCTTTTGTTGATTTTGATGGAATTCTCTATGTCTCTTGGATCCAGATATCTGTTACTCTCTCCAGACTAGGGAAGTTATCAGTTATTATTTCCGCAAACAAATTTTCTGCTGCCTTTTCTCTCTCTCCTTCTTCTGTAACTCCTATAATATGAATGTTATGTTTGACGGAGTCATGGAGTTTCCTAAGTTTATTCTCATTTTTAATAATTCTTTCTCTTTTTTTTCAGCATAATTACATTCCATTATTCTGTCTTCTACATTATTAATTCATTCCTCTGCTTCTTCCATCTTCCTGTTCTTTCAATCAAGCACATTATTATTTCATTTATTAAGCCCTTTATCTCTGCTATGTTATTCTTATCTCTGTGATAAGAGTCATGCTGATATCTTCCACTCTTTTCTCAAGTCAGTGAGTATCCTTATGATCATTGCTTTAAATTCTCCATCAGACATGTTACTTATATAAGGTTTACTTGGATTTCCAGATTTGGTCTTGTCCTGTTCTATCATTTGGGATAAATCTCTCCGTCCTCTCATTTTATCTAAGTCTTTGTGCCTGTTTCTCTGTGTTAGGAAAGTCAGCTGTCTCCTGTTCTCGAGGGTAATGGCTTTATGAAGAAGAGGTACTGTGCTGGCCTGCAGTGTAGGTGCCTCAGTTCCCTAATACCTGGCTCTTCCAGGAGTATCTCCACTCTGTGTCTGCATGTGCTCTGCTTTTTTATCCTGGCCACTTTATCCTTCAGGCTAGTTGCCTGCAGAAGCTCTCTTTGCCTATTGTGGGCAGTGTTTGGTCCCTATCTCGAATGTGGTATGTTTTAACTAGGTATGCTCAGGTCTGTTTGTGAAATGAGGCCTGTCACCACCATCACCAGAACCAAGGCTCCACAAAATTGCCATGTCAGGAGACAGGGTGTGAGCAGAGTTTTGTGCTGGTCTTGCGGGAGAAGGGGCCCACTGCACTGGGACTGAGGCAAGTGTGACAGGGAGGAGTGGTTCCACTGGAGCATGGGGGCAGGACTTGATGTAAGTACGCCAGGTAGGGATTGTTGGTGCTGTGCTGGTTCACACAGGTGACCCTGTACTTATAGTGAGGGTTGGAGGAGGGGAATGCTGTCACCTAGTTCCTTTCTTACCAGAGGGGTCTCTCTATGAACACTCTCTCTGGGACACACTGTGAGATGAACAAATAACCTCCCCAATCTGTGCCCCACAAGCTCCTCAGTGAACTGTTTCCATGGTCTGTGTTCCCAGACTCTTTGCCCCTTCTCGCCAAGAGCAGCCCCAATGCCCTCTGACCTCTCCCAGAGCTGAGCACAATGACCTTTAAAACTCCAGGCTTCAAGCCCTGCTGGTTGCAAAAACACAAAATTCAGCCCGTCCTACTTTTCAAGCCAATTGCTATGGGGATTCATATTCCTCATACTCTCTCCTACGTGCTAGTCTGTCTCTTACCCCTTTCTGTAACCATGACTCTTTCCCACCACAGTAGCCATGATCTGTTTCTCCCCCAAATAATGTCTACACATTTCCTAGCTTCTTCAGTGGGGCCTCTTCTCTACCTTTAATTGTGGAGTTTGTTCTACCAGTCTTAGGTTAATTTCTGGGGTATTTAGGATGATTTGATAGTTATCAAGTTGTATTCATAGGAAGAGACAGCATAGGGTCCTTTTACTCTCCTGCCACATTCTTACTCTTTAAAATATTTCATTTTCTAATTGTTCATTGCTAGAAAATGGAAAAGACAATGGTTGTCTTTTTATATCCCGAGAATGCGCTAACCTCACTTATTAGTTGTGTTCATTTTCATGTGTCTTTCTTAGCACTTTCTACACAAATGCAGGGTTTTCTCTTCATAAAGAAATAAATATAGTTTATTCCTTCCACTCTTATGTGTGCAATTTTTTTCTTTTTCACATTAAAGTGGCCTTTAATTAGCTAGGAACTGCAGAACAATGTTGAGTAGAAATAATGAGATCATACACCCTGGCTGTGTTTCCAAGCTGAGGGGAAAAACCTTCAATACAACATCAAGCATGATGATAGCTACCAGCTTTTCATAGACTTCACAGATGCCCTTTATCAGGAAATTTCTTTGCCTTCCTAGTTTTCTAAGAGTATTTATTAAGAATGAGTGTTTTTCCATATCAGTTGAGGTTATTACATCTTTTCCTCCTATACTCTGCCAGTGTGGTAAATGAATTTTTGAAAAAGCTGAACCAATGTAATATCTTGGATGATAATTCCCACTGTGTCATATTGTTTTATCATTTTTATACATTGGTGGCTTTGATTTGCTAACATTTCTTAAGGATTTGTCCATTTATGTTCATGGGGCATACTGGTCTATTATTTTATTTCTCATATATTGTTTGAGTTTCATATTAGAATCATCCTGGATTCAATAAATGATTTGAGAATTATCCTCTCCTCTATTTTTGGAAAGAGCCTGAATAAGATTGATATTATTTTTTCTCACCTATTAATAGAATTTACCAATAAAACCATCTGTCCCTGTAGCTTTCTTTCATTGTGAAAAATTCTAGTTCTAAGGCATGTTTCAGTTTCATCTATGTCATCACAAATATTTTAAGTCATCATAATTTTTGACATACAGTTGTATATAGAATCCGTTTATTATTTTTCTGATATCTACAGGATCTATAGAGCTATCCTATCTTATTCTTTATATTTTCTTTTTTTCCCTCTATCAGCCTCGCTAAAGGTTTATCAATTTTATCAGTCTTTCAAAAAGTCAAATTTTGGGGCGCCTGGGTGCCTCAGTGGGTTAAAGCCTCTGCCTTCGGCTCAGGTCATGATCCCAGGATCTTGGGATCGAGTCCCGCATCGGGCTCTCTGCTCCGCGGGGAACCTGCTTCCTCCTCTCTCTCTGCCTGCCTCTCTGCCTACTTGTGATCTCTGTCTGTCAAATAAATAAATAAAATCTTTAAAAAAAAAGTCAAATTTTGTCTTTACCCTTTTGCTCTTGCCTATTATATTGATATTTGCTCTCATCTTTTTTTTTCTACTTATTTTGAATGTGATTTGGTATTTTTTTATCTAATTACCTATGGTGGAAGTTTAAGTAATTGATTTTATCTCATTCTTCATTTCTAATATATCATTCAAGCCAAGTATCCCACTTCTAAGAACTGTTTAGTTGCATTCCACACATTTTGATATATGTATTTATTATTTATTCAATTCAAAATATTTTCTATTTTTATTTCTTTTTTAATGGTTTTTAAGAAGTGTGTTTCATTTTCAAGTTTTGATGAATTTTCTAGAGAGGTTATTGTGGAATTCTAGCTTAATGCTGTTACGTTCTGGAAACATACTCTGAATTATTTTAGTCCATTAAAATGTATTAGACATTTTATAGCCCTGCATATGTTCTACTATTGAGAGTTCCGTGTGCACTTGAAAAAAGTGTGTATTCTGTGGTTACCAGATGTAGTGTTCTATAAATATCATTTAGGTTAAGATGACTGGTAATGTTGTTCAAATTTCCCATACCCACACTGATTTTCTTCCCCACTTGTTCTGGCAATTACTGAAAGAGGGTTATTAAAATATTTAACTATCTTATATGTTTATATTTAATATTTGTTAAAATTGTCTATTTTTTCCTTTGGTTCTGTCAAATTTTGTTTTATATGTTTTGAAACTTTGTTATTAAGTACATAGATACTAGAATTGTTATGTCTCTTTTTTCTATAGTAAGAATTTTAAAAAATTAATTGAGATAATAACATGACAGTATAAAGGTGAACATGTTTTGTTACTTTTAAAACATAAAGATGAACATGCTATTACATGAACAAAACTATTTTGAATATCATTCATGGTATAACAGATAAAGAGATGAATAAAAAATAAATGAAACAATAAACATAATATCAGCATGGTCATCTCTTAAAGTTTGATGACTCTGAAGATGAGCTTTTGACTATATAAGAGCTTTTGACTAATTTAATTCAATACAGTCTATGACAAAGCAGAAAAAATGGCTGAAACCAGTAGGAGTGTGATATAGTGTATTACTCAATGAAAATCATTTCAATAACCTTCAAGGTCACCTTTCTTCTTCTCTTTTTTAATGACTTTATTGAAATATCATTTATCTACCATGTAATTCTCACATTTAAACTCTACAATTGAATGGTTTTTAGTATACCAACATAGTTGTACCAGGACTGTCTTTCTATTTATAAAGTTATCCCCTTTATCTCTGGTAATACTCCTTTCTTTAAATCTACTTCATTATATTTATAGAGCCAAGAAAACTTCCTTAATCTTAGTATTTACATGGTATATCTTTTCTCAGCCTTAACTTTCAGCTTGTGTCTATTTATTTATTTTAAGATTTTATTTATTTATTTGAGAGAGAGAGAGAGAGTGCACAAGTGGGTGGAGGAGCAGAAGGAAAGGGAGACATAGACTCCCTGCTGAGTAGGGAGCCGGACATGGGGCTTGATCCCAGGACCTTGAGGTCATGACCTGAGCCAAAGGCAGATGCTTAACTGACTGAGCCACCCAGGTGCCCCATCAACTTCTGTCTTTACATTTAAAATGTCTCTTATGTAAACAATTTGTAGTTGGGTCTTATTTCTTTAATCAGTTTACAGTATTTTCCATTTAACTGGAGTGTTTCCTTTAATGTATTTATCAATATAATTAGGCATAAGGCCACATTTGATCTAATTTGCTTTATTTGTCCCTTTGTTCTTTATTTCTTTTCTTGCCCTTTCCTGTCTTCTTTTGGATTACTTGGTTATGTTCTAGTATTCCATTCTACCTCTTCTATTAGCTTTTTAACTATACTCTCTTTTATTTTTTAATAGTGGTTGTCTTAGAGGTTACAATATGCATTCTTAACTTGCATTCCTCTTCCCTTATAATTATATTGTAAAATTTAATATAATTTTAAATACAAGTTTTCATCATTTTTGATAGTGCTGTAATATATTTTTTCTTTTTATACATTATTAACCCCTTAATATATTATTTTTTTCATTGAAATAGTAAACTCTATTTTAAAGAATTTTAAAAGGAGAAAATCATCTTCTATATTCAACCATATATTTACCATTTCTAGTGAACTCAGTATCTTCCTTTCAAATTTTCAGTTGTTATAATATTCAAATTTTCAATTGGTATAACTCCACTGCAGCCTGAAAAATATCCCTTTCTTTTAGGGTAGGTCTTCGTATCTTAGCACTTTTAAGGTTTTATTCCATTGTCTTCCATGAGAAATCAGCTGTGTTTGTTCCCCTGTATGTAATGCATATTTTTTGTCTGGGGTTTTCTTTGTATTTATTCTGCTTGGGATTCACCTGAAGTCCAGAATTGGTGCATTGTATCTTTTATTCAAGTGTGGAAATTTGGGGCTAAAAATCTTTGATTACCTTTTCTGTCCTAGTCTCCTATTCCTTTCCTTCTGGGACTCCAAATATACATATGTTTGGTTACTTGAGTTGAGGCTCATTCTTTTTGCATTTTATCCTTTTTTTCTCTCTATGTTTTAGTTTGGATGATTTTAATTCATTTTTCTTCTAATTCACTGTCCCTTACTTCTGTTTTATCCAATCTAATATTAACTTCATGCAGTAAAACACTCATTTCAATTGCTTTTTAATTTTTAAGTAATAAAAATAAAATACACCCAATATGGAGCTCAAACTCACAACCTTGGGAGCAAGAGTTGCATGCTTTACTGACTGAGCTGGCCAAGCACCCCTAAAATGTTCACTCAGATTCTTCATTTCTCAATTCCAGGATTTCCACTTAGCCCTTTTTTATTGTTTCTGAAACTCTTCATAGATTCTCTATCTCTTTATCCATTACTCTAAACTTTTTCTGTGGATTGTTTAACGTGTCTTTAATATAAAACGTTTTTCCATTTTAAATTTTTTAAAATACAATTTACTATTTGAAGGAAAACATCAATAATATCTTATTGGGTTTATAAACTGGAGGAAAATACATGCAACACACTTTTTAAACTATTAATATATTTAAAATATTTGATAGCTATTTTAAGGAAATTGTTAATTTTAACATCTGGCTTGTTGGTTTGTTACTGTTCACTTATTTTCTCTTAACTCTATCACATTTCCCTGCTTTGTTGCCTGTTTCATAATTTTCTATTGTATGTTGCACAGTGGGTCTCAAAGAATAGTACAGACTGAAGAAAGTGGGTATGTGCAACTTGGGGGAGGGGCTGATCAATATGATCCAATCAGGAGTTGAACTGTTTGGGGGCAGAATTGTAGATTTCATTCCCTAGCAAGACAGACATTGGAATTTGGGCTTAAGGGATCTTTGCTTTTCAACACAGCCTCTAATTCATTTCTTGCGTTGCAACTGAAATCTTTGAAGGGATCAGATGTTGAATTAATTGGGTGTTTGGTTTTAGTGTTGGTTAGACTCAACTTGCCTCTGCCTTCAAACACTTTGAAGGTTAAGTTCAGGCTTCTTTCTCTGGGAGGCCCAGGGACAAAACCCAGGACAATGGCTAGCCCTCAAAACTGAGGGATGGTGAGACCCAAAGACCATGAGACTTTAAATCCACCAAGCTTGGTGATCCCAAGTTCAAAACAGCAAGACTATGAGATCATGAGACTTGAAGGCAGCGAGTCTAAAACCATATGGCTTTGAGAGCACACGATTTTTGAATACATGAGACTGCTAGATCTTGAGAGTTCTTTCTGCTAGAGTGCTGTATCATCTTGTGAGGCTGCTTCTCTTCTTGCCTATGTTTATTCAGGAAAATCAGTGAATGCTGGGCAGACAGGATTATTTCTGCATTCAGAGTTCCTCCCAGATTCAAATCTGATGATATCAATCTCTAAGTCTGCCAAAGTTTGGTAGGTTTCTTCTTGCTGAAGCAAGCCTTCTCTGGCAGCCTCAGTCCCCTGCTGACCCTACCCCTAATCTCAGCAACTGAACCCAGGTTTGGGACATCTTCTCTCCCTTGCTTGCCTTGGAAGAGCTCATCCCTCTAAAGTTCAATTCTTTTTTTTTTTTTTAAAGATTTTATTTTTATTTATTTGACAGACAGAGATCACAAGTAGGCAGAGAGGCAGGCAGAGAGAGAGAGGAGGAAGCAGGCTCCCTGTTGAGCAGAGAGCCCGATGTGGGGCTCAATCCCAGGACCCCGGGATCATGACCTGGGCCGAAGGCCAGAGGCTTTAACCCACTGAGCCACCCAGGCGCCCCTAAAGTTCAATTCTTTCAGATTTGTGTTCACAGCTCTTTAATGATAATAAGTAGAACTATGATTTTTGTTTTACTTAGTGATTTCTTACTGTTTTGGCAAGAATGAAGGTCTCTTACATGTTTCCGCATACTAACCAGAAGCAGAATTCTGAATATCCTCTTTTTATGTTTTTATTTGTGGCTGCACAGTTTACACCTTGGTGAATAGATTTTTTTTTTTTTTTTCAAATGGTAACGGCCTAGAGAGCCAAATTTTGTGGAAAGGATAAAATGCCATGCTAGGTAATATCATGCTTGTTGTGGATATATATTTTAAAATTCCTTTTCTTAAGCATTTTAACAGTGCTTATTTTTCTTCTTTCAAAAAAAATTTAGTTGCTTAGAAGTAGCAATAAAAACTAGTTCTTGAGGCATCTCCTAAAAAGTACTGAGCAAAGGAGCGCTATTGAAATAAGCAGTTGGTTTCTTAAGGAAAGTGCACCAAAGAGCCAAGCCAATAGCAGTGTTTATGTTCTGTTGTATTTGCTTCTTTAAAAAGCCTAGTTGCTTTTTAGTAAGTTCTTATAATTGCACAGTCAAATTTCACAAATAGAGAACTCTGAAGGAGGCCATATGAATTGAAAGACATGAGATGACCCTGGAGGTAAGGAACTGAGAGGTGAAAACATTTCCTTATTCTAATTTAAAGATGGGTAGTTTCTTATCTTGGGTACAAATCTGAGCAGTGTTCCTTTGACTATCAAAGGTAGGTACAAGAACAAGATAATCAATTGGATAAATGTACGTGGGGAAGCAGAGCTGAATAGGTAAAGGAAGGGTGAGCTAAGATCAGAAAGAGTGGATCAGCATAGAATGTCAATTCAGACTACAGCAACTGTGAGAACCAGATTATAAGATCCAACCCAAGATCTGAACAACTAGAAGAAAACAGAGAAACAAGATTTATACCCAGGATCTTGTCCAACTGTTCCTTTACTCATCCTACACATGGAACTTCATGGACTCAACATCTCACTTTGTGCTAAACTATCAGCAATTGATTTTTCAGTTATCTTGATGTATAGTATTTGAGGATGGAACTAGAGTGAAGGGAGTGCCAGGATGGCTCAGTCAGTCAAATGTCTGCCTTCAGCTCAGGTCATGATCCCAGAGTCCTGTGATCAAGTCCCATGTCGGGCAGTCTTCTTCTCCCTCTACCCCTCCACTGTCATGATTTCTCTCTCTCTCTCAAATAAATAAAATCTTAAAAAAAAAAAAAAAAGGAACTAGAGTAGAGATAGAAAGAAGAAGACTAGTATTTACTGAGCAACAAAATACTATGCACTGAAAAGGCAATTCTTATTTGAAAATTGCCCCCAAAGCTTGGCTATTTTGGTTTGTCTTCCCCTTGTGTTTCTACAGCTTAGCAGAAAGAGTAGAAGAAATGAAAGAAATTAGAAGGGCTTTTAAAATACTGGAGGAGATTGGGGGAATTAAGGCAGGGGGAAGGATCCTAAATTCTTTCAAAACATCAACTATTTAGGGGTGCCTGGGTGGTAGTCAGTTAAGCATCTGACTCTTGATTTCAGCTCAGGTCATGATCTCATGACCTGAGATAATGAGATCTAGCCCAGCACCAAGCCCTAAGCATGGGGCTCTGTGCTCAGTGGGGAGTCTCCTTGAGATTCTCTCTCCCTCTGCCCCTCCTGCTCATGGTCTCTTTCTCTCTCTCTCTCAAATAAAACAAATAAATCTCAAAAAAAAATACATTAACTGTTTATAAAACTTTTTAAAAAAATTTTTAATTATTTGTTTGAGAGAAAGAGAAGAGAGAGTGCTCACAGAGGGGAAGGGGGTAAGGGGAGAAACAGACTCCCTGCTAAGCAGGGAGCCTGAAATGAGGCTCAATCCCAGGACTCCAGGATCATGACCTGAGCTGAAGGCAGACACTAAATCGACTGAGCCACCCAGGAGCCACCCAGGCACCCCAACTGTTTACAAAATTTTTGAAATTCAAAATTTAGCTTCTTCTAGATTCATCAGGCAGTCTATCAGGAGCAAAGATATTTTGAGTTAACAAGTTCTCATTGAGGGTCTTCCCTGGAGCCTATTGTGGGCATTTTTTGTACTCTGAGCTTTCCTACCATAGCCCTTATTTCTTTCCTACCGGAATTTGAAGTGGTTACATAAAACCCAGGGAAAGGAACCAGTTTTTAATATCCAAACCGCCAAGCCTAAATCTGGGTTTGTGAGCCTCTAAGGCTTCATAAAAGGGGAGGATAACATCAGCTCAGGCCTTACCTCAAACCACAAGACATTTAAATTCTGACTTATGATCTAGGCTGGACTAGTATAAGCTATCAAGAAGATTCATGTTCCATTGTTTTGTTTTGTTTTTATGTAAAGTAAAAGTAAAAGGACTGAACTTACTTCTTTCCTGTTTGGTTAATGGAATTGATTATGGAGTTGGAAGAGGTAGTTAGAGGCCAAAGGAATCGATCAGAAGAGCCTGTGTTTCCTTCTCAGATTTGCCATCAATTGACCAAATGATCACAGCCAGGTTTCTTTTATTCTCTATTTATTCTCTGGGTGTCTACCTTCAGCCCCAGTTGGAAGGGGACTGCCCTTTACCTTGCACCTAGAGGGTCCCATTCTGACTGTCCTCCTGTGGATGAGTCCATGGGGCCAAGAGGAATGCCTATCTGGAACTTGTGCCTGCCCTCTAGATTTCTCTCCATAGAACGCTTGATTTACTTTCCCAACTGACATGTAGACCACTTTCATGGTTTGCTTAGGCCTCTGGTCCAAGACTGCCATCCCACGTGTTGACTCAGTCACCAGTATACTTAACTGTTTTCCCAACTGTTGACCAAGGAAGACTGTTTCAAAAGCATGTGAATGGAACTTGTTGGTGTGACTATAGTGTCAATGTGTCTACATGCATGCCAGCTGAGTGTCTCAAAGATCTGACAGATCCAACTGAAAGTAAGAAGATAAGAGAGACAAGCTTAGAGCTGAGAACTGGCTCCTCCTAGGCTGTCAAGGAATCCCAGAATTTAAATGCAATGTCTTGATGAAAGTGTATTTATTAAGGTATGAAGCTAGAACTTATTTTATTTAACATTTTTAAAGCTTGAGTTATGTATTCTAAATATTTAAACATGCATGTGCATGTGCATGTGGGCCAACATGTATATTCTTGTCTTGGGACTCACAAATGTTAAAGGGGAAACTGTATCCAGAATACTTCCTTTTCCTTTATTATAAACATTTTGACTATAACCAACAATGGGTGTTTAAAGGTCTTTGGAAACCTCAAGAACCTTAAACTATTTTTATTTCTCTCCTTTCAAGTTTCAAGTGCTTGCAGGTAGAAGTCTAGAATTGTCCAGGTTGATAACTAAGTCACTTATTACCAAAAATTACAAAATTTATAGCAAATAGTAAAACCTCAAACAGAGGTAATATTTTCAGAAAACCAATACCACTCAAGCTATTATTAATTTTTCATATCCATATTACATATGTTTCTATGTCCATGTTGCCAGAAGATCACAAGTAATTTTGTTTTCATTTATACAGCAAAAGTCAGTTGAGTTTCCATCATGAGGCATATTATGCCATATGCTACGGATATAGCCAACTCACTATGAAACTGTGATAAGAGCAATTACAGAAGTGTGTTTGTAGTGTTAGAGAGAGGAACATTAAAGTTCTTTGTTAAAAATAGTTAAGAAGAGGCTCACTGAATCTTTGGACTGGAGAAGAACATAAAGACCATCTAGTTTAAGGCCCAGCACCAGCATAATAAATGAACATAGATCTCAGTGCATCACCATGAGATTTCAGAACACCAGGGAAAGAAAGAGATCTTTTAAGTTTTTCGAAAGAAAAATGTTTGAGTATACAAATGATCAGAACATCCCCAGACATTTTAACAGTAATACTAGAGTGATGTCATCAAAATTATATGAAAAAATTATTTTCAACTTAATTTCCAAACCTAGTGATACTATTAAGTTAACCTAAAGGTAAACTAAGGGCGCCTGGGTGGCTCAGTGGGTTAAGCCTCTGCCTTTGGCTTAGGTCATGATCTCAAGGTCCTGGGATCGAGCCCCACATCGGGCTCTCTGCTCAGCTGGGATCCTGCTTCCCCACTTTCTCTATGCCTGCCTCTCTGCCTACTTGTGATCTCTCTCCCTCTGTCAAATAAATAAATAAAATCTTCAAAAAAAAAATAAAAATAAAGGTAAACTAAATATGTTTTTGGATATAAATTCTCAAAATACACATATTTACAGGAAGCTACTGGAGAAGGTACTCCATTTTAAAGCAAGGGAATAAACCAATAAAGATGTAAACATGGGGCCCAAGTAGTGAAATTCAATATCAGAGAAGTAAAAGAAATCCACAGAGTGATGACGAAGAGTAATCTCCAGATGGCATCAGGCAGTAGCCTTAGCGACCAACAAGCCTAGTTTGAAAGATCAGAAGTCTCCTTCAGTGATGTCTCCAAAAAGAAAAAAATTGTCAAAAATACTTAATCCATTGAGACATATTGAGAGCTGGATGCTGAATTAACAAAACCATAGAAAATGTAACGGATAAAGAAAACAAGCCAATTATTAACTCTGGGAGAAATAAATACTCACACAAGAAAGTACCCTATGTTGCTCAGCTGTGAATAGCATTTATGTACTCAGGTTAGTTTAAGCACTGATGATAGATCTAACCAAAGTGATATTATCATATATTTATATTGGGAGAATGGAAATATAAATACTGTGCATATGTTTGCTAGTAGTAGAGTGATGGGGATATAAATTGGCTAAATTCTCATTTTCCATAACTGGTAGGTCAATATAATGCTTAGAACTGAAGAATCAAGAAATGGCACTATATACATATTATTTAGATGCACAGAAGTTTAAGACTTAAAAAAAAAAAACTTAGAGTTGAAAATGGTTGCCTCTGGGGAACAGACACCAGTGATTGTGGGGAGAGGGAGCATTGAACTACTTGCTATATAACGGGCTCCACAGAGGTGATTGACCCTTTAAACCATGAGCATGCATAACCTTGATAAAAACAGAAATTACATTTATTTTTTTCAAAGATTTTATTTATTTATTTTGAGGAGAGAGGGGCAGAGGGAGAGAGAGAATCCCAAGCAGACTCCATGCTAACTAAGCTCAGAGCCCAATGCAGGGCTCAATCTTACAACCCTGAGACCATGACCCCAGGCAAAATCAAGAGTTGGATGCCTAACCAACTGAGCCACCCAGGTGCCCCTACATATATTTTTTAAATACGAATTTTAAAAGCTCTTCGGGTAAAAAGTAAATGAATGGGCTGTACTAGATGACAGTCAAAATGTGTCAATGTGTACAGGATTTTATAGTATAGAAAGTACTTCCATATACACAATCTAATAAATTTCTGTGTGGTAGATTATTATTGTCCTCATATTATAGCTGAAGAAACTCAGGTGTAAGGATGTGAAATGCTTGCCAAAGTCCACATGGCAAGGATATGGTGGGACTCAAGTGGGACTCAAGCAGGTTTCCTAACTCAAGGGGTTTCTATAAAAGCACTGCCTTCTAAAGCAGCTCTCTGAGCCTGGAATATTCTGTAACTGCAAGCCTGCCTTATTCCTAGGATATTGGTGGAAGTGCAAGTATTTGGCATTACAATCGTGAAGGACTTTATAGACAATCTAGCTTAACACTCTCATTGTACATATATATAAGAAATGTGAAGCTCACGAAAGACTTTATAGGCCACCAAGATGTTCAACGTGCAAAAGAAAAACTTGATCGAGGGGAAAGCATAACTTAAATTATCTTGAGTTGCTTAAATCCAGAAATCTTTGCACGATTCTAATAATGTAGGACTTATTTTTATTTTATAGATGAGGAAAGCAAGGCATGTAGGGACAAAGTGCATAGCTTGAGTTCAAATACATGAGATTTTCCTTGAGCAATTTCTTCTAGTCTACCTCCTTGAGGTAGGTTCTTCATGGAATATAAAATGTCAAGGGAGTTAAGTTTTATATAAGTCTGACACTTTTGTGTCACTTTGTCCCTCTTGGGCATGATTGCAATGGAATTCTTCCCTGGTAACCAATCCAATTCCATTTCTGGAATGAGCAAGCCCAATGAAAGGAAATCCTTACCACACTTTATAATTTTTCTCATTGTCACAGTAACTTCATAGATTGTTATTTCTCAAGCATTTGCAGCGTAGTGACCTGACAACTTTCTACTATTTTTCATTTGTTTGTTTTACTATGTAAAACAGTCCAACAAAACCCCATGCACGGCAAGAAATGAGGGAAGTTTATTTTGCTGGCAGTGCACATAACTATCCAAAGAAGTAAGTTTCTTTTTCAGGTCAATTAAACTTGTGCTCAATAAGATCACACAAGAGACAAGAGGGCTAGAAATGTCAGTTATTGATTACATCTGGTTACACCTGGAGAGAGGCTTCCTTGACTGAACTTGATTAAAAATCATTTCCAAATCTAAATTTCCACATCACATCATTTTACATCATCCATGTGTCCTCCCTATACCCCACCCTTCTGAGCTTGCAGACTGAGGGGTCTGCTGAAGATGGTCCAGTCATGTATTCTTCTCAAATTGTACATCAATTACTTGAAAGACAGCCTGACCCTGGGATGAGCCAAGGCACCATTGGGAAAAGTGATGGATGTTTTCCTTGTCGAGGTAAGTAGAAAATTAGGGAAAGAACTCATACTTCATTCATAAGCATCATCATAGAATGAGATTTTTCCATGTAAGTACATTTTTCAGTCCTTAAAACCTAGCTATATTTTTCAAAGCCTTCATTTTTAACTATAAAATAGAGATAATAAAGTTTGTCTGGCTCATTTTTTGTTGTTGTTGTTGTGATCATTTTATGGGCGAATACATTTTAAGCCCCTACCTATATTCCTGTCATATTGTAACTACATTTTGAATGTTAGTTCCCTTCTTCCTGGAAGTGTTAAAAACTCTAAAAAAAATATGTCTTACTTCCCTGATTTGTCAGTAAATATGTAGTATTGCCACCCCAGCCATAGGCCACTCTCATTTGCTAGGAAGATGATATATATATAATGGTATGACATTCTAGTTACTTACCAATAAACTCAATAAAATAGAGTTTGACACCAAGAATGGACAAAAATGAAATTATCATACCTCCAGATTATTTACGCTTTTCCAGAGATATATGAAAATAAGAATTTTTAAAATATCATAGATTTAGTTATATTATAAACTAAATAATGTGCATGTTTGTAGCAATGGTCTATTCTGTCACCAAATGGTATAAAATGTCAAACATGGAAAGGGAGAATCCAAGTTCAAATCCTGACTCTTTTACTCATTACTTGTGTAAACTTGAGGAAATCTTCCCATTCTGAATTTGGTTCCTTACCTGTAAGATATATATTTCTTTCCTTAAGAGGCAAGCACCTGATTCAGACTAAGTCAACAAATGGTAGCATTTATATTTATCAAAAATAATGTAATTAATCATCATAATACAGATGGGATCTTTATGTTGCTCATCAAAATTAAAATCAAGTTATACCAGTATAAAAACAATTCAATTATTTCTGCTTCTCTCAAGAGAAGATGGTTCTTCAAACTGATTTATACTAATGAAAATGAGATAAATTCCACAGATACATTCTTCCAACAGGTCCCTTTATTTACTTGTATCCGTCATCTATGATTATCGAGTTCACACTATTGGATAGACCTACAGGAAAAAGATAAGGGCCGCTAGAATTTATTATCTATTCTATACAAGGCATTGTGCTAATTGCTTTAGAATGCATCAATTATGTTATTTGTTCCTACTAAAAACAATATCAGGCAAGAACTAGGCTGCCCTTTTTTTTCTTTTCCCATCTAAGGAAATGAAAGTTTGCCGAGGTTAAATGCATTGCCAATGGTAAGTGACAGAGCTTGGATTAAAATCAGGGCATGTCAGATTTCAAAGCTTACACCCTCCAGTTCATCAGAAATGGAACTATTCCTCTGGGATTACAAAGGATGTGAAACAATCTGAATTTTAAGGGCATGTCTTTTTCAGAGTCCTGTGAGAAGCAAAGAGTCTCTGTATTCTGGTGAGAGTACTATTTTTCCTACTTTATTGGTTCCCTCTTATTTAGCATTTTCCAAATCCTTGAAAAAAATGTATGAGGATAAAATTGTTTCTTCCAGTTAACTGTGAAAAATAAGTTCATCAAGATGCTCAAATGGCATATTCTATACATACTTTTTTCTTTTTCATACTATCTGAAAATACCACTTCAGTAAATAGTGGGTTTTCTCTTTCTCATGTCTTTCTTTCTTTTTATTCAAATGGTACCCTGGGGGTGAAAGATGTACACATTTGTTAAGAGAGAAAACCAAAAGTAATATTTTCATGAAAACATATTTCTGTTGATCAGAAAGAGAAAATGGATGCTGCTTTCCCAAGATATCAAAACAAGCACTCTACTGAACCAAATAAAGCCTTCAAACTAATTTAATACTCACTGGGAGTTTCATTCTGTAAAACAAAGAAACACACACACACAAAAGATTTCGCGTGAAGTTCAGACATGTCCGACAGATTGTGACTTTGTCCAGAAGGTAGAAGAGAAAGATTCATTGAGAGTGTGTGCAACTGTCTTAGACTCTGTCAGATGCTACTGTCTTCCTAGAATCTTACAAGATTGGGAACTTTGTTCTCATTTTACAGATAAGGAAACTGAGGTCTAAAAAGTGATTAAGTTAATGTCCTTTTAAAAATTCCTAGGAAGTGAAGAAATTAGGATTGAAATCCTACATCTGACTGATGCCAAATAGAAGTTATTTTCATTCTATCATGTGCCAGGTGATTTACATAGTGACCTCTAAATGCTCACAGTAATATTAAAAGGTAGGTGCGATTCTCTCCATTTGTAAACCTCGGGAGGCTGAGGCTTAGGTGGGCTAAGTAATTCTCAAAGCCACACAGCTGGTAAGATATAGCACCAAGATTTTAACCTCGGCTTACCTATCTCCAAAGCCATCACTTTCCATGGTACCATGCATTTTTCCAGCAGAGTTAATGACCACACTGGCCTTAATTAAGAAAAATTAACAGTGGATATTGAAGCAAGCTCCTACAGGAGAATGGCACTACCTTCTTGGAAGTCATGTCAATTGAGAAGAGAATGGAAGGTGTGGTTAGTATGTGCCACTCAATTTGAGAAACAGATTCTCGACAATGAAAAAAAAAGAAAAGGAACAGAAAAGGGAGTCAACCCATGAATGGAGAAAAAGAAGGATCACAAGTTCCCAAAGTAAAGTTGCTACAAATCAGTCATAGCTAATGTCAAGTAGAAAGATAAATGCAGTCATCTGAAGAATTCTGTGACCCAAGAAGTCTTCTGATATGGAAAGAATAGAAACAAATGCAAGGAAAGACCTGAGAACCTAGAGCCTGTTTTGACTGATTTAAAAAAAAAAAAAGTATGCAAGTAACAAAATGGTGTTTTATAGGTAATGTAGGGAAAACATTTAAAAAATAAAATGAAAAATATAAGAAATTAATAATAGTAATGTCACAGCATCAGCAGGCAGCCACAGCCCCCGCCTTAGTTGCATCTCTACTTGTATGTTGTCATTCTGGAAAGAAAGGAATTCTGAGTTTAACTTATACTAACTTTCGTGATCAGTTCCTGAAAGCCCCGCACAGTTGTGTAGGAGAATATGTAGGACCCCAACTGGTCAACCTTCCAGTCCCAGGTTAAATGTTAAAAATATCTCAAGGAAGGAAATTGATGAATAAAATTAAAAGGATGCAGGAACGGGGGAGGGAGCGTGGCAAGAGGATCCAAGAACGATGGCAAAAAGAAGACAAGAAGTGTAAAGCAAACTGCATCTGTATATACATATGGTTGAAATTGGAGTTAGATTAGAAATTACTCAGAGGCTAATTAGTGCTCAGAGAGAATGTCTTTGTCACTGGCTTGATCTAAGTACTTTGTTATATCCTGAACAATGGGGGACTGGCTGTACTGCCTTAGGGTAGTGAGTAATGGCCTATACCATCTGTGGCTGCTCTCAGGCACCTGAACCCAGAAGGAGCCACCCTCACAGGAACCATCACACCCCAGACACTGAGTATGTGCCGTCCCTGCTGCCTGCCTCCAGGGCCCTTGCAGGAGCAAGGAGGTCTGATCTTGGAAAAAGAAAGAGAAGATTGTTATGGAAGTAACCTGAAATCACTGTCTTGTAAAGGATTTCTTTCCTAACTTTTCCTTTCCTTTTCTTTTTCTTTTTCTTTTGTCTTCCTTTCTAATACATGTTTTATTACTGCTCTTTGAAGACAGAAAAGAGAAAGAAATGCAAAGTGGAACTGTCTGTGATAGAGGGGAAAGAAGATAAGAAAAGTGACCACAGATGAAAAATACAGAAGAGGAGGAGGAGGAGGAGTGATAGGATTCAGAAATAATGTAAAACCAGAAAAATATTTTTGAAGACCTTAAAAGTAAGTACAACAGACCACAGATTATTAGGCGCTGGTGTCATACCCCAAATTCTCATTTTCTCATTTGTAAAATGGAGGTAATTATATATGCCTCATAGGATTTTGCCAGAACAATAATAGCAACTATTTCAGAGAGCTATCAAAATAAAAGGAATTAATGCATGTAAAGTGTTTAAAAATGTCTAGCACATAGGAAATGTTCAATATTGATAGCAATTGTTTTCATTTTGTTGATGTTGTTAGTAGTTAGATTAGCATTATAGAAAACTGTAAAGTGCCAAACATATCGCCAGGTGCATGCAGGTTTTTAATAAATGACTATAATAATAATAGTAATAGAATTATCATGCTATTATTACTACTATTTGAATAAAAATGGGATATATATCAAACTAAAACATTGGAAGACTAAAAACAAAGAAAACATACAATAAGTGAAGAGACAGAAAATAAAGGAGACAACGGGAAAGCACAAAACAAGATCAAGGTAATACTAATTAAAACAAAAAATCAACTTTCATATAGTATAAATATATATATTATAAAATAAAAACAGAAAGCAAAGAAGAAAAAGAAAAAATAAGTTAATCTTACATGTTGGAAAGGGAAAGAAAATATAATTGGCAGATATTATAATTGTATAATGGGAAAGCACCAGAGTATCAACTGAAATAGTAAAACTGAAAAAAAAAAAATTCAGAAAGGTGACAGGCTAAAAAATAAGATTCCAAAAATCAAGATTGTTTCTATATACAAAGAAATATAACAAAAATGTAGGGAAAGAAGATCTTATGCACAATAGTGCATAAAACAGAACAAGGACCTAGAGCAAGAATAAGAATAAGAGAGAAGGAGAGATGAAGATGAATAGATACACTCATGATATGTAGGAATGAACTGAACAAGAAGTGTGCAGACTTTGAGAAAGAAAGCCATAGTCTTTGTGCTTGGACAAAAGACTTAGATAAATTCAGAAATAAAATATATTTCGTGTGGAGAAGGTAAAATGACTCACAAATTTATTTAGAAGGGAAAAAAAATACCTCATTAAATTTACCAAAAAAAAAAAAAAAAAAAAAAAGGAAGAGAACTGAGAACTAATTCCTCCAGCATGCCTTAATACAATATAAAGCTGTGCTAAGTAGAACACCTTGACACTACTGCTGGGATAAGATAACAGTAGCCAGCATTTATTAGCTGCTTTCTTTGTTCCATGCACTAAGTGCTTTTCATGCATTGACTAATTTTATCTCATATACATAACAATGCTGTGAGGTAAATACTGTTTTTATCTGCATCTCATAAGAAGAAAGCAGAGCAGTTACATTAAATAACAACCCCACTCACCCATCATAAGTGTGTAACTATTTGAAAACCTAACCTTCCTCTCCTCAGAGCCTGTAAAAGATATTTAGAAGAACTTAATAAACGAAGTTTTCATCTTTAAATTTATTTTTACATAATCTAAAATATCAGTACCTCAAAGTTTCAAAGGAGACACAGTCTCTCATTCTCCCACACGCAGCCACCTTTATTATAGGTATGGCTGTTAGTATCCAACTTTATGTTTCTCAAAATAAAGCTTACATTGTTATTTTTTGATACTTTTGATTTTAGTACATATCTACAAGTTCCAGGTCTGAAGGATGAGGATTTATCTCTCTTGTGCACAATAGTTTCCTGTACTCACCTTATGGCAATTAAATAATATTGGTTAAATCAGTATTCCAATTAGTTAACATACAATTTTTTATTAGCTTCTGGTGTATAATATAGTGGTTCAACAATTCCATAATCACCTGGTGCTCATCATGACAAATGCCCTCCTTCATCCCCATCACCTATTTCACCCATCCTCCCACCTATCTCCCCTCTATAGTTCTCTATAGAGAACTTCCCTCTATAGTTCTCTAGAGTCTTTCTTGATTTGCCTCTCTCTCTCTCTCTTTTTCTCTTAGCCCATTTATTTCTTAAATTCTACACAAGAAAAATAATCTGACATGTGTCTTTCTCTGACTGACTTACTTCACTTAGCAATATACTCTCTAGTTCCATCCATGTTGTTGCAAATGGCAAGATTTCATTCTTTTTTATGGCTGAATAATATTCCATTGTATATATGTACATCTTCTTTATCCAGCCATCTATCAATATTCCATTGTATATATGTACCTCATCTTCTTTATTCATTCATCACTCAAGAGACACTTAGGCTGCTTCCACATCTTGGCTATTGTTAAGTGATGTTTATAAACAAATGGTAATGTATATATCCCTCTGAGTTAGTGTTTTTGTATTCTTTGTATAAATACCTAGTAGTGTGATTGCTGGATTGTGCCGTAGTTCTATTTTTAACTTTGATGAACCTCCATACTGTGTGGCTGCACCAGTTTGTATTCCCACTAACAGTGGACGAGGATTCCTTCTCCACATCTTTGCCAACATCTTTTGTTTCTTGTGCTGTTGATTTTAGCCATTCTCACATGTATGAGGTGATACCTCATTGTAGTTTTGATTTGCATTTCCCTGTTGGTAAGTGATGATGAACATCTTTTCACGCATCTGTTGGCTATCTGTATATCTTCATTGGAGAAATACCTATTCATGTCTTTTGCCTATTTTTAAAATTGGATTATTTGGTTTTTGAGTGTTGAGTTGTATAAGTTCTATGTATTTTGGATACTAATGCTTTATCAGAGATGCCATTTGCAAATATATTCCCCCATTCAGTAGGTTGCCTTTTGGTTTTGTTGATTGTCTCCTTTACTGTGCAGATGCTTTTTATTTGGTGTAGATCCAATAGTTGTTGTTTTTTTTTTTCTGTGCCTCGGGAGACATATCTAGAAGAAAGTTGCTACAGCCAATATCAAAGAAGTTATTGCCTGTGTTCTCTTCCAAGATTTTGATGGTTTCCTGTCTTACAGTTAGGTCTTTCATCCATTTTGAATTTATTTTTATGTATGTTTTAAGAGAACAATCCAGTTTCATTCATTTAGCATATTACTATCCAGTTTTCCCAACACCATTTGTTGAAGAGACAGTCTTTTTCCCAATGGATATTCTTTCTTGTTTGTTGAAAATCATTTGACCATATAACTGTGGGTTTATTTCTGCATTTTCATTTTTTTTTAAAGATTTTATTTATTTGACAGAGAAAGAAACAGCAAGAGAGGGAACGCAAGCTGGGGAAAGAGGAGAGGGAGAAGCAGGTTTCCCACTGAGCAGGGAGCCCGATGTGGGGCTTGATTCTATGACCCTGGGATCATGACCTGACCCAAAAGCAGACACTTAACAACTGAGCCACCCAGGCACCCCTGCATTTTCTATTTTGATCTATGTGTCTATTTTTGTGCCAGTACCATACTGTTTTGTTTACTGCAGCTTTGTAATATAACTTGAAGTCTGGCATTGTGACTGCCCCAGGTTTGCTTCTTTTCCAAGATTGCTTTGGCTATCTGGGGTCTTTTGTGGTTCCATACACATTTTAGGATTCTTTGTTCTAGTTCTGTGAAAAATGCTATTGGTATTTTCACAAGGATTGCGTGAAAAGTAGATTGTTTTATGTAATAGACATTTAACATTTGTTCTTCCAATCCGTGAACATGGATAGTCTTTCCAGTTTCCTTGCATCATCTTCAATTTCTTTCATCAGTATTTTATAGTTTTCAAAGTACAGGTCTTTCACTTACATGGTTAAGTTTATTAGTTATAGATAGTTTATTTTTTATGCAATTGCAAATGGGATTGTTTTTCTTAATTTCTCTTTCTGCTACTTCATTACACTGCAACTTTGCTGAATTCTTTTATCAGTTCTAGTAGGGGTATTTTTTGGTGGAATATTTCAGGTTTCTATATATATTATCATGTCATCTGCAAATAGAGAAAGCTTTACTTTTTCCTTACAAATTTGGATGCCTCTTATTTGTTCCTTATTGTCTGATTGCTATGGTTAAGACTTCCAGTACTGATAAATAAGAGCCTTAAGAGTGGACATCCTTGTTTTGTTCCTGACCATAAAAGGAAATCTCTCAGTTTTTCCCCACTAAGGATGATGTTAGCTGTGGGTTTTTCATATACTGCCTTTACTATGATGAGGTATGTTCCCTCTAAGCCCACTTTGTTGAGGGTTTTTATCATTAATTAATGTTGTACTTTGTTGAATGCTTTTTCTGCATCTATTGAAATGACCATATGATTCTTATCTTTTCTCTTATGGATATAATGCATCACATTGATTGATTTGAAAATACTGAATCATACTGCAACCCAGGAATAAATCCCACTTGATGGTTTTGAATGATTTTTTTAATGTATTGTTGAATTTGGCTTGTTAGTATTTTGTTGAGAATTTTTGCCTCTATGTTCCTTAGGGATATTGGCCTGTAGTTCTCTTCTATAGTGTCGTCTTTATCTGGTTTTGATACCAGGGTAATGCTGGTCTCATAGACTGAATTTGGAAATATTCCTTCCTTTTCTATTTTTTTGAATAGCTTGAGAAGAATAGGTACTAACTCTTCTTTAAATGTTTGGTAGAGGAGATCCAAAGAGTAGGGTGGTTGGTTAAGCCTCTGATTCTTGGTCTTGGTTCATGTTGTTATTTCACAGTCATAAGATGGAGTCCCAAATCAGCACCCTGCTAAACATGAAGTCTGTTTGAATTTCTCTCTCCTTCTTCCTCCATCCCTCCCAGCTGCTCTCTTTTATCTCAAATAAATAAATAAATCTTTAAAAAAATTAAATAAACGTTTGGTAGAAATCACCTGTGAAGCTTTGGTCTTGGACTTCTGTTTGTTGGGAGTTTTTTTTGGTTATGGACTCTATTTCTTTGCTACTTACTGGTCTGTTCAAATTTTCTATTTCTTCCTGTTTCAGTTTTGGTAGTTTATATGTTCCTAGGAATTTATCCATATCTTCTAGGTTGTCCAATTTGTTGGCATATAGTTTTTATCATATTCTCTTATGACTGTATTTCTGTGGTGTGGGTTATTTTTCCTCTCATTCCTGATTTTATTTCAGTCTTTTCTTCTCTATACTTGGTAAGTCTGGCTAGAAGTTTGTCAATTTTATTGACTTTTTCCAAGAACAAGCTCCTGGTTTCATTGATCTTTTCTATTGTGTTTTTTGTTTGTTTGTTTGTTTGTTTGTTTGTTTGTTTGTTTTAGTTTCTATATCATTTATTTCAGCCCTAATCTTTATTCTTTTTCTTCTTTCTGCTGGTTTTAGGTTTTGTTTGTTCTTCTTTCCTCACTCCTTTAGGTGTAAGATTAGGTTGTTTATTTGTGTTTTTATCTTATTTTATTTGTTATTCTTGCCTCTTGAGGTAGGCCTGTATTGCTATAAACTTCCCTCCTAAAACTGCTTTTGCTGCATCTCAGAGGTTTCGGACCACTAGGTTTCACTTTCATTTGTTTCCATGTATTTTTTCATTTCTTCTTTTATTTCCTGATTGACCCATTCGTTCATTGTTTAGTAACATGTTTGTTGAGGTTTGTTTAGTGGGCTAATATGTGATCTATTCTGGAGAATGTTCTGTGTGCATTTGAAAAGAATGTGTGTTCTGCTATTTTAGGATGTTCTGAATATATCTGTTAAGTTCTGACTATATCTGTTAAGTCTACCTGTTACAGTGTGTCATCCAAAGCTATTGTTTTCTTGTTGATATTCTGCTTAGATGATCTGTCCATTGATGTAAGTTGTTACCCCTGCTATTATTGTATTATTTGTGATTAGTTCTTTTATGTTTGTTATTAACCATTTTATGTATTTGGGTGATTCCATGTTGGGTGTAAAAAAAATTTACAACTGTTATATCTTCTTATTGGATTGTCCCATTTATTACTACATAGTTTCCATCTTTGTATCTTTTGTTTTAATATTGTTACAGTTTTTGTTTTAATATTTTGTTCCATATAAGGCTTGCTACTCTGGCTTTCTTTTGACATCCACTTGCATGATAGATGTTTCATCATCCTCTCGTTTCAATTTGCAAGTGTTTAAAATGGGTCTCTTGTAGGCAGCATATAGATAAGTCCTATTTTTATCCATTGTGTCATTCTATGTTTTTTCTTGGAGCATTTAGTTCATTTACATTCAAAGTAATTATTAATAAATATGTATTTATTACCATTTTATTAGTTGTTTTGTGTTTTTTTCTGAAGATTTTCTGTGATCCTTTCTCTCTTTCTTTTAGAGTTGGTTGATTTTCTTTAGTGATATATCTCTTAGTTTTTTCTCTTTATTCTTTGCATATTTATTAGTGGTTTTGATGTATGGTTACCAGTTAGGTTTATATATAAACTCTTCTGCATATAGCAGTCTATATTAAGTTGATGGTCATTTAAGGTCGAATGCATTCTTTTCTCACCTCCTCCCCACACTTAGATATATGTTGTGATGTGTTATATCTTTTTTTGTGTGAGTTCTTTGATTTTTTAAAAGAAATATGCATTTTTACTGCTTTTGTGTTTCCTTCCTCTATACTATCACTTTTTCCTTTCCCCTCAAAAATTCCCTTTTAATATTTCTTGCAAAGCTGTTTTTAGTGGTCAAGCACTTCTTTAGTGTTTGTCTGGGAAACTCCTTATATCTTCTTCTATTCTCAATGATAGCTTTGCTAGATAGAGTATTCTTGGCTGCAGATTTTTTTTCATTCAGCACTTTGAATTTATCATGCCACTCTCTTCTGGTCTGGAAAGTTTCTATTAAAAATAAAATCTCTCTTATAAGTTATTCACTTCTTTTACCTTGCCTTTAATTTTTTTCTTTATCCTTATATTTTGCATTATATATTAATTATTAATTATATATTAATTATAATATGTCTTAGTGTGGATCTGATTTATTGAGATAAATGGAAAAATGGATCTTCTTTTATTGATTACTGATTTTTTCTCTATGCCTCCTGGGAATGGATAGGTTTCCCTCCCCAGATTAAGGAAGTTTTCAGCTATTATTCCTTCAAATAATTTTTCTGTTCCTTTTTCTCTCTTCTTCTTCTTGGAACTTGGGAGTGGGTGGCAATATTAACAAAATTTGCACTGGGCCACTAGTCTTATGCCAGATCCCCTGAAGCCCTGCAGTGGCTGGGGAATGGATGTCGTGGCTTCCAGGGGGATAAGCCTGGGCATACCTGGGCACAGCACATGATGCCAGCTATGTAGGTGACAGTTGGTTGGGGTGCATGCACAGCTTTAACAAAATTTGCCTTGAGCTCAGGCCCAAGACTAATAGGCTTGGAGTGAGCTAGTCCTCAGTAGAACTCATGGGCATAGATCACTGCTAGTGGGATAGGTAGGAAGTGTCAATGCAGTCCACTTCCTACAGGTGGCTCTGTATTTGTGCTATGGGAAGAGGGAAGAAAATGGCACCTGTCAGCTCCCTCATTTTCAGAGAAGTTCTCCAACAGTTCCAAAATCATTATAAAGAGTTCTGTCTCCCCTTTGTCCCTGGCATTGTATAAACTGCCATTTTTATGTTGTCTCTCTTAGTGGACTACAGTCTCTTTAAGGGTGTTGGTGGGGCTATCACTCACCCTCCTGGCTTGCCCAGTGCTTAGTTAGTAGACTATTAAAGCTCCAGACTCCAAGTACCGCTGGTTTTATAAACTCACAGAATTTCAGCCCCTCTGGTTTTCAAAGCAAAATGTTGTAGGGATTAGTCTTCCTCATGTGAGCTCCCTGGTGCAAGGGCCCACTTCTCTGCCCTCTCCACACATGCAGCTCCCTCCCTCCAGTGGGCAGCCTCCCTCCACCTTTCTGACCTTCCTAACTTTTCAGCTACAGCTACTTCAGTTGTGGAATTTGTTCTGCAAGTCTTTGGATCTCTCTCTAATTTGTTGACATAGATGTGGATGATATCTAGTTGAAAAAATGAGACAGTGTGGGTTCAGGGTCCTTCTACTCTGCTATCTTCCCAAGCTCACATTTATGTGTTCTTTTATCTTTCTTTCTGAAACTTCTATTAATCAGGTATTGGACATTGTGTGTTGATTGCCCAATATCCTCTTCTGTTTTTAGTTTTCTATCTTTTTGTTGTCTTTTTGAGAGATTTCCTATTACCTTCCTACCTTTTTACCAATGTTATATTTCCACTATCATTTCTTAATATATGTTTCAGATCAAGAATTGTGTTTTGTTCTCTAAGTGTTATATAAATATATGTATGTATACATAACAAGCATATATTCACACACACACAAACACATACACACATATATACTTATATTTCCATTTTGTGGATGCAACATGTAATCCTTTATTAACAATATTGCTTTTATTTTGTTTTGAAGTTTTCTTCTGCTTCCTACATTGCCTTTGCTCCACCTCATTTCCTTTTTTCTCTTTGTTTATTATTAGCCTCTTTTTCATGTTAAAGACTTTTTTCGTGTTTGTTGAAACTTGGTCTGTGTTATTATTTGAAAGTGTGCCATTTAAAACCCTAAAAACAGGGGGGAAAACATGATAATGCTCAAAATTACAACTTTTCTTGAAGTCATCAGAATGCTGAGGTCACAGAGCAACCAACAGCCTGAAATTGAAGGAAATACAAGCACTTTTAAGAAGAAAAAGGGTCATAAGTACTGGTTCACCTTTCGTAGTGCACAGGGTGAGAGGATATGAAGAAATTCAGCTCAGGTTTTTAATGAAATGTTCAAGTCTGAGTGTCGGATATCAAGAAAAGCTGAAACTACCAGACGCTATAGGTAAAAGAGAAGTCTGTTCTGAGTACCGTATTTTTCTCCATGTACTGTCTCAGGGCTCATATGGGAAAGATTGCAGCAGGATGGGAGATTGGAGAAAGCCTCCCTCAGTGATGAAGAACTGGAGGAGGGTAGTGGGTACATTACAGAAAAGGCAGAAGGATCTTTCTGGACACTTCTTCCCAAAGGATAAATATCTTAAGTGTCTGGAGATAGAGGCAGGGCAGCAAATCCTGTTACTTTGAGAATTCAACTAAAACCCACTGTGCTGGAAGAAAAGTAAAAGAAGAGCCCTCCATCCTTGGGATATGGGCAAGAGGCCATAAGAAATCTCCTACCACTGGGAAGTACAGTGATCACTGAGAAAGCTTGATCTCTAAGACTCAAGAACATAGGGCCTCTCCATAAGATACACACCCCACCCTAAACTAGGCTAAAACATACCAAATAACTAGAAATAGCACAATATCCACAGTGTCAAGAGTTGAATTGTATCCCCAAAAAGATATATTTAAATGCTAACCCTCCAATACTGTTTGGAAATAAGGTCACTGAAGATGTAACTACTTATTATCCTAAGATGATTAATCATTAGTATTGGTATTAAACCAGTATAGTATAGTATATATTATATGGTACTATATGCTAATGTAGTATTTCATTATATTAGTATGATAATTTTAGTAGCAGTATTATATATTAGTATTAGGTAAGGTGAGATCATACAGGAGTAGGGTGGGACCTTAGTCTGATATGACTGGTGTCCTTATAAGAAGAGGCAAACATGGTCACAGAGACATGGAGAGAACAACATGTGAAAATGGTGGCAGAGATTGGAGTGATGTATCTATAAGCCAGCAAATACCAAGGACTGTCAGCAAGCCATCAGAAATTATGAGATAAGCATAGGACAGATTATTCCTCAAAGCCCTAAGAAGGAAACAAGCCTGCTGATACAATGATCTCACTTTTCTAGCCTCTGAAACTGTGATAGAATAAATTTCTATAGTTTCAAGCCACACAGCTTATGATATTTTATTATTATAGTCCTAGGAAACTAATATATATTACAAGAAGAAAGCAGGGAAGAGAGATTTTTTCTAAGGCAGGTTTAAAGCTGAGGGTACAAGAGAAACATTGGGGAGGGGGAACACCTTGACAAACTAGCTCCCATTCTAAACAAAATGTAAACCTAGAAGAATTTAAAGCTTTGATGCACTAAAGTTATTAACAACCAAATGAACAACTAGCTCAGTTTGTTTAGACTGATACAGCCCCACCCACTAATGATCTAGGAGAAGACTATGCTTATTTCCAGACACAAATACTATTTACCTCAGACTTTACTGCTCCAAACACAAGCAACCCTAAAAAGACACAAAGGATTCAATAGAATCAGATTCAAATATGACCAGATGTCAAAACTATCAGATAAGGAATTAAAAATAACTATAATTAATATGTTAAATATTCCCATGGAAAAGATGAACAATACAAATAAAGAGATGGGGAATTTCAGATGACAGATGGAAACTATAAGAGTCAAGTGTAAATGCTAGAAATAAAACACACACACACAGAGTAATAGAGATACCTTTGACAAACTCATCAGCAGATTCACTACAGATAAGAAAAGAATAAATGAACTTGAATATAGGTCAATAGAAATTACCCAAACTGAAATATGAAAAAAAAATAAGATTGAAAAGAAGAAGAGGGGGGGAAAGGAGGCTATCAAATAACTATTGGGACAATATTAAAAATTTTAGATTTTTAATTCTGGAAGAATTGGCAGAAAAAAAATATTTGAAAAAATAATGGGCAAGAATCATTCAAGAATAATAAGTGACATTGATCACAGATCAAGAAACCCAGAAAATTTTAAGCAAGGTAAATTCTCCCTCCTCATTCCTTAAAGACAGATTATATTCAAACCACTCAAAACCAAATTTAAAAAGAAAATTATGACAGCAGCAATGAAAAAAGACAGTACATATTTCCACAAAGGTAAAATTTATACCAAACTTCTTGTCAGAAAATATGCAAGCCAGAAAAAAATGGATTAACGTATTTAAAGCCTATCAAAAAATTAAAACCTTCAACCCAGAATTCTATACCCAGTAGAAATATTTGCATAAATAAAAGAGAAATAAAGACATTCAAATAAACAAAAATTGAGAAAATAAATCATGAGAAGACCTACCCTACAAGAAGATATTAAAGAAAATTCTTTAGTGAGAACTTGTATATGAACAACAACAACAAAAAACTATTTTAAAACCTGCTTTGTTTCTGAACAAAGAAAAGTCTATCTCCAGAAATAGTTAAAATAAAAGTAAAATACAAGACATTTTCTTATTTTTAATTGTTCAAAAGAAAATTGACTATCTACAGAAAAAATATTAGCAAGATGCTAGATTTTAATCCAAACATATATTTACATTAAATTTAAACAGCTTAATCACATTAATTAAAACATAGAGTTGTCACATTGCATCTTTCTAAAAAGCAAGATCCAGCTATGTGTTTTCTGCAAGAAACACACCTTAAACATACAGATATTAAAAGGAAGAAAAATTATATCACAAAAATTCTATTTTAAAACATACTAGCTATATTAACTTTAGACAAAGTAGACTCCATAACAAGGAATATTACCTAGAATAAAGAAGATATTACATAGATAAAGGGGTGAATGCACCACTATAAGATTATAATTGTGTATGTATCAAAACAGAGCCTCATAATTCTTGAAAAAACACTTTAGAACTGAAAGGAAAAAAATAGACAAATCCATAAGTGTTGTAGGAGACTTCCACTTTGCTCTCTCAGAAACCAATAGAAACAAGTAGAGAGAAGGTCAGTAAAGAGACAGAAGACCTAAGCAACATTAACAACAGGTTTACTTTCGAACTGATGAAAGAAATCAATGAAGACTTAATAAAGAGATATACCATCAACCATAGATTGAAAGGCTCGATATTGTTAACATGTTAGTCCTCTCAAATTAATCTGTAGACAATGCAATCTGAGTTAAAATTCCAGCAGGATTTTTTTTTTTGTATAAGTTGACAAGCTAAAATTTATGAGAAAAAGAAAGTAAGATAGCCAAAATAATTTTGAAAAAAAGAATAAAGTTGGAGGGCTCAAACTATTTGTTTTCAAGACTTACTATAAAGCTACAAAAATCAACACCATGTGTTATTAGTGAAAAAAACAAACAAACATGTAGATAAATAGAACAGAACAGAAGAGAATCCTGAAATAGTACCCTCCATCACACACATGTGTAGTCAAATTTCAATAAAGGTGCAAAGACAAGCCAATGAAGAAAGGATCATCTTTTCAGCAAAAGATGGTGGAACAATTGGAAAACTACATGCAGAAAAACGAACCTCAACTCATACTTTATATCAAACATAAATATTAACTTCAAAAACTCAGACTTGAATGTAAAACATAAAACTATAAGACTTCTAGAACAAAATATAGGAGAAAATTCTTTGTGATTTTGAGTTAGGCAAAGATTTCTTAGCTATGACACCAAAAGCATGATCCAAGAATTTAATATTGATAAATTGGACTTCATAAAAATTAATACTTTTACCCTTTGAAAGGCACTCTTAAGACAATGAAAGACAAGCAGCAGATAGAGAGGAAATGGAAAATAACCCAAATGCCCTTCAACTGGTAAATGGATAAAAATAATTAGAGTGCATCCAAACACTGGAATTCTACTCTTCAATAAAAGGTAAGAACTGATGATGATACACTCAACACATGGATGAATATGAAAGAAGCCTGATCAAAAGTCTACTTATTATATAATTACACTTATATGACATTTAGGAAAGGCAAAACTCTATAGTGATAGAAAACAGATCCATGGTTGCCAAAGACTGGGTAGTTGACTATACTGAGTCACAGTGTAATTTGGGGGCTTGACTGAACCATTCTTGTATCGACTGTGACAGTAGTGACACAGTGTACTTTCAAAATGCACAGGCAGTATAGTTTATTTATTTTTTGTAAAGATTGTAAGTAATCTCTACACCCAATGTGGGGCTCAAACTCATCACCCTGAGATCAAGAACCACCTGTTCCATCAACCAAGCCAGCCAAGTGCCCCTAGACTGTATATTTTAAAAATGTAAGTAAAAATGTATTTTTACTGTATGTAAGTTATACTTGAGTGAAGCCGACTTTTTCAGGAATGTTGATTGGAAGCTCTCTCTGCATGTGGAAATTTTGAGCTCCTCTGGTGAACATCCCTCAACTCCTGTAATATCTCCTAGTTTCTTTTTACAGTGGGTTTAAGACTTTGGATGTTTTTATTGCCATTTTAAATGGACTTTCAGGAAGAAGCACAGATAAATATGTGTGTCCAATTTGCCATGACTAATCAAAAGTTCAGAGGTGGTATTTCAAATCAGTAAGGTAAGCTTAGATTATTCAATAAGTGGAGAGCAGATCTTAAATGTTCTTACTACACACACAAACAAAAACAACTAATTTTATTGTGGTAATTACTTCACAATATATACGTATATCAAATCATCATGTTCTACACCTTAAACTTACACATTGCTGTTTGTCAATGATATCTAAGTAAAGCTGGAAAAAAGTATGAAGTTTCTGAATGATAAAATAAAGTAAAATACAATAACATAAAATACTAGACCAATCTTTCTAATATATAGGGTAGATGCAAGATTAATGTCCTTTTAGTACAAAATACATTTGTGAATAAGAAAAAAATATAAAAACTTAATTTTAAAATTGTCAAAAGACATGAAAGAGTACTTCACAAAAAGAAAGAAATACAATGATAAATAAAATTATTACAAATCTTTAACTTCTTTGTAACTAATAAATTCCAATTAAAACTACATTATTTTGTCCTATGGGCTGGCTACTTTTTCTTTTTTCTTTAAAAACAATACCCAGTAACTGAGGTTCAGGCAACTGGGTATTCTCATGCAAATGTAAATTTGTTTCAACTTTCTTTAGGGCAATTTAGCCATCTGTATATAAATGACAATTTAGCAAAACTGTATATTAAGCCTTACATGTAGAGCATATCCTATAGCCTGCAATTCAATTTCCAGGGGTTTTTTTCCTAAGGAAATTATTAAGAATGTTGATAAAGATTTTTTATAAGAATATTAATCATAATATTTGTTTAATAGTAAAAATAGAAAAACCAGAACAATTACCAGTTGAAAAAATAAAATACTGTGTTTAGTCTTTTAAGCAAAATGTTATAGTTGGATATTTTTCCCCATGAAAACACATTGGTTATATATTGCAAATAAAATGAACAGAATTACAAAATTTACATACAGCATGAAACCATTGTTTGGGGCATAAATGTGTGTAAATAGGCATATAGTCTGGAAAGTCTGGAAATAGTCTGGAAAAGAAATGTATGCAAGAATTCTCAGGGATTATCTCTGAGTGTTGAGATTATGGAGGTTTTGTTTTTCTTTGTGTAAATTATCACTGTTTTGTATTTTCTATGAACATACATAATTTTTTAAATTAGTAGAACAAAAAAGGATTTTTTTATTAAAAAAATAAATTCCATCCAGAAAAGGAAGAAAAATAGAAAAAAATTTAGGAATAAACTTAAGAAGAAATGTAAAGAATCTACACAGAAACTTTAAGAGGAGCAGGTACATGAGAAAGAGGACTTTTGTAAGACTTTTATGGGGAAATGTCATTTGTGTGGAAGGTCACACATTTTCAAAGACAGTTCATTAAAACACAATCTTCTGGATATTCACATTGAAATAGTTTCTATTCTTTGTTTTTTAATAAAAATACCTAGGCTTAGTGAACATATAGGGAAAAATGGAACTTTCACATTCTATTAGTGAAATGATATATTTATACTGTCATTTTAGAGGACAATTTCACAATACTTAATAAAAGCCTTAACCCTTGAATCAATAACTCCCCCACTGGAGTTTGCTTTAAGAATATCATTGAAGATAAGTATAAATATTTGGTTATTAAATTAATGATTTTATGGTAAGTGAAGTAAATAATCTATGGTAGATTCATTAACTCCACTGATTACATGGATTATGTTGTACCCAGACCATAATATAGTGAGAAATTTGAAGAGGTTTTGGAGAACCTATGTAATCTGTCAGGGTACAGTCAGGAAAATGGAAGCCAAACAAGATATTCACATAGACATAATTTAGTCCAGGAGATTGGTTACATAGTTACTGAAAAAATGAAAAAATAAAAGGGAATGTTGAGATTACCCAGAGCTTAGTCTTTCCTTACAAGATCTCAGACCATCCTTAATAAAGAAGCCCACCATAGTGTTAGGTTGAAATGGTGACTAGGTAACAATACCAGCAATGAGGTGGTTTCACTCATCTCAGTAACTACTCCTGCACAAGAATCCTTGGTACAAGGTGTGACAGAGAAGATTCTGAAAATCCAAGACCTCAGTTGGCATCATTTAGTATCAGTGAATGGAAAAAAAGGCAAAAATATTTCTAAAGGTCCTGGAACTGAGGATGGGTATGTTTAGGCTGCAAATGGTAGAGGAATGCTATCCTGCTCCATAGGAACACTTACTAGGTTGTTGTTGCTGTTTTGTTTTTTTTTTAATTTTTTAAAGTAGGCTCGCCACTAGTGGGACCCAGCTCGGGGCTTGAACTCAGAACCCTGAGATCAAGACCCTAAGATCAAGGCCGAGCTGAGATCAAGAGTCAGAGACTTAACCAACTGAGCTATCAAGGCACCTCTCTAGGTCATTATTGAAGTCAGTTGTATGACTTATTATTTGGGCAGGATCTTATATTTTCTTTTCTGTAGGTATTATATGTGGATATTTTCATTGTCGCCTTGTTTATAAATGCCACCCCATTTTCATCTTTACAGAAGTGACTCTGTGACTTGTAGTGAAGTATATATTGAGGGGTTGAGTATAATAACTCATCTTTGAACTCTATGAGCAAATCTGGGCTTACCCAGAAAGGTCACATCTAATTTCAGGTTCATTTTGCTGATGCATCTGTTGAAAACAAGCAAATTATTACTAGAACTTCTTTAAGACTTCAGAGGTAGAATATTAGGATTTTAAGAAATAAGTGGAAGATTCTTAGGTGTTAATACTTGGCATCAAGAGTTGTATATGTGGGGCGCCTGGATGGCTCAGTGGGTTAAGCCGCTGCCTCGGCTCAGGTCATGATCCCAGGTCCTGGGTTCAAGCCCCACATCGGGCTTTCTGCTCAGCAGGGAGCCTGCTTCCTCCTCTCTCTCTGCCTGCCTCTCTGCCTACTTGTGATTTCTCTGTCAAATAAATAAATAAAAATCTTTTTAAAAAAAAAAGAGTTGTATATGTGTCCACTGGTAAATACTACCAGAATTTATGTGATATATTTCTGACCTAGTACAAATACCCACTGCTTTAGAGAAACATATGTCATTTCGATTCACACTGTGCTAAGGGCTCTTGATTGATAACTTAGGTTGCAACATACTCCTCACAGTGGAACAAGGGGATGTAGAAGTACCTGTGGATGCTGATGGGTATATCTTACCTGTTCCTTGCTAAATTATTAATTTGGTTATTCTCCAGTGGTAAATGAATTCATATTTAATCCTAGTTGTCTAATCTTGTACTGTTTGTACCAGGACTGAGGGTCAGGTGTTGGAACCTCAGGGAGGGGTATACAGTTAAAGAACAAGCAGGATCAAAGTAATCTCTCCATTTGGAACTGTGAAATATACAGCCCATATTTGGTCACACACTGCTATTCATGAGATAATCATTGTACCATTATGAAAGGTTAAGAATTACCCCCATCAATGGCAGCTCCTTTAGAGAGATGTTAGAATATTAAGAAGTTAATACATAAAGGTCAGGACAACCTCTCCTATTGACTTAAATAATACAGTGTGCAAAGGGATAGTTCTAATAGAGGCAATCAACAACTTCAAGATTAAAATAAAGTTAAATTGGTAAATGTGATTCTTCAACAGGGAACTCTTTCTTGGGTAAATGGGTTAAACTGTCAGGAATCCAGATTCAACAATTTGATGAGTTGGTCCAGCAGGTTACTATGTAACCAAACAAAGTCTCCATGGTAAAGAGTAAGGAACTCATAACAGTAATTAAGGAGTGGGGAGGGATAGAACTACTCAGCTGCTTCTATGCTCTGATTTTCTCCATCAAGGGGGAAATGGATTGGGCAATATTCACAAGATAAAAATAAAGACCAAGGAAGGAGAAAACTAGCCAAGTCCATTTCCTCTACATTTTGCATTTATATTTCCTCTATATATCAGAGGAAAAACTAAACTAACCTAACCTAAAACTAACCTCAGAAGGAAGAAGGAATGAAGGAAGAAAGGAAGAGTGAAGGGAGGGAGAGGCAGGGAAAGAAAAAGTTAATTGATCTACTAGATGCCAGAAACTGATACCAGATCGTTTCACAGAAGTTAACTCATATTTAAATTTCATTAAAAAAACCCTGAAGAGTTAGCTTTTGTCTTTTCCATTTTTAAGATGAAAAATTATATATATTGTTTTGCCTAAACTGAAGTAGTTATAAGGTGGCAGAGCTGGGGTTTAATCTGGGTCTATGTCTATTCTATCTAACTATAATATAGAGTTGTAAAACCAAACCCATGGCTGTGGACTAGCATGGGCAGGAGAGTGAAGCAACACAAAGGAAGTAAAATCTGACATGACACTTGAAGAAAGTTAGGCTACAATAAGAAAGGAACTCATCAGAAGTGTTGCTTCAAGAGGACTGTAGAGCCTTAGATAATTTCACTGGAAATGAAGAAAGTTTCAAAAATAATGACCTAAGTGTCCATCTTCATAAGTTACATGAATGAACAACAGAATAAACTCAAAGAAAGTAGAAAGTGATAATTAAAATAAGAGTGGAAACAAGTGACATAGACAACAACAACAAAAAACAAAGATAGTCAAGAAAGCCAAAATCTTATCCTTTGAAATGAAAAACACTGGACTAGGGGCCCCTGGGTGGCTCAGTGGGTTAAGCCTCTGCCTTCGGCTCAAGTCATGATCTCAGGGTCCTGGGATCAAGCCCCGCATTAGGCTCTCTGCTCGGTGGGAGCCTGCTTCCTCCTCTCTCTCTGCCTGCCCCTCTGCCTACTTGTGATCTCTCTCTCTCTCTCTCTCTGTCAAATAAATAAATAAATAAATATTTAAAAATTAAGAAAAAAACACTGGACAAATCTTTAGCAAAACTTTTCAAGAGATAAGGAACAGAATACAAATAAATAATTGCATCAATTGGACAATCTTACATAACCACATATAATAAGAAAACTATAACTATGTGCTGACAGTTTGAAACTTACATAAAATCAACAAATAAATGGGAAAATCTAACTTAACAAAATTGACTCAAGAAAAATTTTAAAAAAGCTTGAAAATTCTGTATTTGTTAAAGAAATGTAAATGATGGTTAAAAATTCCCCACCATAAGCATACCTCGGTGGCTCAATCAGTTAAGCTTCCAACTTTTGGTTTCAGCTCAAGTCATATTCTCAGGGCATGAGATCAAGCTCCCCATTAGGCTCTGTGCTGCTTAAGATTCTCTCCCTCATCCTCTTCCCTTCCCTGCTTACACTTTCTCTTATAAAAAAAAAAAAAAAAAAATCAACCCACCTTAAAAGTAGTAGGTGGCCCAGGTGATTTTATATGTAAGTTCTACAAAACTTTCAAGGAATTGATCATCCCAGTTGCACATAAATTTATTCTAGCAGTAAAAGAATAAAAAAGGAAAACATTTCCCATATTATTGTATGAGGACAGCATAACCCTTATTCCAAAACTAGATTTATACATTCTATGAAAGGAATATTACTGGCTTATTTCACTCATGAATACAGGTGCAAAAATCCTAAACAAGATATTTGCAAATTAATTCAACAGTGTATGTATATAAAGGATTATGCTTCATAACCAAGTAGAATTTATCCCACTAAAACAAGAGGATTTTAATAACAGAAAATCCTTAAATGTAATTCACTCTATTAGCAAATTAAAAAAAAATCATATCATTGTACAATATATGCTGAAAAGGTATTTGTTGAAATTCAATATTAATACATAATAAAAACTCTTAGTAAATTAGAAATAGAAGGGAACTTCTTAAAGCTGATAAGGAGAGCTATTATTATTTTTTTTTTTTTTGTAATGTCCTAAAGCAAACATTATCCTCAATTTGGAAATGCTAGGATTATTTTCTTTAAAAGCAAAATCAATTTGATCTCATTTCTAATAATATTAAATAGGTAATCTTAGCCAATGTAATAAGACTCAAAATAGCAATTAAAGTTAGAAGGATTGTAAAGGAGAAAGTAAAATTATCACTATTTCAGATTATGTGATCATTTACAAGGAAAATCTGAAATAATTTACTGAAAATTTATTTAAAGTAACAGAAGAGGTTAAAACTGGCTGGTAGATATATATGTTTGTGTGTGTGGTTACATATATATTTGCATGTATATTCGAAAATTAGTTTCATTTCTAGAAAACAGAGGCAGACAACTAGAAAACACAAAGAGAAGGTAGCATTTATAATGGTCTCAGAATATAAAGAATCAAGGAATAGCACTAACAAAATATATGCAAGATAAGAGATGTTATAGGAAGCTTAAATAAATGGAGAGATAGAACACGTTCTTAGCAAGATTTACTATAAAAATTATTGTTTCCAAATTGAAGTATAGATTCAATGCAATTCCAGTTAAAATGCCAACAGTGTTAGTTTGCTTTTAGAATTTGATAATATTAAACAATGTATAATAAAAAGTAGAAAGCCACAAATAGCCAGGACACTTCTAAATAAGAAGTATATGGAGAGAGCACATGCCCTAAATAGATATCAGGGATTACTATAAACTATAGTAATTTAAACTGTACATACTGATACACAAATAGACAAACTGATTAATGGAATACATTGGAAAGACCATAACTAGACCCATAAATATGGAACTTTGGATTAGGACAAAAGTGGAATATCTGATCGGTGAAAAAAACTAAGGATTGTTCAATAAATGGAGCTACAAACAAACAGTTATCTACATGGAAAAAGACACAAATAAATTCTACCTCACTTCATGGCCAGATATCAATCCAGGTGAACCAAGTACATAAATGCAAAAACAAAACTTTAAAACCCTTACTAAAAAAGTAAAAGGAATACCTTTTAAATCTTGAGGTGAAAAAAAGTAGTTTTAGGTAAGTTATCAAAAAGAGTCTATAAGAGAAAAGACTGATATATTTAACTATATCAAAATTAAGAACTTTCATTCACCTAAAAATGTCATAACTAGTGTGAAATGACAAGTTGAAAACTGGGAGAAGATATTACTGTATACTCAACCTATGAAGGATATCCATCAACACCATATAAAGAACTCGTATAAAGCACAAACAGTTCAACATGAAAATGGGCAAAAGACACGAACAGGCATTTGAGAATAGGCAGGCCCTGTGACCATTAAATACTTGAAGATATGTCCAACACCATTAGCAAAGTAGGAAATGTGAATCAAGGCCATGATGAGATATGGATTTACACCCATTTAATTGGTTAAAAATCACAATACCAAGTGCTATAAAGAATGTGAATCCATAGGCTCTCTTTTACATTGCTGTGGGAATAACATGGCAAAAAGTTTGCCACTGTCTCCTGAAGCCAAACATTCATATATCTTACGACCAATGACTCTGCTGTTTGCTATATACCCAAGAGAAATTTCTGTACATTTCAACAGGAAATATGTATTAAAATGTTCATAGGAGCACTGTTTACAATAGCAAAAGCCTGAGTAGTCCAAAAACCCATCAACAGAAGCGTAAATGAAAGAGCTGTGAGATATTTACACAGTGAATAGCATATCACATGTCAGAAAAATGAACTACTGCAACATGCAACAATCAAGATAGATTTTAAAAGTCTTCCAACATTACATTTAACATATTTTATAGTTAAAAACCAACAAAAGTTACACACACACACACACACACACACCACACACACACACACACAATGTTATGAATATGTAAAAAGGAAATCTATAAACTATACAGAAAGAAAAGCAAGGGCATGAACCAACATAGAAATTCTAATGATGGTAACATCAGGAGGGAGGAGACAGCAGAATGGTATGGGGGCGGGGGAACACATGATTATATGTAGGCTATTTTAAAGGTCCTGGCTTTAATTTCAAGTTACAGTTTATGGATATTTATTACAGAATTGAAACAAACAAAAAGCAAATAAGTAAATATTGGGCCATGTATAATACATCAATGATGAGAATGTGTTTGGACCAGATGATGGTTAATCCATCTAATCGTCATTAGGGAAGAACAAGGAGCACTTGAGAAGTCTCTGGAGCAGCTCTAGCCATAGAACTCCTGAGGTGGAAATATTCCGTATCTGCAATAACCAGTGCAATAACCACTAGCCTCCGCTGAGTTCTCGCATGTGGCTAGTACATCTGAGGAACTAAATTTTCAGCTGTATTAATTTGAATTAATTTATATTTAAATTTAAACAGCCATACAATACAAACAACGTTCAGTGGTGGGAGAAAATTGGTATTGTTCAGGGATCCGTGAGCCAATTGACCTGGCTGAAGTAAATGGTTCTCAGCAGAAAGTAGCCAAAAATAAGGTTGACCAAAGACATAAGTTACTTACCTTGTGAAAAATCCAGTTCACAATCTCCAAAGAGTGGAATATGTACTTTTCTTTCCTCTTCTTGTCTTTCCACTTAGAGTAGTGTGAGAAGCCTACTTAATAGCATGAAATTCAACTACCACTTATGATATGCATTCATTCATTCATTCATTGCTCATTTAATTTTTCTTTCTCCCTTCCCAAGGACCCTGTTTTGGTAAATGAACAAGATTTCTTGAAAACAAAGAGAACATAAGCCAGTTATTATTTGAGTAAAGTCTAAGTCTGCATGTTTAAATGTATTTACCTCCTTCTTGTTAATGGCATCATTCAATCACAGTTTAGTAGCTTCCAAGTGAGAGGATTAGAAGTATCAGGGGAATTGCTCACTCAAACCAGGAAATGTGGGGGTTTAGTTCAAACAGTATCTGAAGGAAGTTGGTAAGCAACAGCTGAGAAGATGAAAGATCAGACCAACGCCTCCCTTTGAAGTAAAGACTACTCAGACTGTGAGTATAACAATGTTCATTACTGCCAGAACTCCAAGTGGCTGTTTGACACATGCTTTAGAATGTATCATAAAATCTATAAAAATATCAACAAGATGCTTTCAAGTGACACGAAACAGCTAGAGTGCCCTATTTGCAGGGACACTGCTGTTTAAAGGCAATTTGCTGGATTGCTTTCCATCTGGGACCAACGCAAGTGCCTTCCAATCTCTCTCCCTCCCCCCACCCAACAACCACCACCCCTTCCTTTCTTGCTCCCTCCTCCCATCCCCAGCTAGAAACTCAGATTTTAAATGTTTCATTTCTGCTTCCTTTGAGGGCCAGGAGGAGAAAATGAAGCTTTTCTTGGCTTGCTTCTCAACTCTCCTAAGAGATTCAGAGACAAAAAGATTGCTTTGGGAAAATAATAATGCCAAATGAGCATTAAAATAATAAATGGGTTTTCTGGAAATTAGGTTCTCAGAGGTCATGCAATTAAAAGTTAGGAGGAAAACACACCTCAGGCTTGATTGGAGGAGACAAGCGAGAGCCTGGGCAAATACTTCCACCATACTTCAAGTTCCATTCAAGGTTTGAAGCAAGGGAGCTTGTTGATTAATCTATTTGCATACTTCCAGGACTTGATAACAAGCCAGAGTGTGGTATAATTTCATAGGCACTGATTATTAATAATAATGAGGACCGTGATTAGGGCCCTGAATATGGAGGGGTCACAGCAGGGCACAAGGCAAACATGAGTCAGCAGCACAATATTATTTGAAAAATAACAAACAAAGGCCGTGAACTGCCTGAGGAGACGTGCGGATGCCTTTCATTACATGAATGTTGATATATTAGACTTCGTCGCGGCAAAGTTAAAATCGAGGAACTTATTCCTCATATACTGTCCTCAGAAAAGCTTTATGGAAATTCAAGGACCCTTGGCAGCTGTGTTTCAATTAACGTGCTTCCCTTGTGACTAGTGGGTCTTTCAGTAAAGCAGGATCTGTTGTGATTCTTCCCTTCTCCCAGCAGCCTCCATCACACGATCTTTGACTGAAGAACAAAGAAGAACCTTTCTTAGAAGACAGTTTGCCTTGCTGAAGAGGGCACAGGGGTTCAGAGGTAAAGCAACTGTGCCAAAGACCCAGACCTAGTAAGGGGCTAAGTTTTGGATCAGAAACTTGGCCCTTTCCACCTTGGTCCCTATCTCTAGATAGCCCACCAAAACTCCGACTTCATTTTTTCACCGGGCTAGAGAGCCAGATCTGAGCAATGGGACAGAATTACATATCACTCGGCTGCAAAATCCTGAGGGTCTGACAAATCAGCTCTAAAAGCACTATCCTTCATTAGACCAACAAGCCATTTGTGAAATACAGTGTTTCACATGAAGGAGTATTTGGTGAGGAATAGAAAGAGAGTGCCGTTCCAGGCTAATATGTTTGGATGGATTAAACTGTGGTTCATGTCTTCATTTGAGGAAACACTTCTCACTTATTCCCTCTCAGTCCAAAACAAGCATGAGAAGATAACGTGAGAAGCACTGCTATGCTAACGCTCGTGAATATGTGTCTGAGTCTACACAAATGCCCAGTTGAAAACATCACCCATACTCCAGCTGCGGGGTCTGTAATACATCTTTCTCCCAAGAGTGTGTTCTGCAACCCACACATAACAGAGGCCTGCTTAGAGGGTCTCTAAGGTCCTTTCAGATCTCACATTCTCTGGTTCCGTAATTTGAAGTTTTCCTTCAGACCTCTTAACTCTTTTGTTAAGCTTAAAAGATAGTCATCTGTTTCAACTTTTGATTAATTCTGAGCTTTATTAATAGAATGTTATAGCACAATTCCTTTTAAGTATGTTATAAAAGCTTTGCTTTTTAATGCCTCAATCAAACACTTTTTTCAAAAGGAATATATCTTCAATTCTTCTTCCTAATAGCAGGCTTTCCTAAGTTGTCCTTTTGATTCTATTACATGGTAGATGAAAGACAGCCACAAATCCTCCTTCCTGAGAGGTGGGGTCTAGGTCCTCTCCCTTTGGATCTGAATGGGCTCATTCCTGCTTAGTCAAAGAATGCAGCAAAAACAATACTGGGCTCGTTTCTGGGTCTTGGCCTTAGGAATTTGGCAGCTTCCACTTCCTGTCTCTGGCGTATTTAGCTATCATGCTGTGACGGAGACAAAACAGCCTCCCAGAGGCACCTACTTAAAGAGGAATTGAGGCCCCCAGCTGAGCACCCATCCAAATCCAGCACCAACTTGCCAGTCACGGAAGTGCGCCATCTTGGAAGTAGGTCCTCCAGCCCCATTTCAGCCATGCCAGGTGACACTGAATGGACAGCAGATCCCTGACCAAAACTGCAGATTCTTGAGTGAATGAATGCTTGTACTGAGGCAGTTTGTCACGTAGCAATAAATACTGCTAATAATAATGATGCTGATGAAGATAATGAGAATAATAAAGCTAACATTTCATGAGCATCTATCAGGTTCTAGATACAGTGCAAAGCACTTTCTATGAGTTATATCATTTAATTGTCACAAGAAAGCAAGGAAGTAGCCACTCTTATTCCCTTTATAGAGAAGGAAACCAAAGCTTCATGGGACCGAATACCTAGCCCAAGTACATTTAGCCAATAAGTGTAGACCCAGGTCAGCGACCCAAATCTTCCTTCTTGTTTTAGGCTAAATTTCCCTCTGTGTCTCAATGCTCTTGGTGACTCATCCTCTGTATAGCTTTGTCTACTGTCTTTCTGTAAATAATACCTACGTCTGTTCTGACAATTACGACTTCTCACAAGCTCCCACCTGATCTCTGTAGGAGCACAGGTAAATATCTCCTTGGATCTTCTACCTCTGTGCTTCCTACCTCTAAACCTTGTAGTTCTCATCTGTAATTAATCCATTTGCCACTACTTCCCTTTTGGGCAGTGGGGATCCCACAAGAGATGGGCTAGGTCTTATTCCTCTCAATATCTTCAGCGCGTGGCCCATAATTAGTTGACTCTGTACAAGTGTACTTAACTACATTATTTTCCTGTTTTCATTTCGAAGTCATGATGTCCCAAAGCAAGCCATCATCATCTCCATCATCTCCTCTTCCATATTCCATCAAAGACTTCGCCATTCTCATAGTCCTGCAAACTTGGTGGCATTTAACACCTGCTTCTCCTTCAGGCACTGAGTCCTGTCAATTCTTCAAAACACCCCTCACCTCTTACATGTTCGTTGTATCCTCTCATCCCAGCTCCCATTATACTACTTGTGGATTATTGTAATTTTCCTAAAACTGGTATTCTTGCCTCATCTCCTCTCTTCCAATCTATTTTGAACATTTTTTAACGAACGCTAAATGAGTCTTTTTAATGCATTGCCTTTATCTCATCACTGCCCTCTCAAAAATCCTTCAGTGGCTTGGGACCCCAGGACCATGTGTCATTGTTTAGTTTTGTGAATCAGTTAGGATGCTTGCAACTGCAAGTAAAACCCAACTTATACTGATCTAAACAAGGAAATCTGGAGTTCAGAACTAGGATCCAACGGCTCAGGATTTTAAGGATCTAGTTTCTTTGCATTGTTCCAGCATCGGTTTCATGCCATACCTGGTCTTTCTCATTTATGTTGAGTTGTGATGGTATTGGGCTACATGTATCCTCAATAACTCCCAGTAGATTTACTCCTTGTGGCTTTTTCTTTCATCTCTTTAGTAAGTTAAAGTTTCTGTGGCTTACAACATGTGTTTATTTCTTATTCGTTATACACGTTCAATAAGGGTTGGCTGCAGTTCTGCTTCCTATCATCTTTATTCCAGGACCCAGACTGAATGAGCAGCCCTTAGATGGGATGTTCCTAGATCAAAGTGAGCCTCATGACAAAATCCATGAGGCCAGGGAATCAATGGGATCCAAAGACAAGGGAAGCATTATAGGGAATAATAACATTCTCCACGTTAAACTGAGTCAACATACTGATTTTTAACCCATCACCAGCAAATGGGTAGAGATTTTCCTTCTGCCAAGGCACACCGAGCTGAGGGTCAGTTCCCAAGAAGTTTTGCTATTACCCAACTGGGGAAATAAAGCTGGGGACTTACCATAAAGTCCAATAAGTATTTAATAATCAGTGTCCCAACCCAGTGGTCCAGTCTCCTACTGCTCTCCCACTCATCAGTGAGCACTTTCTTCTGCAAACAAACATCTCCAACACTGGTTATGCTGGTTTTTTCACCTGGAATGCCTTCTTCTAGCCTCCCATCCTGGACACACCTACCCACCTTCTAGGAAGCTCCATCCATCACTTCCATCCTCTGATATTACTTCTCCACTAACATCAAACACCACTGATAAACATGAACTTTTAAAATTTGAGATATCCCAAAACCTTAAAAATCATTTAGCTCAGCATCTCCTAAAGGGAGGACACCGCAATCTTTTAAAATTCTTTGTGTCCCCCACCACAAAAGTAAGCTGTAAAAAATGCAATCAGAAACTCTGCATGTGTTATAATCTCTCTTAGTTATTCGTAATGTTCAGTAGCATCTAAAATCTCTGAGAGGTTTTTGATAAAGCTATTATAGTTAAGAAATCAATCACTTTAATAATAATAAATGAATTATATTAAAATCTATTTTTAAAATAAATACACTAGTATATATTTGATAAGATTATTTTTGAACTAAGACACTGTTATACTTTGTTTAAATTGTCATTTTCTAAACATGTTTGTCACTGATTAATGTCCTGTATAGCTAGTAAGTATTCCCCATAACCACATTGGAAAATCCTGATATAGGCCAAACCTCTCATTTAATAGCCTACATTACTGAGATCCAGGTAAGTCTAGTGACTTATCTAAAGTCACACAGCAACTGTGGTGAAATAGAAAGAGAGGCAGGCTTGGAAGGAAAAGTCTCAAGAGTATGTCTATCTTTTAATCAGGAGTTTTAATGTAGGTAACCACAAAACATTCAGAACATCAATGTTGCCTCCTTTGTTGCATGAGGATCATAATGATATTGACCTCTCAGTGTTGTTAAATCAGATAGTGTGTGAAAATACTTTATGAAGTGTACTATTTCATACAGATGTACAATTATTACATACAGAGAATGAGAGCTAAAACTCCAGTCCCCAGGCTCCCAGCCAGTGCTGTTTCTATACCATGCTGTCCCCACCATGCCCTCAGTTTTGCTCTTTTGCTACCTTTTAAGTCATTTCAATACTTCATATCTCTGTGCCTGAGTCCTTAGCAAGACTGTAAGTTTCTTCAAGGTAGGTAATACATCTTCCATTTCCATTATTTGCTCACAGCACCAAGCACAATATGATATGTATAGTAAGTATTTGCAAAATAATAAATTGAATTTACTCCCAGGGACAACTGGAAAATAATACTCAGTGTAGATAAAGTAAAATTTTCAGGTATGCACTAATTTCTTTGTATCTACATGAATACTAAGAAAGACGTGAAGGTAATTTCATGCCCTAAAAGAAGTGCAAAGGGAGTTTCAAAGAAAATGAGTTAGATAATTTAAAAGTTTGACCTGAGAAAGGAAGGTTTAAGAATTGAGAGATTTTTTTAGTACTCATTATGAAAAATTCTAATTGTGTTTCATAATGACAAGTCTTTGTAATGTTAAAGTTCTATATGTAGTTTCAAAACACTTTAAATAAATATCCATTAGTTCGTATATGTTCCATAAAAGACTTGCACTGACAAGTACAAATTCTGGGGAAGCTGGTAAAAATTGGGCTTTATTATTTCCATTTATTTAAGAGTGGGAAGAATATTCAGATTGTCCATGATTTTAGAATTTCTTATGTTTAAAGCATCTGTTTCCAAATAAGTTGAAAAAGTTTGAAACTGTATAGAGAAAAGTTCTTACCAATGTGAGGATCATTTTCCTCTAATAGGTCATAATTAATGTTTGAAGTAGAAATAATTTATTGGCATTGCTATTGCAGAATTAACATTTTGTTTTCCTGCTAATTTTTGTTTTTGTGCTTATATCTCTTAGTAGAAACTGATGGATGAAATTCTCTTTGAAGCTGACTTCAGAAATTATAGTTATCCTACCCATTTGTGCAGTATCTCCCTTCATACAATTCTTCATTAATACTCCCAAATAGATTCACAAGATTAATGAGTGGCATATTTCCCATCTCCTTTTACTAGAAACCCTGGAAATACTTAAAATAGAAGAATGCACTTTTACTGCAAACATATTTAGAAGTTTAATTAGCCAAAATAGTGTATAATCACATGTATCAGTCAGGATAAGCTAAAGTTTACTGCAAGAATAAACAACATTACTAAATTTAAGACAGTTTATTTCTTGCTCTTATTACCTATCCAGCATGTGGAGCCAGGTGGCAGTGCTCATCCTAATCATTCAGGAACTCAGTCGAATGAAGGTGTGTGTTTCCACACTCACCATGTGGGTGACAGGGCGCATCACACTAGCAATTAAATGCTCCCACACTTAGCATAAATACATATCACTTCCACTCCCATTTAACTGAGTAAACGCATAATCTAATCATGTCCAGGTAAATGTGGTCATACTGGTAGTCTCTTTTTGGGTTTGGCTATTTTGGCTTAAACTCTACTCATACATGTGGTACATCAGTCACTAGCCGTCCCATCCTCTGTCCATCTCAGATCCATTTTTCACTTACCGAGCAGATTCAGGGTTTCTTTATAAGGTTGACAATCTCCTTGAGCAACATTCCCAAACTTATGCACATTTTTTGCTGGGGTAAAACATACATAATATAGAATTTGCCATTCTAACCATTTTAAGTGTACAGTTTGGTGGTGTTAAGTATGCTCACATTATTGTGGAACCACCACAGCGATCCACCTCCAGAACTTGATCGTCTTCTCAAAATGAAACACTGTACCCATTAAACGATGTGCATTTTTCATCATCTCTCTTCCACCTCCAAAAGACCCCAAGCCAGGGGTCTTTTCTTCCTAGAAGACACATCAGGGTTTCAGTCTGGATTCAGTTCTTTCCTAGAAAATCCTCAACATCTCCAAAGGAAAAGTGCCTACACAAATACTATGTCTGCTGCTAGGAGATACTGTCCATATTTATCTAAACTTTTAAGAGTTAAGAGGGGTGTTTGTAAGAACCATATTGACAGGGACAGCAAACATAAGCTGGGACTATCCTACACAACTTGGGACATATGTTCATCCTATGTATAAATCAACAGTTCTCAAAGAGCAGCCCGAGAACCTCTGGGGTTCCTGAGGCTTTCTCAGGAGGTGGGCAAAGTCAAAATTATTTCTATAATAATACAAAGATAATATCTGCCTTTTTCACACTCATTTTTATGTGTGTACAATAGATTTTTCCAGAAACCACATGGCATATGATGTCATTGCTCTGATAGCTAAAGAAATATATGCTTTTGTATTCTTGAGGTTTCCAGAATTTTCCAGAGTTGTTCATTTAGGTTATGTTTTCAGAGATTAACTCTCTTTTTTCTCAGGGATTCTACTGAACTTCTACAAACTATCTTCTCTTATATCTGCTATAACCTCTGCCTCTGCAACTTCACTATTATTCAATGAGTCATTATTTTGAAAATCCAAAGTTGTCCTTATGCTTACATATAAATTCAAGAAGAAAGTATATGTTGTTGTTTCCTTTTGCAGTTTAAAAAAATTATGTTTTAATTTCCAATAAAACAAATATCAGTTTATATACAATCTATCCCTCCCTACAAAACAACAATAACAACAACAACAAAAAACACCTATAGGGTCCTCAATAATTTTTAATAGTGTAAAGGAATCCTGAAACCAAAGAATTTGAAATAATCCTGTTATAGATAAATGTTATGCTAAATCTTGGGAAATTAGCCATTTGAATACAAAAATCTTTATCTCTCTCAAGAAACTTACCTCTTATAATGAGAAGCTTTATTTACATGACAAAGACTAGGAATTTGAGCCTGTTTTCTGCAGTCCACTCTCCTTAGTGATGTCTTTTTAATTGTAGAGGGTCTGAGGGAATAGACCCATAGAGAATTAAAAGTCATATTTTTATGTAGTTCAAAATATTATTCTTACACATGCATAAGTCATATTGTGGTGGGAAGAAGATATTTGGTCAGGACCCATGGTTTTGAGCACTCCAAACCTGTCCTATTGTCACTCTCAGCACTTTGAAATGGTCAAAAGATATCTGAACAGAGAATACAACCAGACAAATAAATGTTTTTGACTGGAGACTTGGCTTTAAACTTCAACACAGAACCCTAGCCCTTATGAGCTGAGTTAGGCCACATGGTGCTCCAAGGACTTCTTGACTATAGTAGAGCCTCTTACTTGACCCCATTCTCTCTAGAGGCAAATGCGGACAACCCATATAACTCAGTGAGATAGCAGCTGAACATTTTCTGAAATGGTCACATTTCTATCTGTATCTCGTGAGTTTTAGAGCAAAGATAATTGCAAGACAAAATGACCAGAGAAAGGTGGTAGAGAGTGAAGAGAGTACCATTTGACCTAGTAAAGCTTAAATTCCTCCCACTAATGTTCCTTTCCCCAATAATCTTGCTCAAAATTGATATTGGGATAACCCAACCTTAGCAGCATTCCAACATTCTACCAACACCAGGTGTTGGTAGTGGTGATGAGAGAGTGCCTTGCCTCTTTCTTGGCCAAGGTAACTCAGTTCACTCCTAGATAGTAATCAGTTCAGCCCATTCAATCCCTAAGACAATAAATACCAGGCCTGCCAGGATCCCAGCATTCCTAATAGCAAATAGAATGTAGAACTGGGTGGCAAACCTATTTGTAATCTCCCTCCAGGAGAGGGCTAAAGACTTTGTTGGATATCACTTCAAGCTGAATGGGCTTCACTGGGCCCAGCCTACTCCCAGCTACCTGACAGGGAATAAGGCCAGTGCCAGTAAAGGGACCAAAAGACCCCATGGACAACAAAGTATGACCAGTCAGTACTCAGAATTCCAATGTCCCTTGGCCACTGTCATTTGGGAAATTGGGATTTCCTTAGAGCCATAGCAGGTCAGTTCTCTTAGTCAAAGCCGCATTTCTTCCCTCCCTTGCCAGCCCACCACCATAGTCCTGAAACTCCTCATGCATTCTTATGCGTTCTTATTTACCACCCCACCATATTCACTTAGCCTCTTCTATCCTCCAGTTCTTGACACTTGCCCAATGGAGGGGTCCATCTTCAGTCACTGTTGCCTTTCCACGTGGTACCCTTGGGTGCCTCAGCCTCCCCTATGTAGGTGATAGGCTCTAGCATAGTTTCTATCATGCTCATGTGACAGAAGCCACAGAAGCTCCAGTGACCAGGTTCAACATGTCTAGACACATGCAGACTCTGTCTCCTCGTACAATTTTGAGATTCAGGCAAAGTGCTATACACTGGGCAGAGATCCATTTCTCCAGTAGTAACTCAGTGAGGCGAGGTAACAAAACCGTGAAGTGTGGAGCATGAACTTTCACCAACAAGAGATGGGATGAGACAATGACCCAGCAGGTAAATTTCTCTCCCTTCCTCCCTCTAACAAAAGGTTCCCAGGCACAGTGTTTAGGACAGACTGTCTAAAGATGGCCACATGACTACATAACTGATTGGTTTCTTTTCCTCCTTTCCTGACTCTCCTCTCTGTTTTCCTCACCCTTGAAGCTCTGAGAACACCCACTTCCCTCTTCCCCAATAAGGAATTACCACATAAGCTTTGCCTCAAGTCCTGTATGATGTAACTTAGACATTGAAAGCCTCAGATCAATTATTCTTCTCAAGGGATGGACAGAAAAATATATTGATGGGAAGGTATCCAGAGCCAAACTTCATGTGCCCAGAGCAATTAAAAAACAAAAGTTCTGATACAGAACTTACCCATTCAACAGCAGTTTGACCTCTTATAAATGCAGACACTCTTGTGCTCCTCTTAATTCTGTTGTTCAGTCTCACACTTTCTCTCTTCCCCACCTCCCTGCTCCCCGCTCCTGATTGGTCTCCTTGCCCACGTGAGCCCACAGCGGTTTGTTTTGCCTTTACTGCTTCTTGGTGGTCTCCAATCTCAACTTCACCCGTGCTCCCTCCAGCTCAGATGAATTCTCTTTGGCCTCTGGTTTCTTTTCTTCACATGTGGACTCTTGTGCCATGGCCCCACTCCAGGGGCTCCGAGAGCCAGCTCAGTGAGCCTCAGCAGGCAGCCACTGTATCCTGTACCCACAAGTAAGAAAGAAATATTTAGATGCGCTTGATTGGTAATGTGGGGGAAACTTTCATGAGATACTATTACAAGGAATTAAACAATTCCTTTATATGTACATTTGTTTCTTATTGCAATATGAGGACCAGGATAGAGAAATGGAACCCCTTGAAGAAACCCACCCAGATAACATACAGCCAGAGTTCTGTCCATACACACAAACTATTTTGAAGAGAGGGAGAGAAATTGAATTTTGTGAACCAACTGACTTCTTTTAATCTGTCTCTTCAAGTATTTTCACCAAAAAATTCATCCAGCAGGCACATTATAAATGAAATGCAATGAATCCAATTGGTTTCATGTTAATCAGTGAAGGATAATGGTGCATTCAGTGAACTGGAGCAAGTGACAGCCAGAGACGGAACTGCCTTAGAGGAGTAGAGCTGGGGGAAAGATTCAGGTAAAGAAATTGAGGCTAAAAAAACAAAGGGTAGTGCCTGCGGAAGGTCATGCTGCCCTTTAGTAGCCGAACCAGGCCCTGACTCAGGCCTCCTGCTTCCTGGGATAGAGGGTGAGGTTGGTGATTAGTTCTTTGAGAAGGCCGAAGCAGGCTCTCCTGTTGGGTCATAGGACATTTGTTCTAGACAGCCCTTGGCTGTCTCAGCTTCCACTGCTCTTCTGTCAGCCTCCAAAAACGGGACATGAAAATGGATTTGTTCAAGTGGTGACCCACACATTCCAAGCCTTAGCACCTTTTTAAATGAGCAAGTGACACAGTACCAGGCAAGATGCAACCTCCGCAAATGAATTAATTAGACTTTCGAAAAGAGCAAGCAGGCTTGCCGGGGTGTTTTATTACACAGTTTTCTAAGTGGTAATTGAAAAAGAAGCACTTGATTCTAAATTCCCTCCCTGAGGTGTTAATTATGGCAGGGAGGGACTGTAGAGACAGATTCCTATGTAAAATGAATCTCTCCATTGCTCAGGACTTGTGGGGTCCAGAGACCCTTATACTCGCTTTGGGAAACGGAAAGGGAAAGAGCAGGACACAAGATGGCAGCTCTGCCTTGGGGTCTTTAGCCATTGCTCTACTGGAGAAATTTAAAATGCTCTCTCTTTTGGTGATCTTCTTCCAAAGTACTATAGATCAGAAGGTTAATATGAATCAAATTAAAGGAAAACATGGAACTTGAATTGTCTTTTGTGTAGCCTGTCATATCCCTTCCATTTCTCCTCTTCTCCCTTTCCTTCCATCAAGAAAACTTAGTCTTTGGGCTAACTCAGTGCCATTCAAGTTTCTTAACACTTGCTAAACAGCTATAATACATCAGACATTGGAACTTTATACAGGGGAATGCATTATTCTGTCCTTATAGAAGCTGTAAGAAGGGGAAGACAGGAATGTGTCACAGATGGGAACAGATCCATGGCCCCAACAGCACAAGAAACAGGGAAGTACAGTTGACAGTTGAATAAGTTGGGGGGTGAATGGGAACCAACTCCTCCAGTCAAAAATTTGTGTTTAGCTTTTGACTCCCCCAGATCTTAGCTATTAATAGCCTACTCTTTTTTTAAAAAAAGATTTATTTATTTGACAGAGAGAGAGAGCACAAGCAGCGAGAGTGGAAGAGGGGGAAGCGGGCTCCCCGCTGAGCAGCGGGGACTCTATCCCAGGAGCCCCAAGATCATGACCTGAGCCAAAGGCAGTTGCCTAACCAACTGAGCCACCCACGCACCCCGACTAATAGCCTACTCTTGACCGGAAGACTTGTTGATAACATAAACAGTCAATCAACACATATTTTGTATGTTATGTATATGATATGCTATATTCTTATACTAAAATGAGTTAAAGAAAAAAAAGTGATATTAAGAAAATCCTAAGGAAGAGAAAATATATATACAGTGCTGTACTACACAAAATCTGCATGTAAGTGGACCCATGTAGTTCAAGCCTGTGTTGTTCAAGGGTTAACTATACAGTGTTTGTGACACACAGAGATGGTGGAAGATTTATCCATGGTGTTATCCTTCCATACAGTGTAAGGAGACAAAGTCAGAGTTGAGAAGTATTAAGAAACCATCCAATCAATTTCCTTCACCAGTGCTATAGTCTTCCTGGACATTGGATGCAAATTAGTAAGATCAGTAAGAGTGTGGGTCCTAGAGACAAAGTGACACTTTGAATCATAGCTCCACCTGTGACTTCGGGCAAGTTACTTACCTCTCTATGTCTCAGTGTCCTCATCAGTAAAATGAGGGTGATAGACATTCCCACCTTTTATGTTTTTCATGAGAAATATATATATATATATATATATATATATAAAGAGCACATATAATGGAGTCTGGCACATTGAAAATGATACCTATATGCATATTTGCTTTGGAGTGACAAAGGAGGACTTGTACAGCCTCACAGACGAGAGAAGGATGATGCAGAAACACTTTCAGGGACCTGTAAAGGGTGCGAGGGAAGGGACTGCACGGGACATAAGAAAGACCAAGTCATACCAGCATGCACATACATACACACATGATGCCCGGACAATAAACCCACCCACTACCCAACCCATTTTGTAGAAGGAAAGGAGAAAAGAAGCCCGGATCAATTGAGTATTTACACCAAAGACATTAAGGGAAAAAATGTGGAAGGGACTGCATCTATCTGAAAGTAATTAGGTAAGTTTTTGCTAAGCACACAAGAGACAGCTTAAGAGCTAAATTCAACTCAATTGCAGAGACAAAGGTTCTGTTTTGCACAACTGAGACTGTGACTGTGAAGTTCATACCCACCAATCAGATCAATGAAATCACCCAGGACTAGCTTGATGCTTTCCAGCTTTCTATTTCCACAGCTGCTTCCTCTGAACATTGCCATCTCCTGCCCCTGCCGCTCCCCGGAAACCCCACCTTTGCAAATCACAAAATGAACCCAACACTTCCTCACCCAACCTGGGTTGGTACTGGCCACACATGACACAAGGATTGATGATCTTTTTTTTTTTTTTTAAGATTTTATTTTTTTATTTGACAGAAAGTGAGACCACAAGTAGGTAGAGAGGCAGTCAGAGAGAGAGGAGGAAGCAGGCTCCCCTCTGAGCAGAGAGTCCGATGCAGGGCTCCATCCCAGGACCCTGAGATCATGACCTGAGCCGAAGGCAGAGTCTTAACCCACTGAGCCACCCAGGCACCCCAGATTGATGATCTTTAAGTCTGAGATGTCTCATAAATAGACTGCCAAACTTGATAGAAGAACAGGGACCAGAGTCAGCTGACCTTTCTGGATTAGAGCTTCACCTTCTTGTAGGGTCTTAGGGATACGAGAATGAGATAATGCCGTAAAGTACTGAGTAGGTTCTCAGGAAAAAATTATTACATTCTTGTAATTATTATTTTGTTCTTTTGATTCTAAGGTTTCTGAAGTTTTATGAAGCTCATTGTCCTAAGAGCACTTATGAGGGCACCTCTATGCAAATGATGTATTTTTGCACACAATTTTGGAAGGATCAAGGGAGTTCAGCTGGAAGGTGTTCCCTAAGGAAACTGTTGGGTTGGACAGAAGCACCTAGGAAGCTCTTAAAACTCCCACTGTCCAGGGCATTCGAAACTAAATCAGAATTCCTGGGAATGGACTCAAATATTGGTAATTTTTAAAACTCATGTAATTCCAGGGGCACCTGGGTGGCTCAGTGGGTTAAATCCTCTGCCTTCAGCTCAGGTCATGATCCCAGAGTCCTGGGATCGAGCCCCGCATCAGGCTCTCTGCTCAGCAGGAAGCCTGCTTCCCTTCCTCTCTCTCTGCCTGCCTCTTTGCCTACTTGTGATCTCCGTCTGTCAAATAAATAAATAAAAATCTTTAAAAAAAAAAAAAAAAAAAAACTCATGTAATTCCAATGTCCTGACAAGATTAGGACCCCATGCGACATTTTAGATCCCTTACTTCTTAGAGTGTGATCTGGGACAGGCAACATCAGCATATCCTGGGAGCTAATTGTTAGAAATGCAAAATCTTGGTCATCACCCCAGCTCTGCTGAATGAAATCTGATTTGATCCCCACCTCTTGAGGGTTTTTTTGGTAAGGATTAAATGAGTCCACATATGTCAAGGACTGTTGTAGAAATCCCAACTTAGGAATTGCAAGTTCCACTTTCTCTGGCTATAAAAGCATTGGCAATCCCTGGGCCTCAGTTTTCTCTCTGTTAAAATAGGTCTCAGCTCTGGCATCCAATCTACCTGTGAGTAGAGGCATCTGGCCTCCCACCCAGCAAAACCTCTGATGATTCTCAGCCCTCCACTCCCTCCCCAGCTGTGGGCCCCTAGAGTGTCCTGCTGGGGAGTCCAACCCAGGAGCAACTGAATCTGGCAGGAGCTAAAAACGTAATTCCCTTTAAATCAATAATTTGCAATTAAACACAGAAGACACTGAAGCCAAGGGGGTGCAGGCTTCTGGAAAGAGGACAGCTGAGCACTTCAAGCCTTTGGAACTGAGAAGAGAGGGAAGCCCAACCCTTTCCAAGCAAACAAATGAACATTCAGCTCATTGTTTGTGAGGAAGCAAGCCCGGGGACTTAAGTGGTACTTGAGGGGTGAAAAAAAATCAAGAGCTTATATCAGCAGGACTCAATGCCAAGAGCTAATTTACTTTCCACTGCACTCTCTGCTTATACACTTCCCATGGCTCAGTGCCCCACTCAACCATGCTGGGGACCTCTGAAGCCTTAGAACGGGGCTTCACAGTTTGCTGGTTGCAGGCAGCACCCAGCTCATAAAAGAACTGGAAGCCTGCCTGGGTCCCCTCCCCATCCTCAGCAGCAAGTGTCAGACCGGATTGGGTGAATGCCAGGCGGGCAGTGCCAATGGGGAGCACAGACGCAATATAAGCAGGCAGCTCCATGGAGCCAGGATTGAATGATGGTTGATGGATGCTACACAGCGATACCTGCAATCTGGGAGACCATGGGTGGTCTCCAGAGATGGGCAGGGATATGCTGAAATTCTTGAAACAAAATTGAAATATGCTTCATTTTCAAAGTAAATGCATGCCATGTAACATTAGGAGGTGGGGAAGGCAAATATAAAGAACTGCAGCTCTGGAAAGACAGTAAATTCAATGTATAGAGATTATAAAACAAAACACGGGTCTTTTGATTTTCCCCAAACCACAGTAAAATGAGGAAAGGAACAACATTTTTTCTTTCACAAGTGTGCACAAATGGCTTACATACATCATTAATAAGTCAAAGCTGGACATCTTGCCCAGAAGGACAGGAAAAGGAATAACATTTATTGAGGAGTTAGTATGTGCCTGAATCTAGGTGCATTATGACAGCATCTCTTCTAGTCCTTATAGTCTTATTTGGACACAGATTTTAGCATTAACTTCATTTTACATGGAAAGAAATTTCCCAGGACTGATTTTCAATTCCAAAATATGCATTGGGCCTCATTGTATGTCAGACACTCTTCGACAGCATGAAGAAAGATACAAAGAATTACAAGACACAGTCCTGATTTGTAATCAAGTCAGGAAAGCAAGATTCACAAAGAAAAGGTGACATAATCTGGCAAGTGCCAAGTGCTAAATGGGTAGTGCAGAAAGGAAGAGCTGTATTAATATGAACGGAAAGAGACAAAGAGATTAGGACTTCAGGGGACAGGAAGACACACACAGATTAGTGTTGAGGTTCTTAAAAAAAAAAAAAAAAAGCCAACATGATTCGAAGAGTGAAGAGAAACAATAATATTCCAAATGAAGAGGGCAGCTAGAACTAAGGTACAGAGTGAAAGGGTAGACTCCATTTGTTAGATGGTATGAAGACCCCTCATGGTATATTTTTCTTTGATGATATTGTAATAATCCAGAATTTGAAAAGTGGCCACTGTAAAGTTGTCATTCAAATCTTTTTGACTCCTAAAAGAATCCCAAATCACAGCAAGGAAATAGAACTATTTGGTCATTCAGCAATTATTTGCTTCCTTGTTTTGGGCCAAGTATCCTAAGGCATATCCACTGTCATGGTACATTGCTAAGAGCTCAGCCACCTGCAGAAAATATGGTGCCCAATTCCAGTCTCTCAATGGGTGACACAGAACTATGGACAAAGACACCCACCCAAATATAACTACTTTAAAGCATAGGTATGTGCTGGTGCTGTTCTCCTAAATGTAGAGCAAGGGCTTTGGGAAAATTTCCAGGCATCTCATATTAGTCAACTGGTGTTATTTTTATTAGTACCTATGAAGAATCAGATGCACCATTACGAATCTTTACATACAGGCCAAACCCGAAGTCATTGTCATAAGAGGAAAGAATAAAGAGACACTAGGCAGAAGTTAAACTACTTTATGGTAGAAGTTCTGCATCTTCCTTCCCAAGGGAAAGGCTGGTTCAGATCTCTCTCTTCTCTCTGGAGGAAGCAAGACATTCCATTTCCAAGGAGGAGAAATTCTGGTCTCCACTCTTTAAATTCTAGAACATTCCATTGGACCACCACCTACTGGGTGGAGCATCTAATGGAACAAAAGTTCACAGAGCACATAAATGTCGTATCTTCATACTAATGCAGTAGTTGTGTGAGTTGTCCTAGGTTCAAGGTTCTTGCAAACCTTCTCTTCTCTCACCTCCTTTCTTTATGCCAGAATGGTAAGAATGTCTGAACTGCTTTGAGCAGCTCTTCCCTTCTATTTTCTCTCCCCTTTGCATTCTCTCTCTCATTCTCTCTCTCTCTCTCCTTCTCTCCTTCCCCTTCATCTATCTATATATCTATCTATCTTGTGCCAGTTGGGCATTTAGGAGGGCAGCATAAGCCATCTTCCTTCCCATCACTGGAGGACCTGCTCTCTTTGACTCCTTTTTACCAGGAGTCTGACCTGCTGTTCCACTACATAAAATCCAAGACTCTTACTTGCATGTTGAAAGAAAGATAGACAGAGTTCACAAAACACTCATTTTTGAGGCTATATTGTCCTTCCTGATCTAGGAAAAAGACCTGATCTAGGAAAAAGATCTAGGAGATTCAGCCCAATTACTGGAGCCCAATGTTGGCATTTGGGGGGAAATACTAAAGAGAAATACTGTTCCATTGCCTTACTTTGCCTCCCTTGTGCACCTCCCTCCTTTGAGGGAGACATTCTGAGAAGAACTCTCTAAACCAAACAGAATTCAAAAATGTCTGAATACCTTAGTCAAATATAATGGTAAGGGCTTTCTAACACCACACCTTAATTAGACTCAGTCTCCATAACTTCCAACACTCACCTGAAATAATTAACTCCCTGGGATTCAAGGAAAATTGGAGGTTCTATGCAAATTCTCCCTTCCCTCTTCTCACCCCTGTTCTGTGACTAAAACACTCGACACACACTTGCACACACACACACAGTGCAGCTCCACACAAATTAGATTGAGACGTTTTCTGGAAAAACAATCCATGGTTCTGTTTCCATGGAAGCAATCTCATGTCCCCAGTGGCAGCAAATGGCAGGCAGACGGCGGTAAGGGAGCTCGCAGTGCCACAGTGGGCCTTCTCCCTCACCGCCAACTCGAGCAGAATGCACTGTAGGAAAGTGGGAGGCAGAGTTGAGCTTCACCAGAAAACCAAACCTCAAGGGAGGCAGTGAACCCCAGCTGTGCCCCCTCTTTTGGGGCACATGTACATCTGGGCACTCTGGGCACAGCTCCAGCCAATCAGCCAGGCTGATCCTCCCACAGCTTCTCACAAAAGGCTGCTCACTCAGAGCAGATGGCGGCGCCTAAACCAAGATGGAGGCTGCCCAGGGGGCTGGCACTGAGAGAACATCCATTGCTCTGTGCAAATACCCTCTTCTCACCACGCCCTGTGGGTAGATGACCCTTGCTTCTCTCAGCTTCTAAAGCCACATCCCAAAATGTGGTCTGTGCACCACTAGTGGTACACAAGATGATTCAAAGTGAGTCATGGATGAACATTCTTTTAAAATTTTGAGAGTTACATATTTACTGTAGTGTGTATTAGAAACGAAAACTATAATTTCATGGATATTACTGCTTAGCATAAAACTAAAGTAGGTGTTTAAATAAAATGTGAGTCGATTTTAAGGAATAAAGTAACCATTGGGAAATCTGAGTTAAAGAAAAGATTCCGATGTCCTCTCTCAGGACTGGATAACTTCCTTAGCAGGAGGAAAAAATTCTTGACATGACAGGGTACAAAAAATTAGGGAGCCGCCAGACAAATTCTCCACTGAGGCCAATGAATGTACTGGAGGTTCCCTTCACCAATCTTAGACTGTACCTAGTGCTGGTGCCCAGCACCTTGCTGAGGCTCCAAAGAGCTATGTCAGAAGGAATGCTCAGTCCATTAGGTTCTCATTAGTACTGACCACGATCCTGCTCTGGGTCAGTTCTGGCCAGATGGACAGAACAATGAAGAAGGCCAATCCACTGAAAGCCTCTTTGTCTTCCCACTTTGAGCCATTATCCTGGAGTCAGCTCTGAGTAGCCAGCAATCTATTTCTTTCCCCTCAGCTTCACCCTGGCTCTTCTTAGCTATTAAGACTCAAATGTGACATCTGTAAAGAAGTCATCTTCAGCCCCAAAATGTACTTCCTAAGGTCTCACCATCCCAGGTGTTGCCACAAAAGAAAAAACAAAAGTAGAAGGGATGTAGGAGTTTCTAATCTTCTCTCCCGTGCTTCTCTGAAGCTTCCGTGAAAAAAGTAAGGAACTGGACCATTGAGTCCACCTTGTAAGATAGTAAGAGTAATAACAAAAGTCATGATAATTGAGATTTATTAAATCTATCTAGGTTCATTATAACTCTATGAGGCAATCATCATTAGTCTCACTTTATAAACCATCCTTCCAAAACTCAGAGAGGTTAAATAATTTGGTTAAGGAGTGGCAGAGCCAGGACTCAAACCCAAGTCTATGTGACTCTGAATCTTATTCTATTTTATGGACTCAGCTGCCTTCCTTTCATGATCTTCCCCACTTCCACTGTGTCCTTTTGTGCCTGTCCCTACCCCTCCCTACTTCCTCTGTGCATGTAGTCAGAGGAGGTCCCTGGAGAGCCCATCAATCTGAACCCCTGTAAAAGGCCATTTCCTCATAACACACCCTGAACATCTGTAAAAACAATTTCTCCTCAAGCCTACAACTGAACCTCATAATAAAAACTCACCATCCAATATAGCCTTAAGAAAAAAAAAAAAAAAGATGGGGGACTTAGTGATGTTTATTTCCTAATTATTCTGGGAAGATGCTTGCCTCTTACGTTTTTGGAACAGAGCTATGTATGAGACACTGGGATATTTTCTCTTCCATTGGGAAGACTGTGTTGGTCTTCAACTGTATAGATTAGATTATGCTGCTGTAACAATCCCCAAATATCAGGCATCTAAGTTTGTTTCTCGCTCACTGTGAGTCAGCTTGGGGTGCAGGTGATGGTCCAGCCAGCTAGCCTCAGCATTCAGGCAGCTTACTGTCTTACAGTCTCTCTCCCAAGACTGCCAAGACAGTGGAAGCAACAACATGGAGAACTGCACACTAGCTCCTGTGGTGTTGTCCAAAACTAGCCATATGGTCATGTCAAGGAATTGGAACTATACAGTCTTCCCATGTTCTAGAAACAGGAAGAGAATTAGAAATATGGGGCAGAGGGGTGCCTGGGTGGCTCAGTCGTTAAGCATCTGCCTTCAGCTCAGGTCATGATCCCAGGGTCCTGGGATCCAGGATCCAGCCCCATATCAGGCTCCCTGCTTAGCAGGAAGTCTACTTGTCCCTCTCCCTCCCATCCCCCACTTGTGTGCCCTCTCTTGCTGTGTCTCTCTCTGTCAAATAAATAAATTTTAAAAAAAAGAAAGAAAAAAAGAAATATGGAGCAGAACCATGGTTTATCTTCCACAGCATTCATAAGCTTTCTTTTCCATATGTGCAGGAGGAGGTAGTGTCAGCAAGAAGACTCAGTGAGAAGAGCCCTGGACCAGGAGTCAGGAGATAAGAGTTTGAGGCTCTTCTCAACCCCTTCTTAGCTATTCTTATGGAAATCACCTGGCCTCATCGAGGCTCAGTTTGTTCATGCACAGTGTAATGAGGTTTGGTGAACTTCACAGGGTTAGTTTAAGTTTGGCAATGAATGTGTATCTCCACAAAAAAACTTGCTACTCTTTAGTACTTTCAAAAGCCATCTTTTCCATCATGGGGAAAGCAAAGAATAAAAATGGAAAAATGAAACAAAACAAAACTGGTTTCAGGTGTCCTGAGTTCATATCCTAGTTCTCTCCTCTTACTAAAGTCCTTTGATCTCTTTGAACCTCAGTTTTCCCATCTGTCTAATAGATGGTGACATTGCTTCTATTCACCCCACATGAGACACTGAATACAAAAGACTGTATAAATTGTAAAATTCTCCACAAATAGAAGGGATTATTATCTTCCCTTCTCTCTTGTCGCTAAGATGTCCCCCCCACCTCCTCACTTTCCCTTCAGCTTTTGAATAAGTTTTATCTCTCATCCTTCAGAGGATGTTTCTACACCCTTCATGCCCATCCCCCACTTAATTTTCTGCACAATCTCTTTGCTATTGACAGCCAAACTTCCTGGAAACAAGGCTGCACATATGCCTGGTCCCCATTCTTACCTTCCATTCTCTTCATAGCATTTTTATTTAGCTATTGTCTCCACTATCAGAAAAATGTATCTCTTAAAGGTCCCCTGAATTCTTCATTAATTTTTATCAGTTTTGCTTTTCTTGACTTATCAAAACATTTGACAACAGTGACCACCCTATCTAATCTGACTGATTCCACACTCTGTTGGTTCTTTCCAAGTTCTGTTGGTTATATCTATAAAACATCTCTGTCTTATTGATTCTATTGCTAAAAGAGTTGTCAGGTCCATGTCTTACGTTCCTCATTATCCACTAATATGTCCTATCGAGTCTCTGTTATTGGCTTTTTTCCAGAAACATCTCTCACATCCATCTCTTCTCCATACTCTTTGCTCCTGTGCTAGTCCAGACTCCAAGTTATCTCTGGCATAGATAAGCTATGTGTCTGGCCTTTCTTCAACCAGCTATAAAATGGGAAGTATAGTATGTACTGCCTAGGGCCTGAAGGAAATTAATTTATGATCTTAAAGGGGCAGAAGTGCCATGCTGCTGATACTTTCCTCCTCTTGCTTAATATACCGCCGGGTTTTTTTTCCTCAGGCCTTGATTGGCTACTATTCACCCACAAAATCATTCAGAATGTCTCCATTTCTTTAACCTCTAGCCCAAACATCTCCTCTTAGCTTTATGCAAGGTGCTCCCTCCCCATTCCCTCATGTTTCAACTGCCATAGACTATCCAGCATTCTGCAGACAGCCACCTACATGTATTTGGATACATTATCTCCTCCATTTGGAACTTACTTACTTCCTTTTTTTAATTAATATTTAATGTATTATTTGTTTCAGGGGTACAAGTCTGTGAAGGTTCAGGTCTGTAAAGGTACAGGTCTATGAATCGTCAGTCTTCACAATTCACAGCACTCAACACAACACATACCCTCTCCAATGTCCATAACCTAGCCACCCTATCCCTCTTCCACAACCCCCCAAACTGAGCAGCCCTCAGTTTGTTTCCTGAGATTAAGAGTCTCTAATACTTTGTCTCCCTCCCCAGTCCCATCTTGTTTCATTTTTCCCTCCCTTCCCCCCACGAACCCCCACCCTGCCTTTCAAGTTCCTCATATCAGAGAGATCATATGATGATTGCCTTTCTCCAATTGACTTATCTCACTTAGGATAATAGCTTCTAGTTCCATCCACGTAGTTGCAAAAGGCAAGATTTCATTTTTGATGGCTGCATAGTATTCCACTGTATATCTATACTACATCTTCTTTATCCATTCATCTGTTGATGGACATCTAGGTTCTTTCCACAGTTTTGCTATTGTGTACATTGCTGCTATAAACATTGGGGTGCATGTGTCCCTTTGGATAACTACATTTGTAACTTCAGGGTAAATATCCAGTAGTGCGATTGCTGGGTCATAGGGTAGCTCTATTTTCAACTTTTTGAGGACCCACCATGCTGTTTTCCAGAGTGGCTGCACCAGCTTGCATTCCCACCAACAGTGTAGGAGGGTTCCCCTTTCTCCACATCCTTGCCAACACCTGTCATCAAAAATCTCCCAACAGGGGCGCCTTGGTGGCTCAGTGGGTTAAAGCCTCTGCCTTCGGCTCAGGTCATGATCTCAGGGTCCTGGGATTGAGCCCCGCATTGGGCTCTCTGCTCAGCAGGGAGCCTGCTTCCTCCTCTCTCTCTGCCTGCCTCTCTGCCTACTAGTGATCTCTGTCTGTCAAATAAATAAATAAAATCTTTAAAAAAAAAAAAATCTCCCAACAAACAAGAGTCCAGGGCCAGACAGCTTCCCGGGGGAATTCTACATAGAATTAATACCTATTCTCCTGAAACTGTTCCCAAAATGGAACTTACTCCTCTAAGAAGACAGCCCTCTCTCTACTTTCAACATCCCATCAACATTAAACTTGTTGTAAAGCTTTCTTCAACCCAATAGCCCTATCCGCAGGAACAAATCATTACTCCTTAATTTTGTTTTCCTGCACTTAATTCACATTTTTGGAGAAATGTGGCATTGTGTCCCTTTGTATTAGAGGTAGCTATGTGACATAGGTAGTATGGATAGAGACCACCACCAGGGAGACAATTCACTAAGATATGTGCTCCAGGACTAGTAAATGGCTTCTTTAAGAAAAAGGGAGGGGGTGCCTGGGTGGCTCAGTGGGTTAAAGCCTCTGTCTTCAGCTCAGGTCATGACCCCAGGGTCCTGGGATCGAGCCCCACATCAGAGTCTCTGCTCAGTGGGGAGCCTGCTTCCTCCTTTCTCTCTGCCTGCCTTTCTGCCTACTTGTGATCTCTGTCTGTCAAATAAAGAAAGAAAATCTTTAAAAAAAAAAAAAGAAAGAAAGAAAGAAAGAAAGAAAGAGAAGAAAGAAAAAGAAAAAGGGAGGAGGCCCAGAAAGGAAGAGCAAGACAAGAAGAGTCAAGAAGGCAATTTTGCAGAGAAGTGAGAGAGCAGGGATCCATGGCTCTGGGATCCAATAAAATCATGTGTGCTGAAAAGCCAGGATAATTGAGGGAATTAAATAGAAAGTGGGAATAGATTCGTGAGGAAGGGACATGACGGGTGCCCACTGGTTTCAATGAAATAGTGTACATTTCTGATTGGTTGTCTGTCTATTAAATGATATCATAATTTTGAGTTTTGCTGTTAAGATTATCTCCGTAACTGAAGTAAAGTATTCCCTGCATGGAGTAAATGCGCACTGTCCACCTGAACGTGAGTCATGCTAGATGGCCTTGATGGGCTATTGCTAAATGACACAATGATATAATTAGTAAGTAATGACATTAAAAATATATATTCCATATGTTCAAGAATCGCAAACCAGGCTCTGATGAAAAAGCAGATGCAGGTGTTGGGACTGGTCTACAAACAATGGCTGAAAGGTAAGGCATTGATTCGTCTCACATGAAAACACATTGGCATAGGCAACCCAGGGCTAGTGCCATCCAGAAATCAACCTCTCTCTTCTTCCTTTCTACCAGCCTGAGAGACGGCTGCTATGCCTTAGGGCCCACACTAACCGCAGAGAGGAGGAAGGCAGGTGACAAGAGGCCTCACTTCTGTCTATATTTCATTGGCCACAGCAGCAAGAACGTGGTCACTTCTGGCTGCAAGGGAATCTGGAAAGGGTGTTTGGAGCATTCCAAACTCTGTATCACAGAAAGGCACAGTGACTGGACATGAACTACCATATCTACCACAGATGAACTGAAACAAATTTTAGAATTGTTTGTCATTTGTTTGTATCCTGAGCTCCCTGAAAACCCTGGTTTAGTAATATCAAAACAAACAAACAAGCAAGCAACACCAGAGACCTGGTGTATGCTAATATTGAATATCTTGTTGAATTAATGTCTCATTGAAGGAAATGACTGGAGATAGGGCTGGAAAAGTGAAAGCTGATGGCCAGGATGAGTCTTTCCCTAAAAGGAAATACTCCTAAAGGCCACTGAGCAAAGATGTAGTGGAACAGCTATTTAAACAGGGATTTATTTTTACCTAACCTTATTTCTAAAAGGATTTAGGTTACACTTCATAATCAAAACAATCTAAAATAAGGCAATTCAGGATGAAAACGAGGTAGAATCATCTAAGAACAGCTAGGAGGAAGTGCAATCCTGTTGCAACTTGGTGTAGAAAGATATTGAGTATGAGCCATGCTAAGTGGAGGGTCAGCATCAAAAAAAGAGGGGGCACTAGGGAGGCTCAGTTGATTAAGCACCTGGCTCTTGATCTCAGCTCAGGTCATGATCTCAGGATTGTGAAATTGAACCCTACATCAAGCTCCATGCTGGGTATCGAGTCTGCTTAAGATTCTCCCCCCTCTCCTTCTGCCTCTGCTTCCCCCACGTGTGCCTGTGTTCTCTCTCCAAAAAAATAATAAAATAAGTAAAAACAAAATAAAAATTTATTGGTGAATTAATTAAAAAAATAAATTTTATAAAGGGGTCCTTAGAGCTACAGTTTCTGGACATAAAAGGGAAATGAGCATGGGAAAAGATGAGAAAGTTCAAATAAGTAAAACAAAGCCATGTGATGGAGCCTGATATAGGCACTAAGGCTCTTCAATAAGTTGTGGCGCAACCTACCTCCAGCTGCTGGAAGAGACTCTTCATTGAGAACCTCCGGGACCTCAGGAAACCTCTGTGGGCATCTGGTTCTCCTTTGTGCATCCTACCCTTGGCCCCTCTTGAGAGAACAGATACATCTTCAGGGACTTAACAAAATGTAAGAGGCTACTCTGTGCCTGGTATGGCAATAGGCACTTTTATACATCCCAGCTCATCTGACTTCTGAGACAGATCAGTTACTAAAATTATTTTTAGTTTTTCTCCTGGACTGCCTGAACATTCTAATAGGAGCAGGCCTGGAGCAAGAATGCAATAGAGGCTGCCTTGCGTGAACACAACAAAATATCATATAATTACATGGTACTTCAGTTTATAAAGTTTCACTCACACTGTTATATTTGTTACTCAAAGCAAACATGTATCTATTGAGCAGATTTCTGGTGATTGACAAGAGAGAAAAGAAAGAGTTCAGTTCCACTATCAATGAGCTCAAAGAGATGAAAAAAAAACAAATACAGAAAACTGCCCCACAAGATAATGTGCTTTAGAAGCTCAGAATGGGTGAGGCTGGCTTTCTGGTTTCATTCAAGGTGGCTTCGAAGTTTACAAAGGCATCTGGGCTATGAACACAAGAGCAGAGAGAAGTGAAGAGCAACCAACAGACGCAGGGAGGGGGAGACAGAGACAGAAAGAAACATGGAGAGAAAGTAGGCTGTGATTTTGCAACTGGGGGTCAATGAGATGTCCCTATTTTCTTTCACAAAAACTTTTCAAACTTTAAGTACGAAAGAATTTCTGTTCCTTGCAACCAAATGATTCCCGATGATAACAACTGTCTCGGCTCCCTTTTCTCTGGGCAACCAAACATGAAAAAGCTGTGTCCTTTAGCGGGATTTTTTAGTGAACACTGGATTCATCTGCAAGCTCTTCCCACTTACCCCTTCCTTACTGAAGCCACACTCTCCTCCTGCTCTTGAAACATCACTGCCCTATGTCCCTCCTCCCAAGGCCAGGCTCTGAACTCCCAAGGAGATAACTGAGACCCAGTTAATCTGATGGGCTAGACCACACAAATCTGCTACTGAAGACCAAACAGCAATTTTCTCCTGACAACACATGGAGAATTAATTATATAAGCAAAAAGCAGAAATTAAAATACACCCATAATCCCATTACCAAGTACCTCCTTTGTTACCATTTTCCAGCTTCTATTTTTTAGATAGTTACACATATTTTGCTTAACAAAAATAGGATCAAGCTCTACAAACCACTTTGTTACTTGTTATTTTCATAATTATGTAGGTAATGCTCCTTTAATTGCAAGTAGTAAAAATCAACTTCAAAATGGCTAAAGGAAAAAAAAAGGCAAATAAAGCATCAGATGGAATTCCAAGATTTTAAAATCCAGGCAGCCAGTGCAGGAGACCCAAAGGCCTGGCTTCTTCCTCCTTCCCATTGATTTTTTTTTTTTTTTTTTTTTTGCCTTATGGGTGCTTTCCCCACACCTTTCTGAACATCTGCTCCATCCTTCACTAATAACTAAAAAGTTTCATTTGTGTTTACATATCCTATCTCAGGCCTAATGCTGAATATTTCTCTTTCTCCTTACTTCAATTTTTTTTCAAGCCTTTTTCAAGGTGTAATCTCCAGTTTACCAACTAAAAATACATGGGCAAAGAACTTAAATGACCTGCCCACTTCCACAGCTAGTAAGTGGTGGAACGAAAAGGTGGCCTGCATTACTCTAATTCCAAATCCCACACTATTTCTACCTTTGCATATGCCTCCCAAACAATTCTGAAAAAGAATCAAAAAGCTAAATAAGGAAAGCCTGGCTAGAGCGGCACTCTCTGAGACCAGCACAACTTCTGGGTGCTTGTGTTTAACATTTATGGCATCAGAGAGGCAAGCATTTTATCTATATCTATATCCTTCTATAGACATAGAGATAAATATTTATAAGAACCCAGTATTTTTCCATCCTCTATCTCTATCGATGCATTTTTCTTGATTTTCTGAAGAGATGAGCTATGAGGACGCAGTAGAAGCAGCTGTTTGGGAAATATTGCCTTTTCTTTGTTCTGAATGCTATTTAAACATTGGCAGGGGGCCTCATTAAAGATGAATCGTTGAATTAGCAAGTAGTGTTGTAGCTAGAAGAGACAGCATGTGCTCCTGTGGTGAAAACAGATTTGCACAAAGGAGGGAAGGTTTGGGGGTCTGTGGGGGTGGGAGATGGACAGAGGGTGGAAAGTCCTGAGACACACAGCAAAGTCAAGTGTTTTACAACATTGTCCAACCTGCCCAGTGCCTCAAGGAAGTGCACGAAGGCTAAAAGAGAAGCTCTACCTCATGACCTATGGATGTGAGAGGGAGCCCTTCGCTCAAGGGTAATCGTGGTTGTAAATAACCTCTACTTCCTCCCCTGTATGCTGAGTGTCTTGCAGCTCCAGGTAATCTAAAGACTTGGCCACCAAACCCAATAACAACAAAAACAATGAATGATTGCAAGATGACCCCGCTCTCTGCCCTCCTCCCCATATGCCTTATCTATCTTGGAGGTGGCGAAGAGGTGTTAGCAGGTTTATTTCTTTGAATCCATGACTCGGTTCCCACACTGTTTTCTCACATTCATGATGGCTTTCATTTGCCTACAGGTTTGGAAATGAAAGAGGCATGGCGGCAGGGACTCCTGTGGGATTATTTGCTCCCACACATCAGGTGACCAATTGTCCTGGATGCTGTCCGAAGTTGAGACTCATCCCCAAGTGGTGTTTCACAGGGTGTGTCATTTTACTTGGGCCTGTTCTTTCCCTTGAATCCTTGGTGCTTCAGAATTTGGGGAGGAAGAAGGAGAGAGTGGGAAATGGATGGAGGATGAAGAGGGGAAAGGAACTAACCATTACCGAGTGTCTACTATGTACCAGAGACTGTGCCAGGTGCCATGGCACATATTGTTCATTCCCCATAGCAACTATGAAAGAAAGAGTATGATTCCCGTTTTAAAGGTAAAGAAACTGAGGATCAGAGGGAATAACTTGGTCAAAGCCACACAGCTGATAAATCACCGATTTGGAACTCAAAGCCCGATCTGTCTGACTTCAAGCCGGTGCTTCTGATATGATAATTCTCATAGATATTCACAAATATGGTTTAAGACAAAGGACTTGTGGATATGAGTTGGTAGTCTAAGATGAGGAACCTAAAGGGCTTTGTCTCAGATTAGCTCTCTTGCATGGAGACCTGGAGAAATTCCTGGCTTGGGTCTCCAGCAGGAACTCATCTAGTTCCCTTCTTTGACTGCCATCATGCCAGTCCCTGAGGTCACTGCTTATTTGGGCAGAACGTATAAAGGAACCAAACCCAAACAGCCAGGGCCCCCAGAGCAGTCTCATTCAGAACCATTCTACTTGCAAGGATCAAGCTTCCTGCTTTGCTGACCTTCTGGGCCTCAGACCTTTAGATGGTACCAGGCCCTAATATACACCCCCTTCCCTTAGCCAACCAGGCAACTCTCTTGTATTTCTTCTCCATAAAACTGTGCACTCAAAGTATAGACGGGGATGGATTTACAAAAGGCCAACCAGGCAATCTATACCAACCATCTCGGTGGAAAGGATGCTAGACAAGGCCCCCTGTCCTGAAACACTGATCACACTGTCTACCAAGTCCCCCTCACCCTCCCACAGGTTTGAGACTAGAAGCCTTTGGTAGTATCCGAGGTCCCTTAATCCCAGTAAAAATAAAGCCGTGAGATGGGTCACACCTTAGATTCACCAGATTGAGCAGGGGTTACTGACGTGACCGAGAGCAGAGATACCAACCAAAAGACAAATTCTGATTTGATCCCAAGTGTGCTCAAAGGTGGTCCTTCTAGTTGCTCCCCTCTGAGGTTCTAGCATGTGCCCTCATCAGTATCCCACACCCTTCTCGTAACAGCTGTAGTGTCAGAATATCCAGAGCCAGTCACCATGGGAGGGACAATGCAAATGGTAATGGCTGGTAAAACCTTCGCACACCTGTGGGTCCTTTACCTAAGTCTGCTAATACAGTCCCTTTAACTTAGCAGTTCAGTCACACCCCTGCCCCCATTCAGAGTGTACCAAAAGGCTGCAAAGGCTGACTGGTTTGCCAGCACTTTATCGGAAATACCCAGAATGGTCCTCAGTTCATTGCCTCAGATTCTTGGATGGCAGCTTCCCGTTTCCCATGCCAGTACACTTCTTTTCGTTCACCCACTGCCAACACCTGCCCGTCCTCTAACTACCCCCTTCAGGTCATCCAACATTTATCTCTGCTTTCTTTGGGCTCCAGGTGCAGACCAGCCTACAGAGGGCCTCCCCCAAAATCTGCTTCCCTGGGGAGTTACCAAAGGGTTCCCTGGCCACCTTATTCTTTGTTTGTTGGCACATTCTCCCTAAAAGGCATTTTGTAAAGCCAGCTCCAAGGAGCCTCCTCCTCTGAGCTACACGCCTCTTTATACTCACTGGCCACTCTGACCTGAACTGTAAAATGAAATAGCCTAATACACTCATCAGACCAAACAGGTGATAGATTTCAATTGAGTCTCACCTCTTTAATCTTTCTTAGTTGTGTTATGTTGGCCAAGTTCACCTATTTGAGGCTCAGTTTTTTCACCTTTAAAATGGGAGGATGCTATATAGCCCACAGAGTGAGTGTCAGTCTTCAATGACTATTGCACATTAATGCAGCTAACTCAGGGCCTGGCACCCAGTAAGTAATCAGTCAGAGGGTTCTTTCACTAAGCCACCAGCCAAAACAGGCTGGCTTTCCTGTTGAACGATGGCCCCAATTAGAATGGTTTATTAGCCCAACTGAAATCATGCACACTGACAAGTCAGAACGTCATCACAACCTGCAAACAACCAAGGCAGTGTGTTTTAAAGAGCAAATTACACACTTATGACTTATGTTCATAGGGCAGAAATGGGCAACTACTTGTCACAGCTTCTGCAGTCAGGACAGACACATGGTCTTTTGAAAGCCAGGATAGTATTAAACTTGGACTTGGGTCCCACCTGAAAGCCTCCTACCTCACTGTGTTGAGTTCACTGAGTATTGTTTTAAATCTTCCCAATGTTTCAGCTAATGCTTGGTCCTCCCTTACCTTTAGAAAGCAACCAACTCATTTCCTGCATACAAGAAGAAGGGAAAAGAATAGGGTCAAGTGCCTAGAAAGGAGGACCCCTATATTTTCCTTCTCTCTTTCGGGACTAAACACTACATAACTTTACAGCCAATGATAAGCAAAGATGCTGCCTTAATCAGGGGACATGGGGAGAGGGAGAAGTTTAGGATTTAAATGAAAAGACTTTCCTGATGACCAAAAGCATTCCAGGAGGAGGATCTCACCAGTCGCACTGTTGTGTTGCTCGGATAAAGAACGCGTGTCTCATAACCTGACGTTGCATGACATGTCTAAACAGACAGGTCTTCCATTAAAAAGGTTTTGTTTCATACTATTCGGTACCTCTGCCTTCCCTGTACTTTCACAGGTTGGGTCAAAAAAAAAAAAAAGGGTACCAAAAAATGTACTGGAAACTATTGATTTCTGTTGTGCTAAAGCCCCTGACATTCTGGTGCGATGAAGATATTGCTCTGGACCCTGTGAGCCTTCTCATACTTCTCTTCTGCTTATGAGGGTCTCTGAGGATGGTATTAAAGATATTGTAGTTCCCACTTTCTGACTGTGGGATATCAGCAGGGTCTCTCCTGTGTAAAGAATAATTATCAGCACTGCTGTTACCTCTAGTAAGTGTGTAATTACATGCTCGGTTTTGTGGGCTCTAGGCTGTGCAATTTTAAATTATACAATAATGTCAAATTCTCTCTCGCTCTCTGTCTCTAGATTTCTCTTGCGCGCGCGGTTTTTTTTTTTTTTTTTTATTTGAAAGGGGAGGTGGGTAAATTTTTTTTTTTTTTAAGAGAAAGAAAGAGAAGAGTGTGGGAGAGTCTTCCCCCATACACCCCAACAGAAACGACAGCCTGGTAATCAGGAAAGGGCAAATGCTGCCTCTTCATGCCAGGATCTCAAGCGAAGAGGAAGCCTCTTTAAAAATCAGGACGTATTTGGCAGGGAGGGAATGGGAAGAAATGAAGGGAGAAAGATTGGCCCCAGGGGGGCGGGTGGTGGTGGTGAGAAGAACCGAGGAGTAAAGAAGGATGGGGAGAAAATGCGGGGTGAGGGGCAGGAGGGGCGCGGTGACAGCATCCCAGCAACATCTCCTCCAGAAAACCAGGGGGTGGGAAGAGTTGTCCAACCGCTGATTACTAGCCAGATATTCAAATAGCCTGAGTCCGCCTCAGTGTGAGGTTTGGGGCAGAACCGGATCAGCTCTCCACTAAGGAAACAAACCCGAGCAGACTGACAGGCCGCACAGGCGGCCCGCGGGCCCTGGAGTCGCTGTCCCGCACTTGGGCCGCTGGCGGGCCAATCAGCGAGCGCCGCGGACTCCCCTCCATCCAGCGTCTGCGCATCCCTGTGGCTGGCGTCCCAAAGCTCCGGTTTCTGGGTGTCCTGGGATTCCCCGCTCAGTGCCAAGCCGCTGTGGGTCTTTGCTCCCTCTCTGCTCCCCTTCCCCGCCCTGCAAACGCCGGAGGGCCCCAAGGTTGAGGGGAGGTAACCCTTGTGTCCACCTCAAGCCTGGAACCACCCACAGACCCACGTGGTCTTGACCCTGGCTTGCAGATCAGCTATTCAGGTGTTCATTTATTCAACAGACCTTCTCACAACTGCTACTACCCTGCATCCTCCAGCTCCTCCTTTACCCCTGCAAAGGGAGCCCGCAGCTCTGAGTCCTGTTCCACTGCCCCTTCAGCTTTCCCACATGGGGAGATCCTGCCTTTGCCACCCTCTCCCTCAATCCAACTGGCCACTGCTTCTGCAGCTGACGCTTCTCTGTATCATCTTCATGTTCTAAACATACTGGGTATTCAATAAATACCTGCTTGAGAACATGCAACTCTTATGGTACAGACCAAGGAAACAAAGCCAGAGAAGCAAATGACTTGCCCAAGGTCGCCAAGCAGTTTAGCGACAGATCCACAGAAATCCAGTTTCCCTCCCTACCTTCACGACCAATTCCCATTGTACCACGCCACTTCTGTGAACACCAAGATTAGACAGTGTCAATTATTTCAATCAGCTAAAAGAGCTGAACTGATATAGGAGATACTGTGTATCTAATAATAGGAGCAATGATACCTGACACTTATTGTACATTTATATATGTTACATATGATCTTCACAATAATCATAGGAGATAGGTAATTTATTAACCCCATGCAGATGAGGAAACTGAGGCACAGAGAGGAAAAGTAACTTCCCCTGAAGTTCCCGTAGAACCCGTAGAACCAGGATTTGAACTCCAGTCTGCCTGACTCCACAGTCCACATACTTAACTCCTATGCTTAGGGCTTCCCGTAAGACACATCTGTGGGGGGGGAGGGGAAGACACCCAAAGATGTGCTTAAGAAGGAGTCCATAGCCTTTGCTGGACATTTCCTCACTGCCTGTCCTGCTTCTTTCTATCCCACAAAATAGAATTCGCCGTCTCTCTTACACAGTCCCAGATTGATTTTTGGTTGGGGGCAGTTCAAGTGCATGGCGGTTAAATCATCTCAAACTGACAAGGAATCAGTCAGCAGGCTTAATGAAAGCTAGGCTTCCCTCTCTGAAGGCACAGCCTGCCACCAGCCTCGAACAGACTTGCTCCTCACAGTCCATCTATAAAGCCTCTTCAGCCCGAAATGAGACAACCGCACCGGGAGATTGCCAACCCAAACAGATCGGGTCAGGCTGAGTTTCTGAATTTAATCATCACATTCTGTGGTTCTTCTAGTCCCCACAGTTCCTGTGGAATGTGCTAAAGGTAGGCAACCGGAGCGGGCAAATATCATTTTAAGACTGTAAATAACAACCTCCTGGATTTAAATAGATGTTTCCATTTCATCGTGTTTTCACATGTATTATCCCAGTTGAGGCTTCATCAACCCTGTGGAGAGAAGGAGGCTATTTTTATTCACATCTACTCCCGCCCCATCACCATCTTTGCAGAGAAAACAGAGACAAAAGGAGATTTAGTTACTTGGACAGACTCCAGAAAGGAATGGAAGCCTGGGTCCAAGACGCTGGGTGAGTGCTGGGTATCATATGACTCCTCAGAAATGATCACCCTCACCTGTGTCTATTATCCTATAGCTCACCAGGCCCTATCACATCCATCACATCATGTTACGGGAAAAGGACCAATAGGCACATATGCTAGCATGGTGGCCACCCCCGAACCAGGAAGTGAAAAAGTGTTGGCAGGGATGGGGATAATTGAAACCCCAGTGCACCGTTCATTAGTGGGAATGTAAAACAGGGCAGCTGCTATAGAAAATAGTGTGCTGGTCCTCAAAAAATTAAAAATAGAACCATCATATGTCCACTTCTGGGTATATGCCCTCCTAACAAGTTGAAAGCGAAGTCTCCAGAAGATAAAAACTTGTTGCCATCCCAACAAGTTAAAGCAAGTCTCCCCCCGCCGTGTTCATAGCGGCAGTATTCACAGTAGCCAAAAGGTAGAAGAAACTCAAGTGTCCATGACAGATGAGTGGATAATAAAATATGGTCTATCCATAGGAGGGAATATCATTCAACCTTTAGAAGGAAGGAAGCACTGACGCCGGCTACCTCATGGGTGAACCTTAAAAACATGCTACATGAAATAAGTTAGTCACAAAAGGCAAATCCTGTATGATTCTACTTATATGAGATATCCTGAATATCTAGATTCATAGAGACAGAAGGCCAAAGGATATTGTCAGGGGCCAGGAGGAGGGGGGAGCGGAGAGGTAGTGTCTAATGGGCATAGAGTTTAGTTTGGGGAAGACAAAGAAAGTTCTGGAAGTACATGTTGGGAAAGTTATACAACAAGGTGAATGCACCTAATGCCACTAAACTATACACTAAATGTGGTTAAGACAGTACATTTTATGTTGTGTAACTTTGCTGCAACTAAAAAGGATAAAAATTAAAAATAAGTTAAAATTGTAAAAAAAAAAAAAAAAAAAAAAAAAAGTAAAAATAAAAAAAAAAAAAAAAAAAAAGGTAAATCAGTAAGTATAAAATAAATAAATGGAGAAGGATTAAGCTCAGAAGACTGAGTGACCCTCCATGGAATGCAGACAGTTGGAATTAGGCCCCAGCTCCCAAGACCAAACCTCTTCCAACTGCCCCCTCCCCCAATGCTGAATCCCAGTCAGTGCCCTGATTTGAGTGTCCTTATGCCAGAGAGAATATGTTTCCTTTTTATTTCTCCTGCCACATTTATCAACAACTCTGACCTTCCATGATAACTTTTCTGCACATGGAGTTCAGGAATAAGTCCTACGGTTCATATAATATAGACTCATATTCAAGATCAACTCTTGATGTCAGTAAACATCTATCAAGAACAATGTTGGAGACTTTGAAGGTACCATAGAAAGATGGGACAGTTCTTGCCTTCAAGGAGGTTGCAGACTAGCTGAAAAGAAAAGATCTTAAGTAATCAGGATTTAGAGAAAATGTCAAGAAAGTAATCAAGGTCCCAGGGAGGACACAGGTGGCACTCACCTGGACTTCAAGTTATATAGTAGTGAGCAGAGCCTGCCCTCGTGGGAGAGAGCATCAGAAATCAGATCTTCACATGAATAAGTACGTAACTAGCAATGTGTTACGTAGGATGAAAGAAAAGTACACAGAGTCTGAGCATATAGAGCAGAGGGGTCTGGTCCACCTGGGAAGTCAGGGAAGGCTTCCTGGAAGAAGAATGACCTTTCATTTGAGAACTGAAGAAATAGAAGTTAATTCAGCTCTGTGGAGACTGCAAGATGGTGGGGAGCTGGATAATAACAGAGAAGAGAAAACTACTTAGTCTCGTGGTCCTGCAAGTCTGAAGAAATGAGATTCAAGGTGGACCCTGGAGGATGGGTGGGTCTAGAAAGGGAGCGGGTGTGGAAGGCATTTCCTGATGGAAGCATTTTTGCCAGCGGGGGACAGAGGCAGTAAAACACAAGTCCAGCTAAAGCCCAATAGATTGCTAGTATCCCATGAGGACTGGACAAGTCTATTTCCTAACAACAGCAAGACCGAGGGGGTCCTGCTCATCTCCATTTCCTCCCCTGTCCAATGCTTCTTGCCACCCTGACTTAGACATGCCACTGGGAGCAACCTCCACATTTGTCAAAATAGAAACTAGGCACTCAGAAAGTTGGTTAGATGAGAAGGGTAAGCAGGGAACGGAACAGGTGTTGCCAACGGAGGGGTAGCTAATCCCGCAAGCCAAGAACACATGATCAAGAGGGCCCTCAGCCGCTAAAAAGCATGGATGGCCACGGGGAATCTGGAAGCAGGAGAATCTGATGTTCCATGCATGCCATGCGGGAGGGAGTGGACAGCCTTTCTGCAGGCCTGAACTTCTGGGCAGGAGTCCAGTTGCTAAAGAGAGAGGAGTTAGCAAAAACGAGGAAAGGCTGGAGCCCCAAAAGAGGCCAAGGTAAGCCAAGGGACAGCAAGCCTCCTTCCAAGGATGCTAATGTTATAACAGCATAAGCAGATAGCCCTTGAGCCCTTGTGATAACAGTAAAGAGAAAACTTTACATTTCTAGACACCCTAGTGTCTAGTACATTTTACATTTCTAGACACCCATCAAATTCTCCTTAAGAGCTCATTTAGTTATTAAATGTGTAGCCTTTAAGAATTGAAAAGGACCTTTGAGATTATCTGCTGTACCCCTCTTTTCACAAATGAGGAAATGGGGGTCCAGAGACATTAAATCATTTGACAAGGTCACACAGCTAATTAGCCACAGAGCTAGAAGAAAACCTAGGTCTCTTGACTCTTAATCCACTCCTCTTCCCTCCACATAGTTCTCATTTTTAACTTTCAAGAGTTAGATTTAAATCAGGAAAGAAGCCATCTATGACCAATCCTGTTATGAGCAGTCGATATTCTCCTCTCGGCTGACATGGACTTTGATTCTGAGACTAGTTCATTTTTTTTGTCTGCAATCATTCTATTTTATAAAATTGGGTAGAGTGATTATTCTAATTATTAATAGCATTGTTTTTAAATATTAGTATAGGCTGATTCTAGATCTATGACCATATGTATTGAAGTTTCTGTGTTTCCATGACTTTAGGAGGGTAAGATGGGGACACCTGTATGTGCATGTCCATACTCACCTTGTGCATACCTGGGTCAACACACAGCTGTGTATAGACAGGGCTTCCTGGACAGTTAGTTCATCCACAGTGTTTGGATCTCATCTTTGCCACTGTTAGCAGCTGAGTGAATCCGAGGAACTGACCTGGCCCCTCAAAGCCTCATTTGCTACGCAATGACAGTAGTCGCTGCCCTGCCCAGCCCACGGGATCCTTTTTACTTTCACAGGTCACATTTGTGAATATAAATCTTTGGCCTCAACATTCTCTTCTTTAGGAGCATCCCATAACCAGGGTCTCTGTGGGACCTTCACAGGGAAACTCTGCCTCAGGAGCAATGGCTGACATCAGTGCCCCAGGCCAGGACAGGCCTGCATCAGGGTCACCTGGTCCCTGACACATGGTATTCAGAAATGGGTCCTAGCCTTGGCTTTATTCTTATTCCACTGGAAAAAAAAAAAAATCAGGAAAACCTCTTTAGGAGTAAATTTCAGGAGAAATATATTTGCGAGTTCAGTCCCCCCACCCAGACAGATCTGTATGAGGGTCTCTTAGAATATCCTATACTGGGGTGCCTGGGTGGCTCAGTGGGTTAAGCCTCTGTCTTCGTGATCTCAGGGTCCTGGGATCAAGCCCCATGTCGGGCTCTCTGCTCAGCAGGGAGCCTGCTTCTGCCTCTCCCTCTGCCTGCCTCTCTGCCTACTTGTGATCTCTCTCTCTCTCTTTCTCTCTCTCTGTCAAATAAATAAATAAATAAATAATCTTTAAGGAAAAAAAAAGAATATTCTACACCAAAACCCAGAAGTAACTGAGAAACCCTCTAAAAGACAATGAACACTCTTAGTTATTGTCCAATAGGATCAGTATCTCCAAATCTTCTAACAGATGTCTCTCCTACTGGCTGCCTCCCTAGCTACTTCTGCAGGAACATATAAGATTTACTTCTAATACATTTAGTAACTAACAGCTAGGATTCCACTCCCCCACACACACCCAATTCCTTAGATTCTGGTACAGTGAACTGGACTAAATTTGAGCCTAAAAGGCTTCACGGGAATTGATTAGAGATCAACTTTAAAGAACTGTCCCATGTCCCCATGCCATCTGGTCAGTCATTTACGAAGGGTATTCTATGGAGCACTTGCTCTGTGAAATTTTACTAGACAAGAGCAACTGAATTTTTGTCATCAAATAAGGTTGGGAAAATTAATTTTTCCATTTAATTTTTCATTCATTCAGTAAGTATCTATTAGTCTCCTTCTCTTTGCCAAGGCAGAGTCCAGGTTCCCTGCCCGTATGGGACTCCTACAATAGCCTTTGATGCAGTACTTAGAAGGGTCTGAGAAATCCACCCATAAAGAAGCGTGCTTAACTTTGTGTGACCCAACATTCCTTCACATTATTTGAATGCAGAACATTTTTACTTAACATTTCACAGAAACGAATGGAAATAATTTGTCCTAGACCCCCTCTTTGTTGCCATTTGGCTCTCTAAGGACAGGATATTTTGCTAACAGAATTTGCCCCTAGATCCACACTGGTGTGTTGGCACATTGGAAGAAAAGAGAAGGAAGAGAGTGGGGGGAAGAAAGTGGTCGCAGAAAGAGAAATGTCCCTGTCCAATTCTACCAATCCCGTGAGTCCTGTGAGCCAGCCATGGCCTTCATGGACTCTTCCCTCCTCATGGACCCTTTCCTGGGTTCCCCTATGAATCCCATTTCTTGTCATTAACGAACTCCTCACCATCTGCCTCCAAGCCCTGCTCTTTTTGTGTGGTCTGGCCCATTGCTTCTAGGATCTGCTTCTAGTTCTCAGCCTCCTTGATAGGACCCTATGCTCTAGAACTCTCTAGAGCCCCCTACGTAGGATGTAGATTCCAGTTCCTCTCGTATGATACCCATGCCTCCTCACACTCGAGACGCCTAGGACCTCACTGGTGTGGGAGATAAAGCCTGGCATGGTCCTAGCCTACCAACGCATCCTTCTGTCTGTCTGGTCCTATTGTTTGGTCAAGGTTTAATAGCCACAGATCCAAACTCTCACTTTCTCCTAACTTGGTTACTACTCAGCCATCCGAGGGCAGGTCTCAAACAGAGGCATGAGATTCACATCCCCGGGCTACTCAGGCTCACCTTCTAGCACCTGCAGTGGCTGCTCATAGGGCAGTAATGGGCCCTGGGTTCCCATCCTTTGTCCACAATCACTGCCCTTGGCCTAACAACATTTCTACTCACAGGAGAAATCATGGATCCAGAATGCCGTCCCCATGTTCCCTATTTCCAAGATAATTCTAAGCAAAGGGAGCTACTGTCTGCTGATCATGAGAGACTTTCAAGCTGGCAGAATGACCTCCAGAGAGAAATCCAGGGAAGTGCCACTGACTCATGCATTTAAAGTGGGCTGAGATAGAGCTCCCAGAAACATTCCACAGGAACAAATCTGTAATTGGGAAAGAAAGAAATAACCAAAACGGTCTTTCCAAACTCACACGTCTGTCATTAAGTTTCTCCTGGGGGAAAGGGAAAGAGAAATCAGGGCAGATTGGGGGAAATGTTGGTCTCATTCTTTTTCTGTCTTTGTTAGAGATGTTGGCTAGTTCTAAGTCAGTGGAGAGACACCACTGGTAATTACCAGGAGGGGAACTTGTTCGCCACTCTGCTGCCCCTTACACATCTCAGTTCCTGGAAGGAAGTTCAAGGTGAGGACAGTTTTGCAAGGCCGGCAAGGAGAAGGAGGGTTAGGCCCCCATGGTGTGTGGGAACAGTAATTTGTTTCTGTTAATGTATACTTAGGCTTGCAAATAATGTTTCCTGTAAATTAGAGAAAATGCAAAACTCCCCCGTCCTCACTCTACCACACTTTCCTGAGCAGGACAGAAAGGAGTGAAGTAAAGGCCAGTCACAGGGGACCTGCCCATGGCTTTGCCCACCACACTGTGCTGGGATTGTGTATCACTTCTCTCCAGGGAGGAAAACACTAGAAGCCTACATATTCTTAAAACTACCTCTTACCTTGGGGCGCCTGATCTTTTCTTCATCTTTAAATATGCACACTGTTTTAGGCACCTGGGTGGCTCAGTGGGTTAAAGCCTCTGCCTTCAGCTCAGGTTGTGATCCCAGAGTCCTGGGATCAAGCCCCGCATCAGGCTCTCTGCTCAGCAGGCAGCCTGCTTCTTCCTTTCTCTTTGCCTGCTTCTCTGCCTACGTGTGATCTCCGTCTGTCAAATAAGTAAATAAAATCTTAAAAAAAAAAAAAAAAACTACCTCTTACCTCAATGTCATTAGCCACCTCTCTTTAGTTCTCTGAGACTGAATAAAATTTATTTTTTGTATAACTTCTTGATGTCTAACTAAGTAAAAACCAAGAGTAGGAGTTTCCATCTATGACCACGAAACATACAGGCATAAAAGCAATAGTTTAGACTCACTTTCTACACGGATTCGTTGGGCAACTTTGGGCAGGTCATTTAATGCCTCTGATCGTAGGAATTTCACATACAAGATGCAGATAATTTATTGCCCCCTCCATGTATGCCATGGAAGGATTGCTGCTGGTGTTACTAAAGCACATAGCATGGGCTGGGCACAGACCATGTCATCTCAGCTAATCCACACAGAGGTGCTATCAGAAAGGCGTGATTACCCCATCTTATAGAGGGAAACTGAGGCATGCAAAAGTGCTTTGATGGGTATTAGGAGCTACGATCAAATATAAGACATTAGGGCTAGTAGTCACCGTGTCAGCCCTGTCGACTGCAGACTGGTCTCAAGTTTATGAATTAAATATAGAATGAAACGTAGTTTTAAACATAAATGAAACCAGTCTGGGGAACCAATAAAATACAGTCTTTGGGGAAATATTGCAGAGGCAAGGGAGGTTTCCTGCACTCATTCTGGGCACTGGGATACAATAATGGACAAAAAAAGCCCCACGGTCTCAGGCCTGATGGAACTTACCATTCTTGGGGTGGACATGGTGAACGCATACATTCCTGAAAAGCAGAGCACATCAGATGGTGACGAAAGCTAAGGAGAAGACCCCACAGAAAGCGAAGAGGGGCATTTCAAGCCAAGGAAGTGTTCTGGGAAGGTCTCACTAGGAAGGTGTCCCACTTTGTCACCTTGAAGGAATGAAGGACTGATCTGGGCTGAACCTGGGGGCACTTCTGGAGAGTGCTGCAGACCAAAGGGATGAGGGCCTAATTCTTCTATACTGGCTTAATGCCCTGAAACCCTCCCAGGGGTGAGTCCACACTGCTGGAGATTCCAAGGATGCTGAGTGCAGCAGTGGGAAGAAACAATTTATTTACTAACAAGCCTGGACCATCCCCGGAATGAACTTTAATTCATTTTTTTTTCCTTGCCCCAGTATGTTTAATACAGATATCGATCCTTTGAGCTACACAAAGAGACGAGTAGCCCTTATTTGAAAATCTCCCAGATGCAAATGACTCACTCTGAAATTCCATTTCAAAGGCCCTCACAAGAAATAAACATTGCTTGAAAAATACACAGAAACATGAAGTTTTTCCAGTAGCTCTCTGAGGTCTACAAAACTGAGTGGAAGGGGGTGCCCTTTGGGGCCCACGAAGCAAGACCTCGGGGATTCTGTTGCTATGCAGGGGAACCTACTTTCAAACCCAAAGCATTTCTGCCCCTAAAGGAAAGCCCAATCAAACTAGTCCAGCGTCCTCGCGGCTTGGGTGTCCTGTCCGCCTCTCTCAGTGCTCCCCGGCTCCCCAGCACTGCCCCCTTCCCCCATTCTGTTATTAGGTATGCATTTCAGATTTTGAATGGATCTCCTTGTCTGGCGTTAATTGACAGTGAAAGCCCGGTTTTCAAAGCCAAGGTAGGAGCACTGAAGGTAAGTGATCAGAGGACTGCCCTCGTAATAAATCACTGCGGCACAGGTCACTGTTTGGAGTGTGAATGCAGTGTTCAATAAAGAAACACACTCCACCTTTCAGCTTCAAGCCGACCCTGGCTAATTGACCTCATTGTAGTCCCCCCATTAATCATTCTGGCACATGGGGCAAGAGGCAGTTTCACTGCTTAGGTTTGCAGGGAGGAGGGGGGGCCAAGGTCCATGTGGGGGTGGGTAAGGGTTGAGGGGGCAGTTATAATGTAAAAGGAAATCATAGACAATTCTCCCTTAATTAACTCATTGGATTTCCAGGTTGGCCAGATATGGTTTACTTTGCTAAAGGAATGTGGGGAATAATGCAGGGGCCTTCATTAACTTCACACCAGGACGCAGGAGTTTGGGTCTCTAACGAAAGCAGATGTGAGCATCTGTACCCCATCCAGAGAGCAACTCCGCCAAAGGACGGGGGTTAGCCTAATGCTATGTAATCATTCAGTGTCATCGATCTCCCCAGACCCTGATTAATAAATTGCAGCAGAAATCTTCTACGGGGGTGACTACAATTATATTTCACCTATTAGAAGCAGGTCACAGCTCACCCCAGGCGTGCAGGACTGGCCTGCCTTCCTCTCGGCTTTCTTCCTCCCATCCTTCTGGTCCTGTCTGTGGCTCTGCATTTGCTTTGCTGGTGATCCTTCCATGGGTCTGTTTTAGGTAAGAAACACGGGGTTCTTTTTGTCCATTCTCCCCACTCTGCCAAACCAACCCCCAAGCTGGCCATGGTGAACAGAGAATAGAGGGTCAGTTCACATTTCTGGCCGAGACTTGTTTCTCCAGCGAAATCCCGCAAATATAATTTGGGCACCTGTTCTACGCCGAGCATTGCACCGTGCTAGAAATATACACACACTGAATTTGATTTGGTCCTGGTCCTCAGAGATCTAAGAGTCTGCATTGATCTATTTATATTTTCAAAATGCACAAGCTACCTCTTTGTACCAAGCTGCTTTAAATTAGACCTTTTTTTTTTTAAAGGTCTTTTCCCCGTGATTAGTTGCTTTTATTCTGGAACGCAATAGTTTCACAGTTCACAGGGGTAAACAAAGCCCAGAGGGTCAGAAACTTTTACTTTGAGAGGAGGAGAGTGAAAAGGCATGGGACGGAGAGAGTCGGCTGAGGAGGGCTATTGCTCATTTTACACTTGTGCTCTTCCCAGCTGCTCTGTCTTCCCCCATTCCATTACTGCTAATGAACTTCATTGTTTGGTTCAAAACGCCAGCCTGAAGGCATCGCTCTCCTTCCCCTCAGTGCTAAGATTCAGTCTTGCTGATCTCCAAATTAACTTGTAAGCAAATACTTCAAGAGCAGTGCCCTTCCTTCCCTGACAAGCACCTGGAGGGAGGAATTCAAGCCAAGACTTCAGGACAAATTCAGTCCGAGTGTCCAGAAAGGCAAGAGTGCCCGCGTTCATTTGCAATTGCTTGTAATTCAATTCCACTTAACTATATTTATTGCGTGTCTACAATATGGTCTGGTAATTGTGCTAGTCACTGGGTTTAGAAAGTTGATAAAACACAGTCACTGACCTCAAGGAGCTCACGGTTTCTTACCAGCCCACAAAACGGATCACATTTCCTTGGTTTTACTCTCAAAAACACAGCCACACCTAGAGGACTCGAGAGTTAAGGCAGCTCAGCTTAGCGGGAAAACCACAGGATTTGGAGTCCTACAGATGTAGACAGAATCCGAAGTCTGTCCGCTCAAAATCTGTGTGGGCTGGGCCGCATGACGTAACCTCACAGCAGCATAATGGTATCTATCCGCTGGAGTTACTGGAAGATTGTATGAGTTAATGTATGGAAAGGACACCTATTGTGAAGACCGCTTTATGCAGCAGAATTCCGGTGAATTATTGCCAAGATCATCCACACAGATGGTAATATGCCAGACCAAAATTAAAAATCCACTCTAATATGTCCCCCTCTTACTCCTCCCGTGGAAGACAAACCATCTCAACAACCTTGGCATGTGATCCAGAAAGGGCACATACCAGCACCCCGCAGGATCCTCTCCCAGGCTGCACTGCCCGCCCCCAACCCCCGCACCTTCTCCCAAGGCCATCCCTTGTTCCTCTTGCTTCTACCCAACCTTTGCATGCCCTTAATATGTCTACCCCACTCTTCTAGCAAGTGGAATAATCAAAATCTAGAATGTGAGGCCAGTGTCAAGAATTAGACATTTACTTGGTCTTCTCACATAAGGAAACTGAGTCATACAGAACGTAATGGGCATTCTCCAAGTTTGCGCAGGTAATTAGGGTGAATTATAACTAGAATTAAAGCTCCAATCTCCTGGTATCAAATCCAGTGAACTTGGGGTGCCTGGGTAGCTCAGTCAGTTCAGGTCATGATCCCAGGGTCCTGCGACGGAGAACCACATGGGGTTCCCTGCTCATCAGGAGCCCTGCTTCTCCCTCTCCCTCTGCACCTGCTTGTGTTCTCTCTCTCTCTCTCTCTCTCTCTGTCAAATAAATAAATAAAATCTTTAAAAAAAAAATCCAGTGATCTTCTTACTACATGAGGTTGGGTATATCTAGTTACGTTCAGATTTTATGCTTTATTTTATGCTGCCTTGAAGTATCTACAACCCTTACCAGTCTCCATACTTCCCCTATTCCTTGTCTCCCCTTTAATCCAAATCTGCACATCGCTCCTGAGCAAAATGCACAAAGAAGACAAATGATAGTAGACGTCTGATTTAAAGTGGTATCTGAATCTGGACCTTAGTTTGGTCTCTTCTGTGGGGGGAGGGGCAGGAAGAAGATGAAAACTCACAACCAGAAGAAAAGAAAATCTGCCAGACAAAATAATGTCAAAATTGGAAAGAATCCTCAGAACCTACAGATAAATGGGGATTTGTTAAGTAAAATCTGCTTAATTATGGCCTCATGAATTTCAGTCTTTGCCTCATAAAAAGGATGAAAGAAAGGGAAAAAAGAAGGAGGGAGGGAGGGAAGATAATTCAACATACACTGATAATTCAATATATATTTTTACAAAACTTATTAGTAAAGTGAATAGAAAATACATTTGTAATTTGATTTCTTTCTTTTTTTTTTTTAAATCATCTGTGCTTGAAGAGAAAGGGAGGGAGGGGCAAGTCCTTCTCCCTCACCATTGTCTCCTGACTCAGAGACCCAGAAGCTGTGAGACCCAGAAAGCTGGCAGGTGGGCCTTTATGACTCGGATGCCGCCTCTTAGCCTTGGCAGAGTACTGTTCCCCTCTGTCACACACTTTCACTCAACATTTATTTTACAGTCATTCTGATTTAGTTACTCCCAATAAATTTCTGGAAAGGAAATGTGGAGGAAGCTAGTGATTGCACAGCAAATAAGGCCCTTTAGGTAGGAGCAAAGATAAGAAGAAACAAGATGGGGGAGGAGGGGTCCCTGGGTCAGTTGGTTAAGCCTCAGACTCTTGATTTCAGCTCAGGTCATAGTCTCAGGGTCTTGAGATGGAGCCCCAAGCTGGGCTCTGCACTTGGCAGGGAGTCAGCTTGAGATTCTTTGTCCTTCAGCCTCTGCTCCTTCCCCTCCCTCCCCCACTCACGTGTTTGCATTCAAGCTCTTTCTTTTTCTAAAATAAATATTTTTTTTAATAAAAGAAGAAGAAGAAATAAGGTGGTTGCAATGACTTCTAGGAGCCATCAGTTCAGGGGTCATGGATCCAAGTGGAAGGAAAGAAGACTGAGCCATTACAAAATAGCCCTATCCCATGGGTGCAATACTAACACATCCAATAATATGTCTCAAAATATCATTTGGGGAGGGGCATCTGGGTGGCTCAGTGGGTTAAACCTCTGCCTTCAGCTCAGGTCATGATCTCAGAGTCCTAGGATCGAGCGCCATATCGGGCTCTCTGCTCAGTGGGGAGCTTGCTTTTTTCTCTCTCTGCTGATTCTCTGCCTACTCGTGATCTCTGTCTGTCGAATAAATAAATAAAATCTAAAAAAAAAAAAATCATTTGGGGAAATAAGATAAACCATGCAACAAATAGCACAAAAAGGAAGGAGGGGAGAGAGGGAGGATGGGAAGGGTGATTCAACACACACTAAGTTAACATAATTTTTACTAAATTTATTAGTAAAATAAATAGAAATTATATTCATAATTTGATTTTTTTGAAAAATCATCTGCTCGTTTCAGGAAAAATATACTAAAATTTCAAAATATGCAGGCATGAATAATATGTAAACTCTTCAAATCCTCCCTACTTTTACACCTTACATAAAAAATTCTCATTAAGAAAAAGAATATCTCTTTGAAATCAGAATCTCATATCACACTTAAGGCAAACACATTCTTTTAAAATCGGGAATAAAAACAAAGATTCACTGGGCATTGTTAAGAAAGTTTTGGTTAATTCAGTAAGTCAAAAAATGCATTAAGAAGAGGTACAGATATAGAAAAGAACAGAAAATTATTCTTTGAAGGTGATAGTGTGGGTTACTAAAATATCCATATGAATCAATCACACAAATCTACTAGGACTTCAGTGAGTTGGTTTAGACCACTGTTTCTCAACCTTTACTTCATTTTAGAATCACCTGGAAAGCTTTTAAAAATTACTAATGCTGGGGCACCTGGGTGGCTCAGTGGATTAAAGCCTCTGCCTTCGGCTCGGGTCCTGATCCCAGGGTCCTGGGCTCGAGCCCCATGTCGGGCTCTCTGCTCGGTGGGGAGCCTGCTTCCTCCTCGTCTCTCTCTCTGCCTGCCTCTCTTCCTACTCGTGATCTCTATCTGTCAAATAAATAAATAAAATCTTAAAATAATGTCAAAAATGTCAAATAAATAAATAAAATCTTAAAAAAAAAATTACCAATGCTAGGGTTGCTTGGGTGGCTCAGTCAATTCAGTGTCTGACTTTTGATCTTCTCCCAGATCTTAATCTTGGGGTTACGAGTTCAGACCTCACACTGAGCTCCAAACTGAGCAAGGAACATACTTTAAAAAAAATTACCAATGCTAGGGGATCACCCCAGAAATCCTGATTTCATTGTTCTTGAGCGAGGCCTGGCTTTGTATATATTTTAAAATATTCTCAGATGATTCTACTGTGCACCTAAGTTTGAGAACCACTCATATAAACATAAGAAATATACCAAATCCGGTAGATTTTCATTTATGCCATCAACAACCAATTAGAGAATATGATACAAAGAAAATCTTACTAATAACCAACAAAAATATAAGATATTTATAATAATAGAATTAACACACTGCCGGCAATTCCACTTCCGGTAAGAATCGAAAGCAGGGTCTAAAGAGATGTTTGCACACTCATGTTAATAGGTTATTCATGGTAACCTAAAGATTGAGCAATGCAAATGCTCACTGAGAAATGAAGAGATGAAAAAAATGTGATGTATATGTATATACACACACACACACACACACACACACACACACACAGAGGAAGAGAGAGAGAGGAATATTACTCAACCCTTAAAAAGGAAAGAATTCTGACATATGCTAACATATTGATGAGCCATGAAGACATTATGCTGGCTGAAATTAGCCAGTCACAAAAGGGCAAATACTGTGTGATTTCACTTCTATGAGGCACCTGGAGCCTAGAGTAGTCAATTTCATGGAGACAGGAAGTAGAATGGGGGGTTCCAGGGGTTGCAGGGAGAGAGGAGTTGTCTAATGGTTATAGAGTTTCTATTTTGCAAGTTGAGAAGAATTCTGGAGATTGGTTATATGACAATGTCAGTTTACTTATTAGTACTGAACTGTACATTTAAAAATGGTTAAGATGATAAATTTTATGTTATACATATTTTAACACAATTAAATATTTTTTGAGAGAGAGAGACAGACAGAATGGGGTGGGAAGAGCTGAGGGAGAAGGAGAGAGAGAATCTCAAGCAGGTTGTATGGCCAGTGAAGGGCCTGATGTTGGGCTCAATCTCATGACCCTGAGATCATGACCTGATCTGAAATCGAGAGTTAGACACTTAACTGATTGAGCCACCCAGGCACCCCACAATTAAATGTTTTAAAACTGTGTAAAAGAGGGGTACCTGGGTGGCTCATTCGGTTCAGCATCTCACCCTGGATTTCAGCTCATGTCACGATCTCAAGGTTGTGGGATTGAGTCCCATGTCAGGCTCTGTACAAAGCACGGAGCCTGCTTAAGATTCTGTCTCTCTGCCCTTACTTTGCTTGTGCTGTCTCTTTCTCTCTCTATCTCTCTAAAATAAATGGATAAATCAAATCTTTTTAAAAAAACTGTATAAAAGAAAAACACAAAGTACCTATAATAAATTTTACAAGAAATGTTATATGAGAAACAATTGAAGTCTTTATTGAATTATATAATAGGAAAAAAAAATAATAATAATTAAGGCCCTGTCCCACATCCAAAGGAGCCCCAGCATGTGTCTGGGCATTCAGAGGAGAACCTGCTTTTCTTCTAATTATATACCTATGGCTCCAAGTTCTTACTTGGGTTGAGTTAGCTCAGAAAAAGACGTAAGAGAAAAAAATTAATTGAATGGAAAGACAAACTGTGCTTCTTTATGAGATGGCTTCTTTATGAGATGGCTCAAAATTATCTTTAAATTCATTTATAAGTATGATTCATTCCAATCAAATCTCAAGCATATTTTTATAACCAAATAAAATAATTCTCCAGTTCGTTGTAAAGAATAAACACCTGTCACTAGACAAGAAAAAATGGGACTACAAAGTGGCTTGAATTACCCATATTAAAATGTATTAGAAAGATACAATAGTTGAAATAATATGATAATAGCAGAGGGAATGACAGACAGGTCATTAAAATGAAACAGAAAGCCCTGAAACTCACCCCATATACATAAGAATTTATGACAAAGGTAAAAACAGAAAGAAAAAAAAAAAACAAATGATTTCAGTTATATTTAGTTAATCATTTGGGAGACAAATAAAGTTAGGTAGTATCTACTTTACACCAAATTGCAAAATAAATTCTTTGTGACCTAAAATTTTTATGTAAAGAAAATGAAGTAATTAAAAAAATGGAAAAATTACAGATGAATATTTTAAGTGATCTCAGGGCAAGAAAGCCCTTTCTATTTATTCTCTGGAAAACAGAAAACTTAAAAAGAGAACAGGAAGCTTGAAAGCTGATTTTTCAGAGCTGGGGATGGGGGAGTGGTGGTTTCAAACTAGGATATAGACCTAAGTGCTAAGTGTGGACCTTCATACTGATAAACACTCCTGCACACACTAGCAAGCCAGAGAAGGCTGCCCCCTCTGTGGAGTGGGAACTTAAAAACTCCATCCAGCAGCTGAGGAAAGAAAAGGCATTGTAATCTCTGGTTATATTTCTGGAAGGAAAAAAAATCTCCTGACAAAAAGCAAAAACCCAAATCTATGCCACACACTGGCGTGCAGTACAAATTAGTGCTTTTTGGTGAAAGAAATCCCAAACCAGTGATTTTATTTTAAAGAACATCTGTGGATCTCAAGATTTTTTTTTTTTAACGTGCTCCCTGGATATGAGCTTCCCCAAATATTACAAACCACAAGAGAAAATAATCATCCACGAGCAAGAGTCCCAAGCTCAAAAAAGATGGGCATTTGCCATCCCCCAAAACTTCAGATAAAGGAAATTTTTTCATCTGAAGAATATAAACCAAATATGTTTTAAATTCTCAAAATGATTAAAGAAGTATAGAAAACCATATCCAAAAAAAGGACATTATGAAAATAGAATTGACAGAATTTGAAAATAAAAGTTATAGAAATAAAAAATACTGTCATTGGGATAAAGCCTCAAGGCATAAATTAAGCAGCAGGTGATTCCCAAATAAAAAGAGCATTAAAAGGTTTGAAGATAGCTCTGAGGTAATTACCCAGAATGAAGCATGGAGATGTAAAGAAGTGGAAAAGATAAAAGAGAGATTAAGAGATACAGTAGACAGAATGAGAACATCCAACATACATTCAATAGGAGTTCCTGGAAAGAGAATAGGGAGAAATGTTGAGAGGCTGTACTTTTAAAAAAAATGGTAAGAATTTTCTAGCCTGTATTACTTCACACCACATATGTTCATGAAGCTCTACCAGGTACCAGGGAGTGAGTACAAACAGAAAAGAAAAGATGTCCATGTACTGAGCTAGGGACGGTTCAAAGTTAAAGAGTTAAGGAGATGATGAGAAATCAATCAATAGAATGACAAGGAGCCATCATTGTGGTAGAAGGGAAAGCAGGCCAGGGGCCTGTCCTGAAAGCCTGGTGAAGATGACACTCAATCAGGATTAATTGTGTCAAATGCTCCTGGTGGGTCAAGTGAGATGGGGACTGAGAACTAACCATTTTCTTTAACAACATGAAAGTCATTAGCAACCTCCTGAATAGAATGTGCCCAAGGAAAATGGTGGAAGTATGAATAAAGTCAGCAAAGATAGACAAGTCTTTCAAGGGCTTTGCTGGAAAGGGAGAGAAGAGAATATGGTGCCAGCTGGAGGGGTATTAAAGTCAAGAGAGAGGTTATTTTTAAGATGGGATAAACAAAATCATATTCATATGCTAATGGAGAAGTCCAGTAGGGAGACAAAATGAATATAAGAGAGGAGATAGTTGGTGGAACAATATCTTTGGGTAGCCAAAAACAGATGACACCTAGTGTATAAGTAGAAAGGTGGGCCTAAGCCAGGAGTATGGACAGTTCTTCCAAAGTAACAAAATGGAAAGCATTGAGGTTTTGATTTGTATTTCCTTGATGATTATTGATACTGACATCTTTTCACATTTGGATATTTTCTTTGGGAAAATGTCTAATTAGTTTCTCTGCCCATTTTTTAATTGGTAGTATGACTTCTTCGTATATTTCGGGTATTAACCCCTTCTCAGTCATCTCAAAGCTGTTAGAATGGCTGTCAAGAAAAAAAAAGAGATAAATATTGGCATGTATGAAGAAAAGGGAACACTTGTACAGCATTAGTGGGATTCTAAGTTGGTATAGCCGCTAGGGAAAACAATATGAAGGTTCCTCAAAAAATTAAAAATGAAACTACCATATGATCCAGCAATTCCATTTCCGGGTATATGCCCAAAGGAAATGAAAACAGGGTATCAAAAAGATATCTGCACTTCCCTGTTTCTTGCAGCATTATTCATAGTAGCTAAGATATAGAAACAACCCAAGTACCCATTATTGGATGAAGAGATAAAGAAAATGTGGTATAAATTTATACAATGGAATATTATTCAGACCCAAGAAAGAAGGAAATTCTGCCATTTTTAACACCACGGATGAACCTTGAGGACATTATGCTAAATGAGGTGAGTCAGGCAGAGAAGGACAATACTATATGATATCAGTTAGCAAGAAAATCCAAAATACATGTTGGTCTCTGCCCCCAGTTCCTGGCAGAGAGCTCCTAAAACCTTTGTTTAAGTTACTAAGTGATAGAACATTAGAAACATCTCTTGTTCTAGTACTCACCTTTGACCTGTGTTCCTGACATGGAACTCCTGAAACTTTGTAATTTTCCAGGTGATAGAAGTGCCTTTTGTTCTAATCAGGTAACTCTGGAGGTCGGCTCCTGGATGGCTCCTGGATGAAGTCTGGTCACCACAAAGGCCATGCCATAATTAGAAGCTCGGAATTTTCAGCCTCACCGACCCCCCGCCATTCTCTTGAGACATGAGAGGGGCCGGACATGGAGTTAATAATCCATTATGCCAATATGACGAAGTCTCCATAAAACCCCAAAGGGATGGGATTCAGAGAGCTTCCAGGTTAGCAAATACATCTACACCAGGAGGGTGACACAGCCTTAACTGCGGAGACAGAAACTTCTGCACTGAGGATATTCCCAGGTCTCACCTTTGGTATCTTTTCATCTGGAAGTTCATCCTTTATCCTCTCCTTTAGTAAACTGGTAAATGTAAGTAAGTGTTTCTCTGAGTTCTGTGAGCTGCTCTAACAAATTAATCAAAACTGAGGAGGAAATCATGGGAACCTCCAATTTACAGCCAAACTGGACAGCAGTTGAGGGTAACTTGGGGACCTCTTACTTGGATTGACATCTGAAGTGTGGTGGGGAGCAGTCTTGTGGGACTGAGCACTTAACCTGTATGACCTGACACTATCTCCAAGTATATAGGGTCAGAAGTGAGTTAAACTGTAGGATACCCAAATGGTGTCATGGAGAATTGCTTGGTGTGGGGGGGAAAAACCTCCATGAATTTGGTGAAGTATTCTATGTAAAAGTAAAAGAGACACACAAGAGAAAAACACCCTAGGGAAGAACTGGGTCTTTTCCAACATAGGGAAGAGGAATACAGGGTTTTTTTCTTTAGACACGTCTATGTGGAATCTAAAAAAAGCCAAACTCGTAAAAACAGAGTAAAATGGTGGTTACCAGGGGCTGGAGGGTGGTGGCACAAGAGAGATGTTGTTTAAGGGCACAGACTCCTAACTAGTAGATGAATGAGGCCTGGAGATCCAATGCTCAGCATAGCCTGCTTCTCTCTCTCTCTCTCTCCCTCTATCCCTTCCCCAACTTCCATTCATGCTTTTTCTCTCTCTCTCTCTCTCAAATAAATAAATAAAATAAAAAATAAAATAAAATAAAGGAAGACAAGCCCAAAAGGAAGCAATGATGAGCAAACACACTTGTATAAGCACTAGTGGTAAGAATTTGAGGGGGTTTAAAAACAAGGCAGATGTAAAATATTGGACCCCAATACCCTGGAAGAGGGAGGAACAGTCAAGGTGTAAGTGGTCTATAAGTCCTAAATATTCTGAAGGAGACTACATATAATAATGATAAACTAAGATTATCTTAAGATCAATATGGATGTTACAAATGTAAGGACTGGTGCTGGAAGGACTGAATTAACCTGCATGGAAAAGAGTGAGCTTGGATCCCTTCCTTAGATCCTACACAAAAATTAACTCAACAAGAGTGACAGTTACCCATGTAAGAGCTAAAATGTTAACACTCTTAAAAGAAAACCCAGAAGTAAATCTTACTGAACTTGGTTAGGCAAAGTCTTCTTAGACACAATATGAAAAGCAAAAGTGGCAAAAGAAAAAAATACATAATTAGACTTCACCCAAATTAAAAACTTTTGTGCCACGAATGATACCATCAAGAAGGCAAAAGACAATCACAGAATGGGACAAAAGATTTGAAAATCATGTATCTGTTATGGCACTTATGGCCAAACTATGTATTTATTTATATTTATATATAAACTCTTACAACCCAATAACAAAAAATAAATAAATAACCCAGTTTAACAATGGGTAAATGACCCAAAGAGACATTTCTCAAAAAAAAAAAAAAAAAAGATAGAAATGACCAAAATGCACATGGAGAGATGTTCAACATCATTGAGAATTAGGGAATGCAAATTAAAACCACGAGTTACCACTTCACACCCACAAGAATGGTTACATAAAAGGAAAAAAAAAAGGAAATCACAATCATTAGGGAGAATGTGGAGAAATTGGAACCCTCATACTTTTCTGGTGTGAATGTAAAATGGTGCAATTGCTTTGGAAAGTAGTTTGGCAGTTCCTCTAAAAATGTTAAACATTGACTTACCACATGGCCCAGCAATTTCATTCCTAGGTGTATACCCAGAAAAATTGAAAACATATGTCCGCCCAAAACCTCGTACATGAATGTTCATTATACCAGTGTTCACAATCATCAAAAAGTAGAAACAACCTAATGTTCCGCAATTGATGAATAGATAAATATGGCCTATGCATACGGTAGATTATTATTCAGTCACAAAAAGATATGAAGGACTTATACACAACACAATATGGATGAACCATAAACATGTTATATTCAGTGAGTAACAAAATGACCTGTTACAAAAGTCCGCATATTATATGATTCCATTATATGAATGTCCAGCATAGACAAATCTACAGAGACAGATAACAGATTCCTAGTGGCCACGGGCAGAGGGGAGAGGAGAATGACTGATAACATGACTAATAACTGGTATGGGATTTCAAAAGTTGTTCCATTTAACTGGGAAAGGAGGGGCAAGAAGTAAAGAGAAGTAGCACAGTGGGTATAAAATTTTTACAAGAAAGCTACAAGAACTACACTCAGTATGACACCATTATTATATATTTTTAAAGCACAAACATTATCAAATATTGTTGGAGGTATCTGTGAGTGGTAAAAATGTGAAAATATCCACTCGAAAACTATTGGGAGAGGCAAGGAGACGTTTAGGGGATGGAAATGGGGCATGGGCTTCTTTAAATGATCAGAAATGCTAGCAAATTGTGCCTACCTGCACAAATTTGAAGAGGGAAATCTGAAAATACATGTAACAAAACTATTTTTAAATGTTTATGTCCTTTGAGGAAGTAATAAGTCTTCTAAGACTTTAGGAAAATAATCACAAGTGTACACAAAGATTTAACCACACTGATGTTTGCTGTATTTCCATACATACATGCATTAAATATATGCACATATATTCAGAGGCAAATAGATTGTTAATTAGACATATTCAAAATATTAAAAAGTACTGTGCAGTTAATCTAAATAATTAACTGGAGAAAGAAGTCTTGGGCCTCTAAGCGTCTAATGAAAGCTATGTGTCCTGTGAAGACGGGAAGATGCAAAAAAGACCCAAAAGAGTTTGCGGACAATTTCAGTGGGTCCCAGAGTATTTAAAATTCAGATCTTTGATTAGGGAGGAAAAACCTGCCGACTGACTTGTAATTCTCCTCCAGAAGCCTCTTCCTCCTTGAGGCAGCTTTTGCTGAACCCTGCCCTCCCCAGCCTGATGAGGCACTCCTTCTTTCAGACCCTATTTAAACCTGTAGGCTGTGTGTTGTATCCCTCTGTACTGTGATCTCAGCTGTTTTCTCTCTTCCCTGCCAGCCTCTTTTGAGAACAGGGCACACAATTCAAGTGGCTTCAAATCCCCAGCACCACACAGGGCCTGGCTGGGGCACAAATAAATATTTGTTGACCAGATGATCACATAGATGTTCCTGGAGGAATTCACGTCGCTGTATCAATTTTGTCTAGATGACACCTCGCAGAGAGAAACTCCTGCTTCCCACATGTTTATTAATCCACAGTCAGTGTCAACAACCTAACAGGCTCTATGCATGCCCCAGCCGGAGCAGATTGCCTTTTGAAACACGCCGAATTTTAAATACAGCCTTATCTCCAAGAGTGAGATGTAATATACACTACACATAAATTGCAAATGAGGCACAAGGGAAGCAAGGCTCTGACATTCCTCCCAACTCAGCCTCATGCTGGGCTCTCAACCAGCCAGGCAGTGGCTCGGACAGTCAAATTAGCAGCAGCTTGTTTTCATTCCAGAGGACAAGCTCTCCAGTCTTTTCTGAAGTTATTTCCCTTCCCTTTCCTTCCCGTTATTCCCTATTTCCATCCAACGGGGCCCTTGCATGCTTTCCCCACCAGCTATTCAAGGGGTTGTCGCCCCGGAGCTGGCGACACAGAACCTATTAATAAGCAAACAGAACCAACCGGCTCATTCTCCTCATAGATAAATTCCTTTGCCACCGATTTCTCAAACACTTCCCTTTAGGGTTTTCCTGCAGCGTCCCATTCATTTAGAGGAAACATGGAAAATTGTTTAATGTTTCTTGTTGTAAGCAAATGGCCGTAAATGCGGATTACACGGGGAGAATAGGATGCTTCTCCACTACTTGGTTCCCAAACCCATCTCGTGGCGCTGGCAAGCCCTGCCTTCGGTCCCACGCAAAGCAACTCTCTGCAGTGACATGGGGTTCATAGGGAGAACTGTGAAATGGAAAGCTGGAATTCTGTCAGCATACCTGGCCTTCACGGTGCACATCAGTTAAATCACTGTCTTGGTTTCTCTGACTGTAAAATGATGGCAAGTATCTTTGCACTTTATATATATTTGAACGAATGCAGTTCAAGGATAACACTGCTTTGTGCCTACCTTGGCCGGTCAGGTGGTGTGCAGGCTGCAGGATAAGCGGGGAAGATCTTCATCCTGTTTTTTTAAAAAATAAAAATACCAAAGAGACCTCATGTTTCTACTTACTCCTCTAAAATACTTCAGAGAAAAGGGGCTGTAGGAAGCCTCCATTCCTGTTAATGAGTGCTTGTATTTCAAGTAAAAGAAAAATTGGTAAATGAGCCCCTCTTTCTTCCAGTAAGGGGAGTAGGTGAGTCAGGTGACCAAAAAATTTTGTTTCTTAAGGGACATAAAACAGAGTGTCAGAACCACCCAGGTCAGTCCCTTTCAGTCTACAGATGGATATACTGAAGCCCAGAGTCAGAATGACTTCTCCAGGGTGACACGGTTGGCAGGGAGTAAGTCAAGTGTGAGACCACAGGTCTCCCATTCCAGAGCTCCTTTAATGGTAGAAATTCTCAGCATCCAGCAACATAATCCAAACATTAAAGCAATCAGTTTATTATCACCCTGGACTTCTTATTCCACCAAATGTTTCTTCTACTTCGGTCAAACACCAACTCCTTCCTGTACTACAGAGACAATTTGTCCATTCCTGCTCATGTGATTTCCTTAGCAGGCAGGGCTGCCCTGTATGGCCACACGGGTGGTACACTGCACAACTCTAAACTCTAAAAGAAAAAAAAAAAGTGTTCATATTGTAACTGACATGTCAGCCCTAGATGTTCTTCTCCATACCCCCTTCTCATTCAGGGTACTTTTAAGTCCCACTTTCATGAAGCCTTCCATGCTGGGTTTAGACCACACTGGTTTCTCCTTCACCTGAATTCCTAGGATTCTTACTCTTTGTACCATTTAGAAGTTGCGAATCCTCTGGCGAGGCAATGATTCTGAGTCTCTGATTTCTAATGTGTGAGAACAGTATAGACATATTGTAAGGATCAAATAAACCGATGTCGATGGAGGAACTCTGCAAAATGCAGGGAGCTCTGTGATGCTTGTTGTCACTCCAGCAAATTAAATACTATTTATGGCGTTTACTAATGATTTCTCAGTCTTAGTCTGGTTTTCCCCAATAAGAAATAGTTCCTGGAGAACAGGGAGAGGCCACTTGTATTTCTACTTCCTTCACAGACTGCAGTCCAAATAATGGGAACAACTCACTGCCAGCCCCATTCTAAACGCTGTGTAAGGCTAACTCACGTCATCTCTATATACATATGATGAGGTGGCGTCTACTATTATCTAGGTTTTACAGAGGAGAACAGTAAACACAGAGAGGGGAAATAACCACATGAGTCAAAAGCTAGTCTGTGATGGATTAAGGATGTGAGCTCAAGACAACTGTCTGCTTTTCTACCCTCTAGACCATTCCGCCCCTCACTCTTGTATGTACAAGAGGGTCAGCGGAGAAGCTCAGCACATTTTTGGTTCTTGCTTGTTTGTTTTTTGAGGTGTCCATCCTTTAGACTGTGTTAGCCCTTAGAAGGAGAAAAGCAAATCCATTTGTTTACCGTGTGGTGACCTGACACGACATTCTTCTTCAGCTGGTTCCCTCTCCTACTTTCCCAAACCTCCACTCCCTGGGCCTCTGCTGGTTTGTGGTGAAAAAAGACAAAATTCTGTCTCCTTTTTTTTTTCACTGTGATAAAATATTCATAATGTGTAATTTACCATTATAACAATTTGTAAGGGTTTTAGGGGCATTAAATACATTTACAGTTTTGTGTAACCACGACCAGCATTCATCTTCAGAACTTTCTATCAACCCAAACAGAAAGTTCTCATGCATTAAATAATAACTCCTCGTTCCTCCACCACCACCCCTCCTCAGCTCCTGGAAACCTCTATTCTACTTTCTGTCTCTAAAAATTTGCCAATTCTGGGTACCTCATACAAATGGAACCATACACTATTCTGTTATGTCTGTCTTTCTTTTTTTTTTTTTTTTAATTTATTTGAGAAAGAGAGATCACGAGCAGTGGGGAAGGGTAGAGGAAAAAGCAGACTCCTCACTGAGCAGGGACCCTGATGAGGGACTCAATCCCAGAACCCTGGGATCATGACCTGATCCTAAGGAAGATTCTTAACTAACTGAGCCACCCCTGGTGCCCTATGTCTTCTTTCTTCAGTTATCCCAATGCTTTTTAAGTTTTCCATTTTGTAGCCTGTATCAGAATCTCATTGTTGTTGTTGTTTTTTAATTTTTTATTAACATATAATGTAATATTTGCTTCAAGGGTACAGGTCTGTGAATCATCACGCTTACACAATTCACAGCACACACCACAGCACATAAACTCCCCAATGTCCATAACCCAGCCACCCTCTCCCTCCCCTCTCAACCCAGGCAACCCTCAGTTTGTTTCCTGAGATTTAAGAGTCTCTTCCAGTTTGTCTCCCTCCCCAGTCCCATCTTCTTTCATTTTTTTCCCTCCCTTTCCCCCACAACCCCCCGCCCTGCCAATCAAATTCCTCATATCAGAGAGATCATATGATAATTGTCTTTCTCCAATTGACTAATTTTGGTTACCTAATACCCTCTAGTTCCATCCACGTAGTTGCAAATGATAAGATTTCTTTTCATTGGATGACTGCATAGTATTCCATTGTATATCTATACCACATCTTCTTTATCCATTCATCTGTTGATGGACATCTAGGTTCTTTCCATAGTTTGGCTATTGAGGACATTGCTACTATAAACATTCGGGTGCACGTGCCCCTTCTGATCACTACATTTGTATCTTCAGGGTAAATACCCAGTAGTGCGATTGCTGGGTCATAGGGTAGCTCTATTTTCAACTTTTTAAGGAACCTCCATACTATTTTCCACAGTGGCTGCACCAGCTTGCATTCCCACCAACAGTGTAGGAGGGTTCCCCTTTCTCTACATCCTCACCAACATCTATCGTTTCCTGACTTGTTAATTTTAGCCATTCTGATTGGTGTGAGGTGGTATCTCATTATAGTTTTGATTTGCATTTCCCTGATGCCGAGTGATGTGGAGCACTTTTTCATGTGTCTGTTGGCCATCTGGATGTCTTCCTTGCAGAAACGTCTGTTCATGTCCTCTGCCTATTTCTTGATTGGATTATTTGTTCCTTGGGCGTTGAGTTTGAGAAATTCTTTATAGATTTTGGATACTAGCCCTTCATCTGATATGTCATTTGTGAATATCTTCTCCCATTCTGATGTTTGTCTTGTGGTTTTGTTGCTGTGCAAAAGCATTTGATCTTGATTAAGTCCAAGTAGGTCATTTTTGCCCTTGCTCCCCTTGCCTTTGGCAATGTTTCTAGGAAGAATTTGCTGTGGCCGAGGTCGACAACATTGCTGCCTGTGTTCTCCTCAAGGATTTTGATGGATTCCTTTCTCACATTGAGGTCCTTCATCCCTTTTGAGTCTGTTTTTGTGTGTGGTGTAAGGAAATGGTCCACTTTCATTTTTCTCCATGTGGCTGTCCAATTTTCCCAACATCATTTGTTGAAGAGACTGTCTTTTTTCCCCTGGACATTCTTTCATGCACTGTTGAAGATTAGTTGACCATAGAGTTGTGGGTCCATTTCTGGGCTCTCTATTCTGTTCCATTGATCTATGTGTCTGTTTTTGTGCCAGTACCATGCTGTCTTAATGATTACAGCTTTGTAATAGAGCTTGAAGTCTGGAATTGTGATGCCGCCAACTTTGGTTTTCTTTTTCAACATTCCTCTGGCTATTCAGGGTCTTTTCTGGTTCCATATAAATTTTAGGATTATTTGTTCCATTTCTTTGAAAAAAGTGGATGGGATTTTGATAGGGATTGCATTAGGTAGATTAGGTAGATTGCTTTAGGTAGCAGAGACATTTTCACAATATTTGTTCTTCCAATCCATGAGCATGGAACTTTTTTCCATTTCTTTGTGTCTTCCTCAATTTCTTTCATGAGTACTTTATAGTTTTCTGAGTACAGATTCCTTCCCTCTTTAGTTAGGTTTATTCCTAGGTATCTTATGCATTTGGGTGCAATTGTCAAGGGGATCAACTCCTTAATTTCTCTTTCTTCTGTCTTGCTATTGGTAAATAGAAATGCAGCTGATTTCTGTGCATTGATTTTATATCTTGACACTTAACTGAACTCCTGTATGAGTTCTAGCAGTTTTGGAGTGGAGCCTTTTGGGTTTTCCACATATAGTATCCTATCATCTGCAAAGAGTGAGAGTTTGACTTCTTCTTTGCCAATTTAGATGCTTTATTTCTTTTTATTATCTGAATGCTAAAGCTAGGACTTCTGGTACTATGCTGAATAGCAGTGGTGAGAGTGGACATCCCTGCCATGTTCCTGATCTTAGCAGAAAAGCTCTCAGTTTTTCCCCATTGAGAATGATATTCATTGTGGCTTTTTCATAGAGAGCTTTTATGATGTTGAGGTATGTATCCTCTATCCCTACACTGTGGAGACTTCATCAAGAAAGGATGCTATACTTTGTCAAATGCTTTTTCAACATCTATTGAGAGAATCATATGGTTCTTATTCTTTCTTTTATTAATGTGTTGCATCACATTGATTGATTTATGGATGTTGAATCAAACTTGCAGCCCAAGAATAAATCCCACTTGGTCATGGTGAATAGTCTTTTTAATGTAGTATTGGATCCTATTGGCTAGTATTTTGGTGAGAATTTTTACATCCGTGTTCATCAAGGATATTGGTCTGTAATTCTCCTTTTTGATGGGTCTTTGTCTGGTTTTGGTATTAAGCTAACGCTGGCCTCATAAAATGAGTTTGGAAGTTTTCCTTCCCTTTCTATTTCTTGGAACAGTTTCAGGAGAATAGGTATTAATTCTTCTTTAAATGTTTGGTAGAATTCCCCTGGGAAGCTGTCTGGCCTTGGGCTCTTGTTTGTTGGGAGATTTTTGATGACTGTTTTAATCTCCTTCCTGGTTATGGGTCTGTTCAGGTTTTCTATTTCTTCCTGGTTCAGTTTTGGTAATTCATATGTCTCTAGGAATGCATCCATTTCCTCCAGATTGTCAAATTTGCTGGTGTATACTTGTTCATAATATGTTCTTATAATTGTTTGTATTTATTTGGTGTTGGTTGTGATGTCTCCTCTTTCATTCATTATTTTATTAATTTGGGTACTTTCCCTTTCCTTTTTGATAAGTCTGTCCAGGGATTTATCAATCTTATTAATTCTTTCAAAGAACCAGTTCCTAGTTTCATTGATTTGTTCTACTGTTCTTTTGGTTTCTATTTCATTGATTTCTGTTCTGACCTTTATTATTTCTCTTCTCCTGCTCTGTTTAGGGTTTCTTTGTTGTTCTTTCTCCAGCTCCTTTAGGTGTAGGGTTAGGTTGTGTACTTGAGACCTTTCTTATTTCTTGAGAAAGGCTTGTATTGCTATATACTTTCCTCTCAGGACCGCCTTTGCTGTGTCCCAAAGAATTTGAATAGTTGTGTTTTCATTTTCATTTATTTCCATGATTTTTAAAAATTCTTCTTTCATTTCCTGGTTGACCCAGTCATTCTTTAGTAGGATGCTCTTTAGCCTCCATGTATTTGAGTTCTTTCCAACTTTCCTCTTGTGGTTGAGTTCTAGTTTCAAAGCATTGTGGTCTGAAAATATGCAGGGAATGATCCCATTCTTCTGGTACCTGTTGAGACCTGACTTGTGACCCAGGATGTGATCTATTCTGAGAATGTTCTGGGTGCACTAGAGAAGAATGTGTATTCTGTTGTTTGGGGATGGAATGTTCTGAATTTATCTGTGATGTCCATCTGATCCAGTGTGTCATTTAAGGCCTTTATTTCCTTGTTGATCTTTTGTTTAGATGATCTGTCCATTTCAGTGAAGGGGGTGTTAAAGTCCCCTCCTATTATTGTATTATTGTTGATGTGTTTCTTTGATTTTGTTGTTAATTGGTTTATATAATTGGCTGCTCTCATGTTAGGGGCATAGATATTTAAAATTGTTAGATCTCCTTGTTGCACCGACCCTTTAAGTATGATATAGTGCCCTTCTTCATCTCTTATTATAGTCTTTTTGGCTTAAAATCTAATTGATCTGATATAAAGATTGCCACCCCAGCTTTCTTTTTGATGTCCATTAACATGGTAAATTGTTTTCCACCCCCTCACTTTAAATATGGAGGTGTCTTTGGGTCTAAAATGAGATTCTTATAGACAGCATATTGATGGGTCTTTTTTTTTTTAATCCATTCTGATACCCTGTGTCTTTTGATTGGGGCATTTAGCCCATTTACATTCAGAGTAACTATTGTATTTCCTGTAAGGTGACTGTTACTGTAACTCTGTTCCTTTCTGGTCTATCTATAGGTGAGTTTTTCTGTCTTATCATTTTATCCAGATAAGAATAGATGAACGAGAGAAGAAAATACTAAAAGAGTAAAAATATACACTAATATATTTGGAAGAGACCCAAAACTGGGGGTAGAAGAAAGGAGGAAAAAAAGAAAATATATACATATATTAGACTGGTGAATAGAACAGAGTCACAAACTTGATTTGTGGAGCGTTTTGATCTCTCAGAAGAAACTGCCTCCCAAAATTTTAAACAAAGAAAAAATTATATATATATATAAATAAGTTTAAACATGATGAAGGGATGGAATATGACTTTAAAGATGAAGATTAAAAAAGATTCTAAAAAAGGAATTGATAAGATAAGAAGCTGGTTGCAAAAGAAAAAAAAAGAGGAAAGAATGTGATCAGGCTGGAGACTAGAACAAAGCCATGTGCTAGATTTAGGGTATATTTTGATCTGTTAAAGGAAACTGTATCCCAAAATTTTAAAGAAAGAAAAACCTATATGTACACACAAAAAAATAAGGTTAAATACAATGAAGGGATAGAATATGACATAGCAATGAAAATTTAAAAAGATTTTTTAAAATGTATTGATAAAGTAAAATATTTAAAATAGGAAAGAGGAAAAATTTTTAAATAGAATAATAAAAAATAAAATTAAAAAATTTAACTTTGAAGACTAAAGAGTCATGGGAAAAGAGCCATGAATTCTGCATTTCCCTTGCTCTGGAGTTCCACAGTTCTCATTGATTGGTGAACTTGGTCTTGGCTGGATATTTTTGCTGATATTTTGGGGGAGGGGCCTGTTGTAGTGATTTCTCAAATGTCTTTGCTCCAGGTGGAATTGTACCACCCTTGCCAGGGGCCAGGCTAAGTAATCTGTTTGGATTCGTTCTTGGGAGCTTTTGTTCCCTGAACGCTTTCCATATAGCTTTGGAGGACATGAATGAAAATGGCAACCTCCCAATCTCCTGCCTGTAGGAGCTGAGAGCTCAGGTCCCCATTCCTAAATGCACCCTCAGAGAAAAGCAGTCAATCCCTCCCGTCTCCCTGGTCTTTGGCCTCACTCTGTGCTCACCCGGTCTGTGACTGAGCATTTCTGTCTCTGGTGCATGGTCCAGTTCGTGTCTCCAATCCCAGCAGATTCCTGCAGCACACTCCCATACCACTCCTCCTGGAGGAGGAAGGTGAGTCTCCCTGGATCTGCTACTTGTGGAGTCTCTGCTCAAAGAGCAGGGGCCCAACTGTGCCTCAGATTGTGGTTTAAGGTAACCCCAAGCTGAGAGCCCCTCCTCTACAGAGCTCCATCTCTACAGCCAACTTCACCATTCTGATACCTGGGAGCTCTTCCGCACTGAGGCACCCCCAGTCTTTCTGTGACCCAGCGGGTCCCGAGACCACACTGTCCCTCAAGGGCTCCACTCCCCCACCGCTTAGCATCTGGAGTGAGGTCCCTCAGTGGAGTCAACTTCTAAAAGTTCCAATTTTGTGCTCCACTGCTCTACCTCTTCCTGGGAGCTGGCTCCTGCCCCTGTGGTCTCTCTTCCCATGTATCACCTTGGATTCACTTCTCCACACATCCTACCTTCCAGAAAGTGGTCACTTTTCTGTTCCTAGAAGTGCTGCTCTTCTTCTCTTCTATCTCCTGTTGAGTTTGTAGGTACTCAGAATGGTTTGATAACTATCTAGCTGAACTTCTGGGACCTGATGATGTCTCAGTGTCCTACTCCTCCGCCATCTTGCTCCTCTCAGAATCTCATTGTTTTTTAAGGCTGAAAAGCATCCCAGTGTATGAATATACCACATTTTGTTTATCCATTTATCTGTTGATGGACATTCAAGTTACTTCTACTTTTTGGCTATTGTGAATAATGCTGCTATGAGCACTGGAACACAGAAAGACAGAGACGCTTTAGTATCAGTCCATAGTCAGCAACATTGAATGGATAAATCAACTTCTGAAAAATAATCCCATGATAATCCTTAAATCCAAATGTGGCAGCAACTCAGAAGAGTAGAAAGATCTCTCAAGTGAGAAGTCTGGGCCCTCTCCTCATTAGCTTTTCAGTCTTTTGGATTGAGTTTCCTGACCTGTAAAGTAGGGAATGAGATTAAATGACTTCTGAGGTACTTTCTAGCTCAAATGTTGCAGGATTCTGCATCTCCTGCAAGTGAATATATTCTGCTCACTCTCTTTCTTAGGATTTTAGTATTTATAAATGTAAGCTGGTTTTCCTAGGTCTGTTTTTCTCAGATGCAAAATGACTTCCTAAACAGGCTACATTTCTCTTGATTTCAAAAAATAGCCTGGTGGATACTAAAACATATCCTCTTCCCCACATACCCTATGGCCATTGTTCCATGGTGACTCAGTTTTCCAGGCCAACTGCATTGACCTCTTACAGGAAACCCCATTTCTCTCAAAAACCAAGACACCAAGTCACTCACATTTCTAGGCCTCAAACTGAGTATGTTGGACCACTCATAGCTCTAATCTGTGAGGACTAGGGAAAAGGAGAAGTATTCATTTGAAAGGAAAAAACATAAGGATCGATGGTGAGGACTCTGCATCAGTCCCCAGGGCATAGGTTGAGAGGAGTGGTGGAGAAGAGGTGCTGCATACCATACCCCTTGAGCAACCCAATGAAATAATACATCAACATCACAAGAAGAAAAATATATTTGTAACTGTTGTTGAGTATAAGGGAAATAAAACTATATCATTGTGAAATAAAAGTCATGGTTCTATTTCTTCCACAACAGCATAAAATTACACTTTTTATCAAGAAATCAGAGCAAGAGGGGTGCCTGGGTGGCTCAGTGGGTTAAAGCCTCTGCCTTCGGCTCAGGTCATGATCCCAGGGTTCTGCGATCAAGCCCCACATCAGGCTATCTGCTCAGCAGGGAGCCTGCTTCCTCCTCCTCTTTCTCTTCTCTCTGCTTGCCTCTCTGCCTACTTGTGATCTCTATCTGTCAAATAAATAACTAAAATCTAAAAAAAAAATTTTTTTTTAAAGAAATCAGAGCAAGAGTAGGAGTACCATCTTGTGAATAAACCCTATCCTGACTTCTGAGTCCCTCAGCCATTTTTCTAATTCTCCCTTTTTTGCCTCACCTTCCCTTTCCACCTATCTGAGCTCTTGACTGTCAGGGCACTGATGACCAGTTGGGTTCCCTTCAGCTAAGGTGTAATATACAAATGTTGTCACCCATAGTTCAGCTTTTGAGGCTTTAGTCCATTGGGTAGAGTGAAGTCAAGATGAAACTTCTAGAAAAATTTCACCTTTCAATAAATTCCAAGTGTGGAAAGTTTTTCTGTTCTTTTCTTTATCTAAGTCTAACCTGGTTTACCTTATCTCTTGTTGAATTGTTATCCTGGAGCAAATTTCTCAGTTGAGCCCAGGTGGACTTATGCTTCACATTTGACTTTGTAGCTTGGGAATGCATGGTATATGTATGTTTGTGTGTGTGTGTATGTGTGTGTGTGTGTGTGTGTTCTCTGCCATGACTTACTGATACTGTTCTTGACTCTTACTATACTAAGGGAAAAAAAAAAAAAGACAGGATGAGAATGCAATACAATTTTCATGTTGGCAAAAACAAAGTATCTGTCCAAAACCTTCTTTTTTTATATATATATTTTTTATTAACATATAATTTATTAGCCCCAGGGGTACAGGTCTGTGAATCGCCAGATTTACACACTTCACAGCACTCACCATAACACATACCTTCCCCAATGTCCATAACCCCACCACCCTCTCCTTTCCCCCTCCTCCCAGCAACCCTCAGTTTGTTTTGTGAGATTAAGAGTCTCTTATGGTTTCCCTCCCAATCCCATCTTATATCATTTATTCTTTTCCTACCTCCCAAGCCCCCCACATTGCCTCTCAACTTCCTCATATCAGGGAGATCATATGATAATTGTCTTTCCCTGATTAACTTATTTCGCTAAGCATAATACCCTTTAGTTCCATCCACGTTGTCACAAATGGCAAGATTTCATTTCTTTGGATGACTGCATAGCATTCCATTGTATATATATACCACATCTTTTTTATCCATTCATCTGTTGATGGACATCTAGGTTCTTTCCATAGTTTGGCTATTGAGGACATTGCTACTATAAACATTCGGGTGCACGTGCCCCTTCTGATCACTACATTTGTATCTTCAGGGTAAATACCCAGTAGTGCGATTGCTGGGTCATAGGGTAGCTCTATTTTCAACTTTTTAAGGAACCTCCATACTATTTTCCACAGTGGCTGCACCAGCTTGCATTCCCACCAACAGTGTAGGAGGGTTCCCCTTTCTCCAAATCCTCACCAGCATCTGTCATTTCCTGACTTGTTAATTTTAGCCATTCTGACTGGTGTGAGGTGGTATCTCATTATGATTTTGATTTGTATTTCCCTGATGCCAAATGATGTGGAGCACTTTTTCATGTGTCTGTTGGCCATCTGGATGTCTTCCTTGCAGAAATCTCTGCCCATTTCTTGATTGGATTATTTGTTCTTTAGGTGTCAAGTTTGATAAGTTCTTTATAGATTTTGGATACTAGCCCTTTATCTGATGTGTCGTTTGCAAATATCTTCTCCCATTCTGTCAGTTCTCTTTTGGTTTTGTTAACTTTTTCCTTTGTTGTGCAAAAGATTTTGATCTTGATGAAGTCCCAATAGCTCATTTTTGCCCTTGATTCCCTTGCCTTTGGCAATGTTTCTAGGAAGAAGTTGCTGTGGCTGAGGTTAAAGAGGTTGCTGCCTGTGTTCTCCTCAAGGATTTTGATGGATTCCTTTCTCACATTGGGGTCCTTCATCCATTTTGAGTCTATTTTCATATGTGGTGTAAGGAAATGGTCCAATTTCATTTTTCTGCATGTGGCTGTCCAATTTTCCCAACACCATTTGTTGAAGAGACTGTCTTTTCCCCTGGACATTCTTTCCTGCTTTATCGAAGATTAGTTGGCCATAGAGTTGAGGGTCTATTTCTGGGCTCTCTATTCTGTTCCATTGATCTATGA
>NW_019154087.1:82092697-82369500 GCF_002288905.1 Enhydra lutris kenyoni
TTAGTTGGCCATAGAGTTGAGGGTCTATTTCTGGGCTCTCTATTCTGTTCCATTGATCTATGTGTCTGTTTTTGTGCCAGTACCATACTGTCTTGATGATGACAGCTTTGTAATAGAGCTTGAAATCTGGAATTGTGATGCTGCCAACTTTGGCTTTCTTTTTCAATATTCCTCTGGCTATTCAAGGTTGTTTCTGGTTCCATATAAATTATAGGAATATTTGTTCCATTTCTTTGAAAAAAAAGGATCGGATTTTGATAAGGGTTGCATTAAATGTGTAGATTGCTTTAGGTAGCATAGACGTTTTCACAATATTTGTTCTTTCAATCCATGAGCATGGAACTTTTTTCCATTTCTTTGTGTCTTCCTCAATTTCTTTCATGAGTACTTTATAGTTTTCTAAGTATATATTCTTTCCCTCTTTGGTTAGGTTTATTCCTGGTATCTTATGGTTTTGGGTGCAACTGTAAATGGGATTGACTCCTTAATTTCTCTTTCTTCTGTCTTGTTGGTGTAAAGAATTGCAACTGATTTCTGTGCATTGATTTTATATCCTGACACTTTACTGAATTCCTGTACAAGTTCTAGCAGATTTGGAGTGGAGTCTTTTGGTTTTCCACATATAATATCTTATCATCTGCAAAGAATGAGAGTTTGACTTCTTCTTTACCGATTTAGATGTCTTTTATTTCTTTTTGTTGTCTGATTGCTGAGGCTAGGACTTCTAGTACTATGTTGAATAGCAGTGGTGATAATGGACATCCCTGCCATGTTCCTGACCTTAGCGGAAAAGCTCTCAGTTTTTTCTCCATTGAGAATGATATTAGCGTTGGGTTTTTCATAGATGTCTTTGAAGATATTGAGGTATGTACCCTCTATCCCTACACCTTGAAGAGTTTTGATCAGGAAAGGATGCTGTACTTTGTCAAATGCTTTTTAAGCACCTATTGAGAGTATCATATGGTTCTTGTTCTTTCTTTAATTGATGTATTGTATCACATTGATTGATTTGTGGATGTTGAACCAAACTTGCAGCCCTGGAATAAATCCCACTTGGTTGTGGTGAATAATCTTTTTAATGTACTGTTGGATCCTATTGGCTAGTATTTTGGTGAGAATGTCCAGAACCTTCTTACCCTTTCCCCCACCCACAGCTACATTATTATCACATACCTACTCATTTCTCATCCTGACTGGCTCACTTTGCCCAAACCTCAACCCCATCACTAATGCATGTATTGATATATATAATGTTCCCCTGAAATTATGACTGGTAGTGTGTTTTAACAATAAAAATAGAGAAGTGATTGGTTTTCCTTTTCTATTTTTCGTGAAACATCTATTAGCCTATATCTGGAATTCTTTTCAATCCCTGTGTCAATAATTACCTTTCCGAGACATACTTGAGAACAAACTTTAACGCTTAAAAAAAAAATACGAAAATCTGGGCTCCACCTTAGACTCACTGATTTGGAATTTTAGGGATAGTTCCAGAACTATCTGTATACTTTTTATATTTCAGAAGAGGCTACTCGCTTACGCTCAGGGTTGGGGAACTGCAACAGATCAAGGGAAGTGTACATTTAATCAAAGAGAGAGTTTCTTTTTTTTTTAAGATTGTATTCATTTATTTGTCACAGAGAGATATCACAGGTAGGCAGAGAGGCAGGCAGAGAGAGAGGGGGAAGCAGGCTCCCTGCTGAGCAGAGAGTCTGATTCGGGGCTCAATCCCAGGACCCTGAGATCATGACCTGAGCCGAAGGCAGAGGCTTAACCCACTGAGCCACCGAGGTGCCCCATGAGACTTTCTTTAAAAAAAAAAAAGATTTTATCATTCTATTTGACAGAGAGAGAGAGAGAAAGAGAGCAAAAGGACAGGGAGCAACAAAGGGAGAGGGAGAAACAGACTCCCTGCTGAGCAGGGTCCCTGATGCAGGACTGGATCCTAGAACCACAGGATCATGACCAGAACCAAAGGCAGACACTTAACTGACTGAGCCACCCAGGTGTCCCAAAGAGGTACTTTAAAGGTATAGAATGATATGAATACCATCACCGAATTTCTCATCAAAAAAGCATTGAGACATCCTTTCCTGGACATGGTACACTCATTCCCTCATTCACCAACCATTTACTCAATAGAGCTTTGCTGAGTTCATACTACATGCTGTAAAAGACACAGAGTAAACAAGATATCAGGCACCCTACCACTAATGAAGAAGAAAAGACACAGACAGAATTAATCACAATAGGCAAAGGGTTATAAAAATTCAGAAGAGTGAAATGCCCTTCCTGGCTAGAGACACCATAAGGGTTTCATAGAGAAAATATTCTTTGAGATATTTCAATAAGCAGAGATGGGAGGAGACAATCAAAGGAAGAGAGAATAACTTGAGCAAAGGTTCAGAGCTGGGAAAGCCCAGGATGGTTTTGAGAGGAAGAGTTCCCACAAGATGATGAAGTGACAAATGGAGATGGAAAGACAGGTAGAGATGGCCCATGAGTGTCACCAAGGAGCTACACTTCATCATGAAGCTCTCCAGCCCATAGTCACTTAGATGCAATTCAAGCCCAGAAGTCTCCTTCTGCATAGGACTCCTGAACGCTCCTGCAATTTTTATTTTGCAGTGTCTGACTTCTCATTTCAAACAAATGCCAATGCCTAAATTTTATTTATTTTTTAAAAGATTTTATTTACTTATTTGACACAGATAGACAGTGAGCACAAGCAGGGGTGCAACAGGCAGAGAGAGAGGGAGAAGCAAGCACCCTGCCGAGCAGGGAGCCCAAGGAGGGGCTCAATCCCAGTACCCCAGGATGACAACCTGAGGTAAGGCAAGACGCTTAACTGACTGAGCCACCCAGGTGCCCCACCAACCTCTAAATTTTAACCACCAATCCTTTTTGGGAACAGCCAGTCATACCTCAGTATATCAGCTCACATTTACTGAGTGTACATTATGTACCAAGAACCAACTCATTTGATTTACATAATGACTGGGATACTATCTTTATCATTTCTGTTTGGCAGATGAGGAAACTGAGACCCAGAGAGAGTAAGCAATTTACCCATGATTATGCATAATAAGCAGAGTAACAAGGGTTTAAACTCAGATAACCTGATCTCAAAGTCCATGCTCTCAATCTCCCCATTATACTTCCTTGTGCACAGTAGCCATGATCATTTTCTATACCTTTGATAATGAGCCATTTTGAAGCTATCTACCTTTTTTTTTCCAATTAGTTACCTGTTACCACCAGATTGATCAAAAACATGAATTCTGAAGCATAGCAATCCCAGAGTCAATCAGAAAATTGATTTGTTTTGCCTAAATCAGTAAGGTTGTAGTACTTTGTTATAGAGTATAGAAAACTAGTATGTCTGCTATGTAGGCCCACTCAGCCATCATTCTTTGCAATAATAATAATACTTTGTGTTAATAATAATGCTTTCGTTGATGTTAAAGTCAAGATCACCAAGTTCCTTGGCAACAGTGAGCCCTGAAGTAGGATAGAGAAAAGAAGTATAGTTATTTACGGGATGTCTGTAGACATCCGAAACTCAGATGTGTGTATGTATGGTGTATGTTATATCTCCAACTAACTCTTATATATCCAACTAACTGTGAGAACTTGGATAATTAACTTAATTTGGCTTAGTTTCACTTTCATTATAAGTAAAGCTGGAATAAAAACATATATTTGACACAATTGTTAGGAGGATTAGAGCTAATCTGTGGGAATTTATTGGTACACGGTACGTGTTCTGTGTAAGAAAATTGTCTTTTGTAATTGAAGTGCCTGAAAACTTTACAAATTACAATATTGAATGATTTGATGCACAATGGGATACAGCCACTGGTATAAATGCATGATTTTAAAAAAAGGCAAGATAGTAGTCAAATAAGAAAGAAAGAAATGGAAGAATTTTCATGTTCATTTTCCCAATTAGTAAAGATGTCTAAATGTTACTTTTTCAAGACCTTTCTAAGTATAACTCAGATATCTAAATGTTCCACAGTCTTCATGGATTTTCCTTCACATAATACCTAAATAACAATAAAGCAGGCTCCCATTCCCTAGAATGAGAATTCCCTTCTTGCAAGTTCCCCTTTCTACATAATTTCTGCAAAAAATTGAGAAATTTTCCCTGATGGTCACTGTAGTCTTGTTATTTCTCCTGGCCTCTAATGCTCCTTCTACAAGTTTAGCCTTATGAATGGACACAGGCCACTTCCTTAAATCCTAGAAGGACAAATAAACTGGGTTTGCGGTGTTAACAAAACACCACAGAAGAAAATTTGAACACAAAAATAAACTTTAAAACTGGTTGTTAAGTGTCCCTGTTCCTCGTTATGGGCCTTGGTTTCCCAGGGTCTCTTCCTGGCCCTCCAAATGCTCCCCTCATTATCTTCTGACCTGCTACCATGTTGCAAGGGCCAGGCTACCTTCCCCAAATGTCCTCCTTTCCAAAGTCCAGGTCCAACTCCTACTGGTCCAATGGAAAGATACAGATTTTCCCACCTCAAGCCCAAGAACTACCTTCTTTCCTGGCCCAGGAGGATTGCCAAATACAATTTTATGAAGTTTTCCTCTGTTTTCCTCTAAAAATTTTATAGTTTGGGGTCTTTTATTTAGATCTTTATTTCATTTTGAGCTGATTTTTTGTATATGGTATAAGATCAAAATCCAACTTCATTCTTTTGTATATGGATATCCTGTTTTCCCAACACTTGTTCTTGAAAATACTGTCCTTTCCCCAGTGAGTGGTCTGGAACCCTTTCAAAGATCATTTGACAATATACACTAGAGCTTATTTCTGGACTCTCTAATATATTCCATTGGTTTATATGTTTGACCTTTTGCCAGTAGCACACTGTTTTGATTACCGTAGTTTTGTGACATGTTTTGAAATCATGAAGTGCAATTCCTCCAACCTTGTTCTTCAAAATTGTTTTGACTACTCAAGGTCCCTTGAAATTACATATTTATTTTAGGATGATTTTATTTTTCAATTTCTGCATAGCATTGGGATTTTGACAGTGATTGTGTTTACTCTAAGATCTCTTTGAATATTATTTACAATATAGACAATATATCTTAATAATATAAATATCTCAACAATATGAAGTGTTTCAATACATAAACATGGATGCTTTTTATTTGTACCTTTTTTAAGCTATTTCAGCAATGTTCTTCGATGTTCGGTGTACAAATCTTTCACCACCTTGGTTAGGTTTATTCCTAAGTATTTAAATATTTTTAGTGCTATTATGAGTGTGATTGTTTTCTTGATTTCCATTTCAGATAATTTATTGTTAGTATATGTGACAACTGATCTTTGCATTGATTTTGTATCCTGCAACTTTATTGAATCTGTTTAGTAGTTCTAGTGGTTGGTTTTTTTATTTGTGTACAGAATACTTGGGGTTTTCTACGTATAAGATCATGTCATCTGCAAACAGATAATTTTTTCTTCCTTTCCAATTTGGATGCCTTTTATTTATTTTTATTGCCTAACTGCTCTGACTAGGACTTCCACTATTATGTAGAATAGAAGTAGAAAGAGTGGGCATACTCACCTTATTCCTGATCATATAGGAAAAGATTTTAGTCTTTCACCATTTTGTATGAAGTTAACTATGCACTTTTCATATATAGTCTTAATTATATTAAAGTAGTTTCCTGCAATTATTAGTTTATTGGGTGTATTTATCATGAAAGGTGTTGAATCTTGTCAAATTCTTTTTCTTCATCAATTAAGATGATCATGTGGTTTCCATCAATTATTGTGTTATTGTGGTATATCATGTTGATTGATTTTTGTACATTGAACCATCCTTGCATTCTAGAAGTAAATCTCACTTGGCCCTGGTATATAATACTTTGAAAGTGCTGTTGAATTCAGTTTGCTAGTATTTAGTTAGAGATTTTTCATCTATATTTATCAGAAATATTGTTCTGTAGTTCTCTTTTCTCGTAGTACCTTTGGCTTTGATATTAGGATAATGCTGGTCTCATAGAACGAGCTTAGATGTGTTCCTTCACCAACTTTATTGGAAGAGTTTGAGGGAGATTAGTATTAATTTTTCTTTAAGTGTTTGGTGAAATTTTTCAATATAACTGTCTGGTTCTGGGCTTTTCTTAGTTGGGAGGTTTTTTTGTTTTTGTTTTGTTTTGTTTTGTTTTGTTTTTTCAGATTTTATTTTTTATTTATTTGACAGAGAGAGAGAGAGATCACAAGTAGGCAGAGAGGCAGGCGGGGGGGGGGCGGCGGGGAGAAGGCTCCCTGCTGAGCAGAGAGCCCAATGTGGGGCTCAATCCCAGGACCCTGAGATCATGACCTGAGCCAAAGACAGAGGCCACCCAGGCGTCCCTGTTGGGAGGTTTTTGAACTGAGTCAGTCTTCTTACTAGTTACTGATCTGTACAGATTTTCTATTACTTCGTGGTATAATCTTGATAAGTTTTGTCTTTATAGGAATTTTTTAATGTTAAAAATATTTTTTATTGGGGCACCTGGGTGGCTCAGTGGATTAAGCTGCTGCCTTCAGCTCAGGTCGTGATCTCAGGGTCCTGGGATCGAGTCCCACATCGGGCTCTCTGCTCAGCAGGGTGCCTGCTTCCCTCTCTCTCTCTCTCTCTGCCTGCCTCTCCATCTGCTTGTGATCTCTCTCTGTCAAATAAATAAATAAAATCTTTAAAAAAAAAATTTTTATTTATTTATTTATTTTTTTAATTTTAATTCCACTCTAATTAATATATAGTATTATATTAGTTTTGGGTGTACAATATAGTGATTCAACAGTTCCACATTACTCAGTGCTCATCAAGATAAGTGTACTCTTAATCCCCTTCACCTATTTCACCCATCGTCCTCATCCACCTCCCCTCTGCTAAACATTTGTTTGTTCTCTACAGTTAGGAGTCTTTTTTTGGGCTCATCTTTTGGTTTTTTTTTTCCTTTTTTCTTTTATTTTGTTTCTTAAATTCCACATCTGAGTGAAATCATAGGGTATTTGCTTTCCTCTGACTGACTTATTCTGTTTAGCATTACACTCTTTAGATCCACCCATGTTGTGATAAAGAGCAAAATTTCATTCTGTTTTATAGCTGAATAATATTCCATTGTGCATATATACCACATCTTTATCCTTTCATCTATCCTTTTTCATCACATAGGCTGCATCCATAGTTTGGCTATTGTAAATTATGCTGCAATAAACACAGCGGTGCATATATCCCTTCAAATTCGTGTTTTTGTACTTTCTGGATAAATACCCAGTAGTGCAATTACTGGATCATAGGGTAGTTCTATCTTTAATTCTTTTGAGGAACTTCTGTACTGTCTTCAAAAATGGCTGCATCATTATGCATTCCCAATCAAGCACGAGGTTTCCTTTTTCTCCACATCTTCACCAGCACTTGTTGTTTCTTGAGTTTTTTATTTTAGCCATTCTGGCAAGTGTGAGATGACATCTCATTGTGGTTTTGATTTGCATTTCCTGGATGATGCGTGATATTGAGCATCTTTTCATGTGTTTGATGGCCATCTATATAGGTCTTCTTTGGAGAAATGTCTGCTCATGTCTTCTGCTTATTTTTAATTAGAATATTTATTGTTTTGGTGTTGAGTTGTATAAATCTTTATATATTTTGGATATTAACCTTTTATCAGATATGTCTCCTATTCCGTAAGTTACCTTTTAGTTTTGTTGGTTGTTTCCTTTGCTGTGCAGAACCTTTTTATTTTGATGCAAACTCAGTGGTTTTTTTGTAGCTTCTGTTTCTCTTGCTGAAAGAGACATATCTAGAAAGATGTTGTTATGACTAATATCAAAGAAATTACTGCCTATAGTCTCTCCTAGGATTTTTATGGTTTCAGGCTTCAAATTTATGTCCTTAACCCATTTTGGGTTTATTTTCATGTACGATGTAAGAAAGTGACTAAGTTTCATTCTTTTGCATGTAGCTATTCAGTTTTCCCCACCATTTCTTGAAGAGACTTTTTTCTATTGTGTGTATTCTTGCCACCTTTGTCAAAGATTAATTGACCATATAATTGTGGGTTTATTTCAGGGTTTTCTGTTCTGTTCTGTTGATCTATATGTCTATTTTTGTGTGAGTACCATACTGTTTTGATTATTACAGCTTTGTAATATAACTTGAAGTCCAGAATTGTGATACCTCCAGTTTCACGTTTCTTTTTCAAGATTGCTTTGTCTCTTCAAGGGTCTTCTGTAGTTTCATACAAATGTTAGGATTATTTGTTCTAGTTTTGTGAAAAATGTTGTTAGTATTTTAATAGACATTGCATTAAATATGTAGATTGCTTTGGGTAGTATAGACAATTTAACAATATGTGTCCTTCCAATCCATGAGCATGGAATATCTTTCCATTTCTTTGTATTGTCTTCAATTTTTTTTATCTTTTTTTTTTTTTTTTTTACTTTTCAGAGTACAGATTTTTCACTTGCATGCTTAAATTTATTCCCAGGTATTTTATTATTTTTGGTGAAGTTGTAAATGGGATTTTTTAAAATTTGTTTTTCTGCTGCTTCCTTATTAGTGCATAGAAATGCAGTAGGGGTACCTGGGTGGCTCAATTGGGTGAGCGTCTGACTCTTGATTTCAACCCAGGTCATGATCTCAAGGCTGTAAGATCGAGCCATGCATTGGGCTCTGCACTGGGCATGAAGCCTGCTTAAGAGTCTCTCTGTCTCTCTTTCCCTATGTCCTTCCTCCCGACCTAAAAAAAAAAAAAAAAGACAGAAATGTAATGATACCTGTACACTTATTTTGTATGCTGTGACTTCACAAAGTTCATTTACCAGTTCTAGTAGTTTTATGGTGGAATCAGTTGGGTTTTCTATATATAATATCATGTCATCTCCAAATAGTGGATTTCTTCTTTACTGATCTGGAGGCATTTTATTTCTTTTTGTTGTCTGACTGTTGTGGTTAGGACTTCTAGTACCATGTTGAATAGAGGTGGTGAGATTGGACATCTTTCTCTTGCTTCTGACCTTAGGGGAAAAGTCCTTGGTTTTTCTTCATTGAGTATGATGTTCACTGTGGGTTTTTTTGATATAAGACCTTATTATATTGTGGTATGCTCCCTTTAACCCTACTTTGTTGAGAGTTTTTATCATGAATGGATGTTGTTTTATTTTGCTATTTATTCTTTTTCTGTATCTACTGAAATGATCATATGGTTTTTATCCTTTCTTTTATTGATGTGATGTATCACACTGATTGATTCATAAATATTGAACCACACTTGTATGCTGGAAATAAATCCCACTTCACATGGTGAATGATTTTTTAATGCATTGTTGAATTTAGTTTGCTAATATTTTGTTGAGGATTTTTTGCATCTATGTTCGTCAGGGATACTGACCTGTAATTCTTTTTGTGTGGTGTTTACTAGGTTTTGGTGTCAGGTAATGCATGGCTCCCCCCCCTAACATGAATGGCCATTGTCCATTTTGCTCCTCACCATGTCTCCACCCTTCTACTCTCTTCAGAGTGGTCTCTTCTCTATCTTTAGTTATCGACTTTGTTCTGCTAGTTTGGGGGTCATTTTCTGGGTTATTTAAACTAATGTGAGTATTATCTAGTTGTATCTGTGGGACTAAATGAGCTTGGGGTCCTCTTACTCCACCATCTTCCCAGCTTTATGTTTCTAGGAATTTATCCATTCCTTTAGATTATCCAGTTTGTTGACATATATTGTAGCATTCTCTTATAATTCTTTATTTCTGTAGCATTTTTGTGATATCAACCCTTTCTTTTATAATTTTGGTTATTTGAATTTTCTTTCTTTTTTTTTTCTTAATCTAGCTAAAGGTTTATTAATTTTGTGTATCTTTTTTTTAAAAAAAACTCTTAGTTTAGTTAATTATTTTTGTTTATCTATTTTCTATTTTATTGATCACTGCTCTAATCTTTATTATTTCCATACTTCTGTTAGTTTTAAGTTTAGTTAGTTCTTTTTCTAGCTTCTTCAAATATAAAGTTAGATTGTAATTTGAGATTTTTTGATGTTAATATTTATAGCTATAAATTTTCCTTTCATTGTATTCCATGAATGTTGATACTGTGTTTTCACATGAATTTGCCTCAAGGTAATTTATAATTTCCCATATGATTTCTTGTCTGAACCTTTGGCTGTTTAAGGGTCAATTTTGGCATACTTGCATATTTTTTTTAGTTTCCTCTTGCTATCAATTTCTAGCTTCATTCCATTATGATTGGAAAAGATATTTTGTATAATTTAATTTTTTTTAATTTCTGAAGACTGGTTTTATAGCCTAACATGTAGTACATCCTGGTGATTGTTCCATATGCACTTGAAAAAAAATGTATTCTGCTATTTTTGGCTAGAATGTACTAAATATGTCTGTTATGTCCATTTGGTCTAAAGGTTTGTTCAAGTCCTCTATTTCCTTATTGATCTTTGGTTTGGTTGTTCTACCCATTAGTGATAGGGAGATATTTAAGTTTCTTAATATTATTGTATATCTGTCTTTTTTTGTCTTCAGTTCTACATGTTTCCCTCATATATTTAGGAAAGTTGATGTGCACATATGTTTATAATTGTTATATCTGGGTGAATTGCCCCTCTTATCATTGTATACTGTTCTCTGTTTCTTATAAAAGTTTTTTTAAGGTTTTATTTATTTATTTGACAGAGAGACAGCAACCCACAAGCTGGGGGAGCGGGAAAGGGAGAAGCAAGCTTCCCACTGAGCAGCGAGTCTTGATGTGGGGCTTGATCCTAGGACCCTGAGATCATGACCTGAGCCAAAGGCAGATGCTTAACAACTAAGCCACCCAGGTGCCCCCTTATAAAAAAGTTATTCACTTAAAGTCTATTTAGTCTGATATTAGTACAGTCATTCCTGCTCTCTTTTGGTTACCTTTGCATGAAATATTTTTCCCATCTCTTCACGTTCTTCTTATGTGTGTCCTTGTATCTAAAGTGAATTTCTTGTAGACAGAATATAGTTGGATACATTTTTTTATATTGATTCAGCAATCTATGTCTTTTTATTGGGGAGTTTAACCCATTTACATATAAAGTAATTACTTATAGGGAAGAACTTATTATTGTCATTTTGTTAATTGTTTTCTGTATGTCTTTTAGATTTTTGTCCCTCCTTTCCTCTCTTACTACTTTCCTTTGTGTTTCATTAATTTTTTGTGTTGACATACTTTGATTCTCCTTTCATTTTCCTTTTGTGTATATTCTATAGATATTTTCCTTGCAGATACCATTTTAATTACACGAACCATATTAAAGTTATAACATTCTATTTTAAACTGATTACAACTTACTTCCAATCACATACAAAAATCCTATTCTTATATGCTCCTTTCCCTGCTTTATGTTATTGATATCACAAATTACATCTTTACATCTTATTGGAAAAAGAAGTCACATACTGCAGTCTTTCAGCTCCTACTTGCCTTCATAAGACTAGCCTTGGGCCTAGAACACTTCCTTACCAAGAGATAAAGAATCTACACAGACTGTGCTGGACTTTCCATGTTGTATGGTAATATCACTCTTGGTTTCAGGCATATGAATACCTCCTTGCTCTGGTTAATAGTGCACACCAGTGGCCCTCAGGCACCTCCAGCTTTCAGTATTTCAAAATCCATGGGAGAGGAAGAGGGGTCCTTCCAATGTGGCATGGGAGAGGAACACACACACACACACACACACACACACACACACACACACACAGTGTGTTGGTGTGGGCCCCTTTGGATTTATCTTTGTTGAACTTCTCCCATAATGCATATGCATATGTTAGGTTTTTTGGTAGTATCCCATAAGTTCCTTAGGCTCCTTTCACTTTCCTTCTTTTTTGTTTGTTTGTTTGTTTGTTTGTCTTTTCACTCTGACTCAATGACCTCAAATGATTTGTCTTCATTGTCTTTCTTCTGCCTGATCAAACTGGTTGTTGAACCCTTCTAACAAATTTTTTAGTTTGGTTGTTGTATTTTTTTAATGTCACATCTGTTTGGTTCTTTTTTTATAGTTTTCATATCTTTGTTGGTAATCCCATTTTGTTCATGTATCATTTACTTGATTTCATTTAGTTGTCTGTGTTCTCTTTAAGCTCATTAAACTTCTTTATGACAATTATTTTAAGTTCTTTGTCAGGCAACAAATAGATCTGTGTTTCTTTAGGGTCAGTTTCTGGAGTTTTATTTCATTTCTTTGATTTGGCCATATTTATGTTTCTTTGAACCTTTGTGTGCCTTGTGATTTTTTTCATTAAGACTTGGGCATTTGAAGAAACAACCACCTCTTCCAAACTTTTTGGCCTGGCTTCATGCAGAAGCCTTTCACCACTCAGTCCATTAGAGATTCTAGAATCCTCAAAACTTTTCAGAGGATGTATCTCCTCTGAGTATGTGCATGTACTTTAAGTCCTCTCAAATTTCCTAAGCTCTTGTCCCTGCTTCTTCTCAGAAGCCTGTAATCTCTTGCTCTCCCTGCTGTCTGCTGGCAGAATTGCAGCTCTAATGTGCTTCTATGATCATATCTTTTCTTTCCTGCAGCTTCCGAACAAGGCTACCATTCCCATCAGCACTCCCGAGTCAAGAGAGACAGATATCAGTCCCTCGGACAGTCCCCAGAGTAACCAAAATGATGCACATTCTCTTCTTTTGTTTCTGTAGTGAAGGATAATCCAGAGTGTGGGAGGTTTCCTTCCAATTACACCACACTGGGTCAGATAGAGAGATGAGCATGAACAAGGGTGGAAAACTCGGTCAATTTTCCTACTCTTTCACTGGAAGGTCTGGGTGTTGAACTTCTCAACTGCTCCCTAGAGCTCTCACAAAAGTATTCTGATCCATATATTGTAGTTAACTATGGGTCTTTGTAGGGGAATAAGGGCCTAACGCTTCCTATTCAGCCATACTGCTGACACCTCTCTAAATGTGTGCTATTTTTTTTTAGTAAGATTAAAATATATTTTCTGATAGAATCCTTTCACCGGTAAACCAATATCTCCATTACCTCCCTATGGCACTAGGCTTTGATCTTCCCAAACATCACATTTTGCTTTATGGTTATCTTTGATTCAACACATGTTGGCTCTGTCCTCTAGGCTAAGGAGAATCCTGAATAGTTTATGTGTGTTTCAACTGGAAAAAAAAAAAAGAAAAAGTATTGAAATTAACAAAGTGAAAGGCCTTCAAATAACAGAAGTCAAAGAAAATCCTGGATTAGGGACAAGTAGATATTCCAGGCACAGAAAGAGCATATACAAAAGAATAAAAGAGCTGGTGATCAAGAATGGGTAAATAGTAGGGAGCTAGGGGGAGGTAACTAAAGACTCAGAGAAATTTGGCAGAGACTCATAAAGGAATAGGAAAAAGCCACCATTTCACTTTGCCACTAACAGAGGCCTATGGGTAATAGAATGCTCATAAATGTACTCTACACCTTTTCATTTTAATCGACATAGATATATGAGGCCTGTAGCTCTAGGATGTCTTTAAAAATCAAGTTTAGAGCATGCTAATGGTTTGCTTTAAAAAATTCTCATAGAGGAAATGTTAAGACGCATTGACATACAAAAATAAACATATTGAACTTTCACAGATTCACATAAACAATTGCATGCTGACCATCAGTCCGCTGAACGGGAGCCCTGTTTGGTTCCTGTTTCCTGGTGTTGAGTACTGGGACTCATCCAAGAAATAGCGTCAGTAAGGAGGAAGGTGAGAAGGAAACACCCAGTGTAATCCTCATGGTTGTCCCACCTCAATTGAGGGTTTCGGTCCCAGAGTCACGGTGACCAAGAGCACCTACAGAGCTGTGTAATTCAGTGGGGTTAGGGAACCAGACTCATCTTTTTATTTATCAAAGAAGTAGATGTAGAAACAACAGTTATTAAACATCTGTGCTGTTCAAGACAGCCACCAACATGAGCACCTCCGGATTCTAACAGTTCAAGTCCTCCTTAACTTAACAATGAACAAACTTAACTGACAGGCCAGTTCTTTGAACATTTCCCATAACAGCCAAGAGTACCTTAACTAAGTCTCAAATGGCTGATTTTCAAATAGGAAGAAAGGAGTCTGAGTGGTGGGGGTTCGGCTGAGGTGGTAATTTGGTTTGTTTTAACGATGACACGTTTTAACATTGATGGCCAGCCCCAACCGAAGGGAAACAGATCGTGACATTGCCCTTAAAAGGACCAGAGTTATTAGCCTAATGTATTGAAAAGGGTGATGCACTAGACACGACAAATCACAACAATCACATGAATGCTGACAACACAGGCAAGGAACAAAAGAACAGAGCTGTAACATGAACCATATGGCTTAATAACTAATAACACTTCTAAGTGTCTTTATTGTTGTTATTGTTTTAAGACTGGCTCACATTTGGCCTCTCCTGTTATAACTGAAATGTTATCTATAGCTGCTATCTCCCCTGTATTTCAAACTGTTGTTTTTAAAGCAAGATATGAATACATCAGAGACTCTTTCATATCTTGTAGAGGGAAAGTTCAAATGCACGAGCCTCCATAATAAAGCCTACCCCGATATAATAAATGGGGCTGTCAGATTGATTCTCACTTGAGACACCAACTGTAGCTAATATTACTCGATATGCAGATGTTTTCTGTCTCTTTCTCTTGGACAAAAAAAAAGAGCATTTAAATGGAATAATGATAAATTGGTATTAATATAAAGAGGCTCTGCTACAGTGTGGCAAAGGGCTGCACAGGTCAAGAGTCGGAGGCACGTGTGAGTGATGGGGCTCTCACCTCTGTGCTGAAGGGTCTCAGGAATTTATTAGCTGAAGTGTTCACTCTGTCTCAAGACCACACAACATTATTTTTAAAGAAGAAAATAAAAGCCTTAACTATCCTAAGCTTCTGTTGGTTGGAGACGAGGCACCCTGTAGCTCCTGGAACACTGCGTTGCTTTGCACACAGTAAGTGCTTAAAAATTAAGGGTTTCATGAAGAATAAAAGTACTAACAATTCTGGTAGAAGGGTGAAAAATAGAAAAGCAAATCCTGACAATTCTTTATCCAAATGTCAGAGCAAATGCTTGTTCTCAACGGATTCCACTGTCCCAGGACAGGCCGCCTGTCTGCCTCCTGGAATTTCATTCTATGGCACCAGCCAACGGTCACCTTCACATTTGTTTCCACTTAAGCGTCCCCTGCCTCTCTCGCCTTTTTCCCCGGGAAGCATGCAGGTACGAAACACAGAGGGAGAATGCAAAAAACTTCACTCAGCTTCTTTTTTGAAGGGGAAGGAAAGAAAAGAAACATGAAGGAAAGGAGCAAAGGGCAAAAGGGTCTAATGGGGCATCTCCCTAAATGATGAGGCATTTCTTCCTAGAGAACACTTGGGGAACTCTTAGTAGGTGTCTCCTGGCGGCAATCAAATGCTCTCTAAAGTCCTTAGGACCAAGCGTCTGTAAACCTGGAACACCGCCTTTTATCATGCTTCTGAGAGTTTACTTTGGACAAATCAGTTAACTCCGTGGGGACAAAGCGATTGACTTCATCTGAAAACAGCGCTACACAATCCAGTCTACAAGTGACCAAATTGAGCCGAAGCTAGCCATTCATTCACTCACGTATCTTTCATTAATGGAAGTCAGAACCCAGAACATAGCTACAGAAAGCGAAGCAAATATTTATCCATCAGGACTCTAAGTCCCAACTCTTGATTTTCCATGTTAATGGTCTGGACAATTCATAACAGTACCTGGTCTCCAAATTATACCCAGTATATTACAGAATTCATGTCCAAATAACTTACCTTTTTTTCCCCTCAACATTCCTCTCCTTAATTAAATTCAAGTAGGAGATTATTAAGGATTGTCAAATCTAAACAGCCACCAAATGCTCAGACTAAGAAGAGCAAGAGAGCTTTCTTGTGACAAAGAAGCCATGCCTGGACAGTGACTTTTCGAGAGATGTCATGGAGTGTGAGGGTGTGGGGTTGGGGGGATTACCTGCAACCGACCTGCAAGACTTGCAGGTTAAATTCCTGCCAAACTCAGGAATCGAGTTGCTGTGATGTGCTCCTGGACTCCAGAGTTCAACAATCAAGTTCCCTTCTAACTCGTGTTCTGCCAAGGTCTTTCCCTCATCTACTGATCAACCAAGGGGAAAAAGGGGACCTATGTCCACCCAAACGAAGCTCAAGACACAGGATGAAACCACTGATTGTATTTCCCACCTCAGTGCTTCTCCTCAAGTCCACTGCCCCACCCCAGGCCACATCCTCCCGGCTGTACAGCCATGGGCCAACCTTACTTTGCCTATCCTCTCTTGGGCCTATGATGTCCCACCGGCAAATGGAGGAATTTCTCTCTTTTCTCCTCTTTCCAAGACTTCCCTCCTCACTTCCTCTCCCAATGAAGCTTGGGTTGATTTTTCCTTACCCTGACAGCTGGCTGCTTTATATAAAACAAAAGGCATATGAGTTCCCTTCTAACATAAGAGGCCCTGAGTTTCCTGAGGTCTGGTCCCTCTATAACACCAAGGATTTCCATGGGCCCCAAGGACATTGATCTTCAGGTCCTTCCACTATAAAATGAGAGTGTTAACAGTACCCTCTTCCAGCTGGTTCCAAAACCATCATGTCTGGTTCAACTCCTGACTGCCGCATGTAATACCTAGATGACCTTGGATGAGTCACTCAAGCTTTCTAGCCTTCGCTTTCTCATATGTAAGATGAGTAGTAGTAATACCTTCCCCATTATTGTGAGGATTATTGTGAGGATTAAATGGCATAGTTCAATTAAACCAGTTGGGATAGAACTTGTCACAGAGTAAGTGCTAAACAGATATTGGCTATTGTTCATTTTCCTTGAATCTTTGTATCGTTTCTAAGACAACAAGACATGTGAAAGTGCTTCACATACTGGCCTTCTTTGAAGCTTGATGTAAGATGGGTCCACAGGTTCCTGAAAATGCAGGAAGACCCTTATTTTCTCTGTGTGATTTGTTTCTCACAAACTGATACGAAGAGAACTTTGAGAAGAGGCTTTCCCTGAAGGTAAGAACAGAAAACAAAGGCCCTTGCTATCAGGTGGCATTAACCAAGAATGCAATGGACCCACCATCTTTGGGACTCCTTACTTTTGGGACAATGGTTACTGCTATTCCCATCTCATAGACAAAAGTCAAGACACAGTGAATATAGACCTAAGGTAACCTAGTCACAGGCAAAATAATGACACAGGCCAAGCAAGTCTTCATCACTCCTTTATTTTTTCCTCTGGATGTTAAAAACATCTCTTTCCATGTTTCCATTCCCTTCCAGGTCTCACTGTAACTTTACAGGCCAGAGAATAACTGGCAAAGAATTTAGACTTTAAATAAGCCAATTTATACAACAAAGTAGATAGTTAACTACATTGCCTTTTTCCAAAAGTACTGATCACCTAATAAAGGCCCCCAGACAGAGCAGAACAAGGATGAACCAAACAACATTTAACACTCAGAAGTTTTCTTCATTTTAGGGGCAGAGGATACTTTCAGGGTTACCAGCAAGCTATCTGAGTTTGTATGGGACTGAGGAGTTTCCCGGCACACGGGATTTCCAATGCTAAAACCAAGATGAGTTGGTCTGGCCCATGTTCTGCCCGCTAAGGATACCAGCCATGCCTGGGTGACCCGCAGAGGTAATGACCTGCTTCCTTGTGCTTTAGCCTGTTGCTCCATCTGTCAGAAACATCTCCACATCCTCCTTCCCACACCACTTTTACTTACTAATTCCTCCCCATTCTTCAGAATACAACTCAGTGGTAACTTCCTTGGGGCAACCTTCCCAACACACTAGACCCCAAACTAATAATTTTCCTTATTAGATGTTTTCAGATTGCCCTGTAAGTATAGGAAACATTTCCTCCCTAACAGCTAAACTGCACAAGAGCTTAGAGAAATACATTTATTTGTTTGTAATTACTTCAGATATGGATTTCCCACCAGAATATAAGCTCTACAAGAACAGGAACCAGGAGAATAAGCCCTTGGTTGATTATGGTGCCTGGAAGTTGAAGGGAATCAACCGTGTCTGCCCAAACCAAAATAGCAGAAGGAGTTCTGTCTGGGCTTCTTTAAAAGTAAGAGTTCCCAAGGTCGGACACTTAAAGTCTTCATATCAGGGCTGCCCAAGCGTCTCTCATCTCGACTGTGCTCCTGAGGGGCTCTCCAGGGCACACAGAGATTCTGAGGTGAACTGACTCTAGTTCAGCTCTGCAGGCCCAGGACTCCTCCCATCCCAGGCAACACTGCCCCCAACAGCTGCTCCAGGTTAGGGTTAAGTACCCCGGGCTCTTCTTAGGAGTTCTTTGTATTGTGGTTGCAGGGAAACCACAAAGAAGTGAATTAATTGATAAACTAAACAGAGGGTAGGTGGGTGAAAAAGAAATTCCTACTCTCCGCACCCTGGCTTAAATTTGCCTCTCCTTTAACATATACCCCGTGAGCCCAGAATTTCCTCACTAGGATTCTATTCTGAGAGAGGCAACCAGATTTATGCACTAGGAGCAGGGAGAGCAAGAACTTTACGTTGTTTGGGACTATCTCCAGAAGCAGGCATCTAATTGCAATTAACTAAATTATTTACACAGCATGATAACAATTTTGCATGAAACTCTTCGATATCTATGCCTAAGAAAAATGAGAAGAAAAAATGTTTTCAAATTGTTCTGGGTAGAGAGAGGTTGGCATGCATGTTTTCTTCTGCTTTTTCAAAATTTCCTACAATATGCATGATAAATTCTATGAAAAATAAATGAATTATTGGTTCTATTTAGTTGCTTAGATGTAGTTTTACTTTATGTTATAATCGGTTGGTTTATAAAAAGTTTTTTAATCATTGTGCATTTCTTAATCATTTTATTTTATTTCATCATGATAAGTGTACTCTTTAATCCCCATCCCCTATTTTCCCCCACCCTCCCCCCAAAACATTGTGCTTTATTATCTCTGCAGTCAAATTTTTTGACCTGTGTATTTCACAAAATCCTTCTGAACATCCACAGGCTCTATAGAGAATGCCTCAGATTTGATTCCTAATAATGATGATTTGTGTTTCTTCTCTTTCTTTTCTTAACAGCTTTTGCTATTGACTTATTAACTTGATTACTATCCAAAAAAAAGTTTTGCTCTGTTAGAAATAAATTTTAAAATAAAAGATAGTGAATAAGTAGAGAAACTGTAGAAACCCTGGTGATGCTTAGTTTAAGGGTATGCAGTAGATACGGTGTCCGGGACAGCTAGAAAAGGCTAATGCTAATTAGAGTCTCAAACAGGTACAGCCTCGTCACGGCCATCACTATTGCTACTGCAACCCCAGCGTCCTGGCATCCTGTCACACAGACACAGCTTAACTCATCCCCAGGACAAGCTCTTTGCCCATCACATCCTCTCTCTCCTTCCCCATAACCACTCAAAGAAAAGAAAAATATAACCTGCAAAAAACTGTCCATTTCACAATTATTGAGGGCATAAGTCTTCTTTACACCTGACTTGGCAAAGACAAAAAACTGGTCCTATGGACAAGAGTGAAAAATACAATTCTTCAGGGGAAATACAAGTTCTTCAGGGGAAAGTCCACACTCCTGCAACTCATTTGTCAAAGGACACATGACGACTGACTTCAGGATATACAGGAACTGGTTGGAAAAAAAGAAGACTATTCATGTCCAGCAAGAGCTAGGAAAGGTCATTCTCAAACCCAGGAGCTAGGAGGAAAAGACGTGTGTCAGCAAGAGACGGAACTGTATTCTAGAGCTATTCATTATTGCTGCTTAATCTGAGAGAAACCCTCATACTCCTTACAGCTTTCAATTTTTGTTCCCAAATACCCTAGGGAATGAAATGAACTAATTGTTTCTTTCTTGATTGCCAGATTAAGGAATCAAAGCTTTTTCTTTTGGGTTGAGCCGCTGCCTTTGGCTTGGGTCATGGTCTCAGGGTCCTGGGATCGAGTCCCGAGTCGGGCTCTCTGCTCAGTGGGGAGCCTGCTTCCCTCTCTCTCTCTCTCTCTCTCTCTCTCTCTGCCTGCCTCTCTGCCTACTTGTGATCTCTCTCTCTCTGTGTCAAATAAATAAATAAATAATCTTTAAAAAAATGTGTGAGGGACAGAAAACTTTGAAGATCTAACTTAGAGCCATTTAGACTTCGGAGTTTAGAGCGCTTATTTAATTAACATTTATTGAACACCTATTGTGTGGAAGGCACTGTGGAAGGATCAGAAGATAATTAAGACACAATCCCCATCCTCCAGGAATTTTTCCATCCAGGAAGAGACAGTCAGCTGGGAGTAGAGGAAAGATTGTGCTTAGGTGAGCTTGCAGAAAACCCAGCTCCGAATCTACCTTCCCACTCCACTCAGTGATAAGACTGGTTCTGTCCGTTACCACTCCGGGCCCTGGCTTTGTCAACTGTGAAATAGTTGAGAATCCATGCCCTGCCCCTTTCCCTGAGACTTCAGCAAGGGACAATTGAGAAACTGGATGGAAGTGGATGCTGAAAACAGTTTACACACCTATAAAATATAAGATGGTATCATTCTCCCTGTGAAATTCCTGATTCCTACAACTCTTAAAAAATGTTGTAAAAGGGTTTTTATTTTTACCTACAAATGCCGTCTTCCTCTTACGAAGCTTTTGAAGGCAAGACAGTTTTGCCCCGTGAAGAAGAGAATAAATGACATCTTCCTTCTGACTATTTTCCCTCTTGAGTAGGTATTGCTGTGCCCATCACCTTTTCTTTTATGAAAATGCCTTTTATTTTAAGAGTAAAGGAATTTACAAATCATCTACTTTGGTCCCTGGAGAAACTTCAACAAGGTGGTTTGAGGAAGAAATTTCTGTGTCATTTTCTTCTAAATGTCTCTTTCTGAAAACGAAAAGGACTCAGTTCAAGGACATAACGGTGAAGTATTAACTGTTTACACAATTCAAAAATGGTTTGAAAATGGAGAAAGTAGACTTTTTAATTCAGTGGGTTATTGAAATTCCCCAAACATTCTATTTCACCTTACCTAAAGCTATATGTTCAACTTTTTTCTTTGGGAATTTTGCTGTTGTTTTTAATAAAAATGTAAGATTGGCTATATCAAGGCAACTTAATTTCAACTTTTGTTTTTGACTCTTCTAGTTTCTTTGTTAATTTGTTGACCGACAAATGACTTGACCTGACCAAGAGATACGGCAATGGGAAAGGAAAACAGAGTGCTAGTCTTTTTAAGGTTTGTATTTTTCAGGAGGTATTCAGAGCCCCAGGCTTCAGTCTCCTATGTGTCCCCTGCTCCCCACCCTACACACTCTGTGGCACACAAAGCTCCCTGCCATCACCACTGCCATTCCACATTGGTCATCAATTGGAAATGGTTTTCTTCTAATTCTGTGTGTTGGCTTATTCTACCCTCTCTGTTTGCAGCACCATTCCCTACTACATTCACCTGTTGAAATCCTAGAGCAAGTCAAGGACCAGCACAAATGTCGCCTCCCCATCTGCTCTTCCCAGATTACTCCAGGTTGACACCAGTGTTCCTTGATCTGTGTTCCTTGTCATTCTCCATCATTATTTCTTTGTAATTCTCCTTTTGGTTATTGCATTCTGCCTGGTTTTAATTATTTATTTATATGTCCAGCAGAGTGTCCTATTGAAGATACAACCTATGTTTTGCTTTTTCATTGCTTTAGCAAGAGGGGTGCTAGGACTTATTCCTCCCCATTCTCCAAAGGGTGGCTCATCCTAAGATAGGGCATTTTCTATAAGTAAAGGAAAGCAGTCATTTGAGGTCTAGAAACATCTTAGAGGCAAGGACTTTATTAAAGGGAGGTAGGGAGTGAACAGAGGGACTGTTAAGAACCCATTGTGTTTCTGGGGATAAAGGAAAAGTGACCATCTTCTGGAGAGGGTTCCCAGGATTGGAAAAAGGAAGTGTCTGTGAGCCCAGCAGTGCACGGACTCCTAGACTTCCTGGCGGAGCTCCTCTGAGGTGGGGAGAGGACTGTGTGAGTCAGGACTGGACACTAAGACCTGTCATCTAGGAACCTAGTGAGAAAAAAAGGCCATAAGACATAACTCTTAAGATGAGGAATCAGCTAGGATTTACCCTCCAGAAAAAAAGCCACTCGGGCCTATGCCAGCATTCAACAGTGGCACCCTGTGGCAACGAGGAGCTATGGCAGGGGCAGGGACAGTGGCAGGCAAGGGACAGACCCAGGATCCCCAGCTCTTTGCAACTGGTGTCAGAAGGGCCTCCTTGGAGGAGTTTTAAAAGGTTCGGTGTGCAAGAGAAGGAGGCTGGAGAGGTTGATATTGGACTTCTGATCAAGTCAGAGGGGTTGTGGGAAAGGAGCAGGAGACAATATTAATTTAATTAGAGAAGTTAACACATTGTGGAAGTGTTAAATCACCTACTAAATTAATTGCAAGCTCCTTGAGGACAGACACCATCTTCACCTCAGTGTCTTCAAAGCAACAAGGCACTGAGTTGGGTACATTCAATATAAATATTTTTACTTGGCATATATTTGAGGACTATATACACGAGACCATGAAGCCCAGAGAGATAAAACAACTGACTTTACCATTTTTAGCATGGCCTCTCCCCAAAGATTACTCACTTGTGTGAAAATAATTGTTTTGCCTCTTCTTGGACGGATGCCCAAAGAAGAAGTATTTAATCAAAATATTGGCCAGTTGGTCTACCCCGATATTTTCCATGATCCTCTAGGATTTAACCTTTCTTGAATTCTGTGATATTTACTCAGGACATAATTTTCTTCTTCTTAAGACCTTCCCTGCTAAGTCATCCCTGACCAAGTAAAGATACCACGGCAGACCCCAGTTAAACAGCCTCGGGTCACGGCTAAAGCAAGTCCCAGATTCTTGGCACCTGCCATCCCTCACTTATCCTGCATCAAGCTCAATAGCATTCTTTTCATTTTTAAAGCTACACTGATCATTTCAGCTCATGAATATGGACTTCCACAACCTTTTGGAGTTACCCTTCACCTACAATGGCATCATCGTTTGGGGTCATAATCCCTTACCTTGCTCTGCATTGCGTACACTTACCCCTTCTTAACTAATGGCTTCAGTCATGCAAAACTATTTTCAAGTAGATGAGAGAAGTGGGGCTTGAAATATAGAATATATCGTCATCTCCTCTTGCATGATAAATAGCTGTTATGGTCATTTATTGTTCCCATGTTCCAAAATCTAAAACTGCTTTACAGATGTTCCTTAGCCTAGCTTCCCAACATCTGTGCAGGGAAGGCAGGGTGCAGAGTTACCAGCTCCATTTTGCAGATGAGAATAGTTATGAGAGGCCCAAGGGGCAGCAACTTGACATTTTTAGGACATCATGATTATACTTTATTAGCTTTAGCCATAACGTCCTGGAACAGCCGGCAAGCAGCATGTGTCAATGTCCGGCAAAAAGGTCATTCTATAAAGTCAGAAAGAGCTAGAAACAGAACCCAGGATGGGAGGGCTTCCTATCTCAAGTTGCATTTGCTATTTTCCTAAGTTAAAGAGATAGGCGTAAAATCACAAATGCGTACACCTAGCCTCAGAAAGAAGATCACGTAACCACATACATGACACAATGCAACGGAGTAATTAGCTTTACCTTCAAAAAGCAAAGCAGCTTATTCTGCCTTTCTGGTCTCCTTCGTGACAACTGACCTCAATCCAGAGGGCCGCCCAAAAGACATCCCCCCCCCCCCCCAGTAGGGACTATTTGTCTTCTGGGCTCCTGAAGTCTCTACTGAAGATAAAGTAGGACTGTACTTTTGCTGCATGGCATTGGAGCCTATCCAAATAGGAATCAGGGAAAGAAAAAAAAAAAGGTATTATAACATTACACTGGGATTTCCATATCAACACTTCAGAGATAGTTAGATGTTCTCTTAATTTTTTTCCTAAATGAGGTCTATTACCTCGAAGTATTTCCCGAGGTGCCAATATCTATTGTTTTTGTGAGCACTGAGTACTTAAAAGGCCAGGGTTTGGGTTGTGCTGTGCTGCTGGTTGGAAAACTGCATTAACCTATGTCCCCAGGTGAAAACAGCAAAGCTCACTGGAAGCATTTGGGAAAATGCCTCATTTCTAATTATTTCATCTTTCCTTCCTTGGTGGGAACACTCAGCGCTTATTCTACGCACCACCTTAAGAACCATTTCCAGTGAGACATGGCTACCTCTGTTCACCCACAGAGTAAACCTACACAGGCTGTGACCTCGCAGAACAAGGCCAGACACATGTATCCACAGGTTAGAGACAGAGTCCCAACTGCAGCCTTGAGAAATGCCCAAGTTCTTTACTACTCTGATTCTAGATGTCGAATCATTGGTCTTCAGCAGGACCACATGTTCATGTTGTGGGTCTATGACATTGTCCTCCATCAGTTTGGGTTTGGAATTAAAGAAGCAATTTATTTTCTCCTTGATATATTGCCAACAATTAGGGTATGTGCCACCAAGTGGGTGGGGATTCCTATTGTTACCTCACAATCTGAACAGACTTTCTTTAAGCATGTCTCACCTGCCCTGAAAATATTAACCCAAGAGTCCTGCTTTTCAATTATTAGTAAAGCTTCTTCATTGTAGCCACACTAAGAAGCGTGATCTTTTCAAAGGACTTAAATTCGGGGAGCTTGGGTGGCTCAGTCGGTAAAGTGTCTGCCTTCGGCTCAGATCATGATCTCAGAGTCCTGGGATCGAACCCTGCTTTGTCCTGTCAGGATCCTTGCTCAGTAGGGAGTCTACTTCTCCCTCTTTCTCTGCCCCCTCCCTGCTCATGCTATCTCTGTCTCTCACTCTCTATTAAATTAATAAGTAAATAAGTAAAATATTTTTAAAAATAAAGGACTCAAATTCATAAATCAATAACAACCAAGGCATAATTTTGCTCCTTTTTCACTATTCCTCAATCATTCTTGGAGATTTAATTTAAACTTAACTTATCTTCAGTTTCCATTAAAAAGCTTTTTTCCTATGTACCATAACATGTTCTCTTCTACTGAAATCATTTCTAGGAAAGAAATGTATTGAGCCTATTTGTCATTAAAACCCTATTTGTTGTATGATGTCAGCTGTCCAATCTGGTCTCTGCTTTACCCATGTTCACTCCTTACCCAGCTTGGCTGTGGGGGAAAAGTCTGGTTTGTTTGAGAGTCAGGATGGGCTTTGCCATCCTATCAGGGCACCTGTCACCACCTCCAAGGAAAAAAGCATAAAGTCATTTCTTTGCCTATTATTGACATTATAAAAGTCTCCCTTCTTTTTTTTATAATCAAAAGGAGCTATTTTTCTGCTGTCAGATATAACAGATTTTCTAAGAGAAGCCAACAGTAGTTTCATCACTGTACCCTGAAGCAAACATTTCAGAAAAGTTTCCTCTGGTTCTTTGTCAGTTGCAAAACAAACACCAGAGGTCAACTGCTTCTTTCTCTGGCAATTTTAGCATGCAGATGCTCTTGGCCAGCATTTACCCACAGGGCTTAGGACAAGGAGGAAACTTCTCCTTAAGTGGATCCTGTAAGCGGCTGTCTTTGGGGGAGCTTTAAGAAGGTTTCTATGAAAAGAAAAATCTCAATTAAATAGAGAGGAGAAGGGAGTTGGGGGAAATTGGAAGGGGAGGTGAACCATGAGAGACTATGGACTCTGAAAAACAATCTGAGGGGTTTGAAGCAGCGGGGGGTGGGAGGTTGGGGGAACCAGGTGGTGGGTATTGGAGAGGGCACGGATTGCATGGAGCACTGGGTGTGGTGCAAAAACAAGGAATACTGTTATGCTGAAAAAATAAAATTAAATTAAAAAAAGTAATCTAACTTCACAACTAAAGGAACCAGAAAAAGAAGAACAAAGCCCAACATTAGTAGAAGGAAGAAAATGATAAAGATCAAGCAGAAATAAATCAAATAGAGATTATAAAGATAATAGAAAGGATCAATGAAAGAACTGGTTTTTTGAAAAGATAAACCAAATTGGCAAGCCTTTATCTAAACTCACCAAGAAAAAAAGAAAGAAGGTTCAAATAAATAAAATTAGAAATGAAAGAGAAGTTACAACTGATAACACAAAAACACAAAGGGTGCTAAGAGACTACTGTGAACAAGTCCATGTCAAAAAAATTGGACAACCTAGAAGAAATGGATAAGTTCCTAAAAACATACAATATTCCAAGACTGAATGAGGAAAAAGTAGAAAATCTAAATAGACCAATTACTAGTAAGAACATCAAATCAGCAATTAAAAATCTCCCAACAAACAAATGCCCAGGACCAGACAATTTCACTGGTGAATTCTTTCAAACATTCAAAGTAGATTTAATGCCTATTCTTTCAAACTCTTAGAAAAAACTGAAGAGGAAGGAATGCTCTCAAGCACATTTTATGAGGATAGCATTACTCTGACATCAAAATCAGACAAGGACAACATAAAATCAGAAAATTACAGACCACTATCCTTGTTAACATAGATGTAAAAATCCTCAATGAATATTAGCAAACCAGATTAAATAATACGTTAAAAGGATCATAGGCCATGATCAAGTGGGATTTATACCAGGACACAAGATGGATCAACATCTACAAACCAATCAACATGATGCACCATATTTACAAAATAAAAAATAAAAAACATATGATCACTCCAAAATACATGCAGAAAAAGCACTCAATAGAATTCAACATCTATTTATGATGAAAATTCTCCAAAAAGTGGGCATAGAGCAAACTTACCTCAACATAATAAAGGCCATATATGACAAACCCACAGCTAACATCAGACTCAATAAGAAAAAGTTTTCAACTTCCTCTTTAAGATCAGAAAAAAGAGAAAAATACCCACTTTTAGTCAACATAGTATTGGAAGTCCTAGTCATAGCAATTAGGCAAGAAAAAGAAATAAATGGTATATAAATCAAAAGGGAAGAAATAAAACAATAACTATTTGCAGATGACATGATACTATATATAGAAAACACTAAAAATTCCACACACAAAAAAAAAACTGTCAGAACTAATAAATAAACTCAGTAAAGTCACAGGACACAAAATCAATATATAGAAATCTGTAACATTTCTATACACCGATAACAAACTGTCAGAAAGAGAAATTGAGAAAACAATCTCAATTACAATTGCATCAAAAAGAATAAAATACCTAGGAATAAATTTAACCAAGGAGGTGAAAAACCTATTCACTGAAAACTGTAAGACACTAATGAAAGAAGTTGAGAAAGACACTAATAAATGAAAAAATATTCTGTGTTCATGGATTGGAAGATTTAATATTTTTAAAATGTTCACACTACCCAAAGCAATCTATAGATGCAATGCAATACCTATCAAAAGTCCAATGGCATACTTCACAGAAATAGAACAAATAATCCTAAAATTTGTATGAAACCACAAAAGATCCTAAATAGTCAAAGAAATCTTAAAGAGGAACAAAGCTAAAAGTAACATGCTTTATGATTTCAAACTATACTACAGATCTGTAGTAATCAAAACAGTTTGGTACTGGCACAAAAACAAACACACAGATCAATGAAAGAAAATTGAGAGCCCAGAAATAAATCCACACATATATGGACAGCTAACATACAACAGAGGAGTCAGGAATATACAGTGAGGAAATGACAGTCATTTCAATCAATGGTGTTGGAAAAACTGGTCAGCTATATGCAAAAGAATGAAACTAAACCACTATCCTAAACCATACACAAAATTTAACTCAATAAAGGGGAACCTGCGTGGCTCAGTCAGTTAAGTGGCCGACTCCTGATTTAAGCTCAGGTCATGATCTCAGGGTCATGGGATTGAGCCCTGCATTGGGCTCCATGTTCAGTGGAAGTCTGTTTGAGATTATCTCTCCCTCTCCCACCTCAAATAAATAAATAAGTAAATTTTTTATAATTAATTGGTTAATTAATTAATTTTAAAAATTAACTCAATGTGAATTGAAAATTAACTGTAAGATCTGAAACCATAAAATTCCTAGAAAACACAGATGGTAAGCTCCTTGGCATTGGTCTTAGCAGTGTTTTTGTGGATTCAACTCCAAAGGCAAGGAAAAGAAAACCAAAAATAAAGAAATGGGACTACATCAAACTAATAAGCATCCATACATCAAACTAATATGCTTCCATACTAATAAGCTTCCATACATCATCTAAATGTCCATCAATGGATAAATCTATAAAGAAAATGTGACATCTATATGTCACACACACACACACACACACACACACACACAGAGGAATACTACTCCGCTATAAAAAAGAATGAAATCTTGTCATTTGTGACAACATAGGTGGACCTTGAGGATATTATGTTAAATGAAATAAGTCAAAAGAAATCTAAAAAATTAAACAAGATGGATGAACAGATAAAACAAAAACAAACTCACAGATATGGAGAACAGATCAGTGTTACCAGGGGGATAAGGGAGTTGAGGGGTGGACAAAAGGGGTGAAGGGGGTCGACTGTAGTGTGATGGATGGTATCTATAGACTTGCATACTTTGTAGTACATACACATGCTGAATTCTAATGCTGTACACCTGAAACAGAATAATTCTTAAAAAGAGCTTCAGTGTGGGTGGGAGGAGGGAGAAAAAGGTTCTATGTTACTTTAAAAAATAAAAAGTAGCTTTATAAGCCTATCCTTCTGCCAAGGAGGAAAACCTTTTGCTTTGTACCTGCCAGACAGAAGCTCTATTTCCAGTATATAATGGGAACCTAGGAATGCTATGCTGGGTCAGCCATGTGATCCCTCCGTTCCCACCACTCCCATAAGTCTCACTCATTCACCTCTACCGCACTGTCCATGGACCCACAGAAGGACAGGAAAGAAATGCTCTTGGGTACAAGGAAAAACCTGGCCATGTGAGAACTCGGATTTTCCAATGGTATAAATAGCAGAGACATAAAATTATTTTGCCAAAACTTCTTTAATGTGAAGGTATTTAACAGCTTGGCAAAACCATGGTGAAGAAGGGTATCTAAGTGTCTTTGCCGTTTGTCTCATATTCTATTACAAACCAAAGGCTGATTAGAGTCCTTTGCAGAAGAGATTAAAATGGAATAAACCTGGGACTTCATAGGGTCCTGTGATAAAAATGCTGTTGATTCCCTCTGAAAAACTGTTAAAAACTTCAGAGCAAAATTTGTTTCCCTTTGGTTAGAATATAATGCACTCAGCTTTCTTTTCTGCTTCGCCCTTCAGTTGCCAGGCTGGGTAGAAATCTGGGGACAATATGGAGGAGCATCAGAGCTGGACCTTGGCTTCAGGAGTCTGTTATAGATCTGATTTTGTCTGAAGGTGAAAACTGTCCCACAGAACAAAGTCAAAGTCTCTCCACAGTATGCAGTGGGCTGGTATCAGTGGGCTGGGTATCACTGATAGCCAGTGGGCTGATGGTGCTCTGCCCTTCAGGTGTGGCCTAGATCCCAGCTCTGGCCAGAAATGACATGAAGGGGGAGGGAGGCATAGTGAGATGTGGAGCCCCTGGGTCTACTCTGAAGACTCAAAGATTTACAAAAGTAAATCCACTGTTCACCCTAGATCATGGAAGCACTCACATGAAAAAAATGTACACAATTTCTCTTCGTCTCTCCAAAGAGCATCGATTCAAGCATAGAAGTTTGCAGAGCAAGAGCAAACAGACTCCTTGCATCTTCTTTTGGATACTTCTCTTTATCTAAGAGAATGCAAAACATGCCCGACCACAGCTTCCTATGAACCTCTCCTGTTGCAATTCTTTTTCACCCTCCTTTTTTGTTTCTTCTATTCCCCACTAAGATTTGAGCCTCAGAGAGCAGGAGAGTACTCTTGATAAGGTTTGGAAAGAAAACTGTTCCAATTTCTGGTCCTGGCCATGGAGCCTGAAGAATTTTTGAGGCATTAAGTAATTAACCTCTCACCACCTCTGAGTGTTAAGAGACATGTGCTACTGTTATCTCCCATTTTATAGCGGGCACAACAGAGGCAAACCAAAGTTTAAAGACTTGCCCAAAATACCAGAGTCAATAAACAAGCAAGAAACACACACTCCCTTCTGCACTCACTACTCACTTCCAATAGACTCATTTATTGTCAACTGCTTGCTTGCTTTGTTTAGTTTTAATCCCCACGCCATTAACATGGGAGCCTGGAATATGTTGACTTCTTAACAGCTCACAGAACCACAATCATTTAAGATTGAAAGTAAACAGCATCTTATCCTCACAAGGGAGGATGGGAGGTCAGCAGTGAAGGAAATCCCAGTCCCAAACCAGCCAGCGCAAGACAGGCCCGATGCAACGGCTCTCACTGATCAGCCCACAGGACACAGTTGGGGCTGAGATGTTCTGACTGATCTTTACATGATCTCCATCATTTCAGTCATCTGTTACCAATGAGGGAGGAATTGCTTGGATCCCAGAGCTTGAAGGGTCTCATTTTTGCCATTAAGCAAACTCCCCTATTTTTTTTCTAAATAATCTTAAATATGCCTGTCTTTTTTAAAAATATTTTTTATTTATTTGACACAGAGAGAGATCACAAGTAGGCAGAGAGGCAGGCAGAGGGGTCGGGGGGAAGCAGGCTCCCCACCGAGCAGAGAGTCTGACGTGAGGCCCGATCCCAGGACCCTGAGACCACAACCTGAGCCAAAGCCACCCAGGCACTCTTAAATATGCCTGTCTTATAGTCCACAGTCTAGCCAAAACTAGGGTTTAGTTAGGAAAAATAAATAATGCAACCAAGAAAAGATGGGATTTGGAGTCAGGAAGATATGTCTTCAAATTCTGACTCCACCATGTGCTATAGCTACACAGCCAGAGGGTAAGTCAGGGCGCCTCGAAGACTCACTTCCAGGCCTGCAGTATGAGGAGGAGAATGCCCAGCGCAGAAAACCGCTCTCTAAAATTAGGTCTGGAACATGTATGTATAGTGCCTACCTCATGCCCGGCACAGTAATGAGAACTCCAACTTCTTTTCTGTAGACAAGAAGACAGGCAGTTAAAAAAAATCAAGAGTACAAACTTGATTAGCTTTATCCAATGTCCCTGCTACTTTACCTTGGAGCTGAAAAACAGTCATCTACAAAAATAAAATTACAGAGAAGGAAAGTAAGATGGTGGGAAGAAGGTAGGAAGGTAGGAAGGAAGGAAGGGAGGGAGGGAGGAAGGGAGGGAGGATGGAGGGGAGGGAGGGAGGAGGGAAGGAGAAAAGAAGGGAAGAGGAAGGGGGTCAGGAGGAAAAGAAGGAAGGGAGGAAGAAAGGCAGACAGACAGTTGCCAACCAGTGTAGCCTCAAGCAGCACAGCACACTAGAAATGGGAGTCAGAAATCAGCTGGAAATCTTGTTTCCTAATAACTCACCCTGGGTGAGTTACTTAACCTCTCCTCAGCTTTCTTATCTCTTAAATAAATTTATAGTAATAATGCCTACCTCATAAGACTATTTTTATAGAATAATTATAATAATGGATGTGAAGGCGCCTAGCCTGGTGCCAGGCACTTGATGCACACACACACGAGCACACACGCGCATTCACACACACACACTGATTGGATTTAAATGTCAATTCTAAGATTATTCATGTAAGCCAGGAAGATAACTCAGTTTCCTCATCCAAAATAATCAGAAGATCAGAGTTAGCTCAGAGCGTGTAGCGCGGAATGTCCTAGAGGGACGCAAAAGCTTTACTGTATAGTTGCAATATTAAGTTGTTCTTATTAAAATAAGCTCGCCAGACTGCATGGGGACAGAATCAAATCCAATCCATCTAGAGCAGGCCAAGAAGCATGCAGTCTTCTCTTCAGCAAGAAACAATAAATAATTCAGTAAGATAGAGATGCCAGTATTCTTACGATTTTTCTTCTGGTGATGAATCCTACTCGTATTTCCCGAAACCATAAATGGAATATAATTTCACAAACTGAGGCAGAAATAAAGCATGCTAGAAGTGCAGGGACGTCACGACAATTCTTTCCCTGACAATACCAGTCCTCGGTGATCTTCCCCTTGATTTTGAATTCCTTTAGCATGCAGTTTACAGTCCACAGGACACCATGACTGAACGGATTCCGGAACATCTTGAAATGGTTCTGTTTTTTCCTTGAAATCATTCTCCTAACAATAATAAGAGTTAACCTTTGTTAAGTACTTACTCTGCTGGGCATTGTTTTAACATTTATCATCTAAAAGTCTGCTTTGGGGCGCCTGGGTGGCTCAGTCAGTTAAGCATCCAACTCTTGGGTTCAGCTCAGATCTTGATTTTGGGGTCGTGAGATCGAGCCCCATGTCGGGCTCTGCACTGGGCATGGAGCCTGCTTGAAATTTTCTCCCTCTGCCTCTCTTCCTCCCCTACCCACCTCTGTGCCCACCCCCCCCCCGTCGTTTCTAAAATAGATGAATAATTAAATATTTTAAAAATAAAGTCTGCTTTCACAACCCATCTACCACCTGCTAAGCATCCTTTGCCCCAGTTTTATTGAGATATAACTGACAATACTGTAGAAGTTTAAGGTACACAGCATGACGGTTTGCCTTAGTATGTTGTGAAATGATTGCCATAATGAGTTAACACCCGTCTCATAAAAATACCAAAAAAAAAAAAAAAAAGAAAAAAAAAGAAAAAGAAAAATGTGTTTTTCCTGGTGATGGGAAGTCTTAAGATCTACTCTCTTAACAACTTTCAGCAATGTTAGCTGTAGTCATCATGTTGTACATGACACCCCTAGCACTGATCCATAACTGGAAGGACCTATTCACCACCTTCCCTCAATTCTCATTCCCCCATCCCTCTTACCTATGTTAACTACCATTCTGATCTCTTTTCTTATGGCTCAGTTTTTTGGAGGTCTTTGGTTTTTTGTTTGTTTGTTTGTTTGGGGGGGAGTTGTTACGTTTTAAGGGTTTTTTTTTAAAGATTTTTTACTTATTTATCTGAAAGAGAGAGCACAGAAGAATGAGAAGGAGAAGCAGACTCCTGATGAGCAGGGAGCCCGACATGGGACTTGATCCCAGAACCCTGGGATCATGACCCAAGCAGATGTTTAACCAATTAAGCCACCCAGGGGCCTCTGTTTTTTTGTGTTTTTTTGGGGGGGGGTTATATTCATCATTTAAGTGAGACCATACAGTATTCACCTTTATCGGTTTGACTTGTTTCACTTAGCATAATGCACTCGAGGTCCATCCATGTTGTCACAAACGGCAGGAATCTCTTCCTTTTTATGGCTAAATACATAGATATAGCACAACTTCTCTATCCATTCATCCATCGATGGACACTTAGAGGTGGTTTTCGTGTCTCGATTATTGTAAAGAAGGCTGCTGTGAACAATGGGGTGAAGATGTCTTTTCCACCTGGTGCTATTGTTTCCTTCAGCTACAATCCCAGAAGTGGAATTGCTGGATCATAGGGTAGTTCTAGTTTTAATTTTGTGAGGGACCACCATACCTTTTTCCAGAGTGGCTGCACCAGTTTGCATTCCCACCAACAGTGCACAAGGGTTCTCTTTTCTCATCCTGGCCAACACTTGTTACCTCTTGCCCTCTTGATAATAGCCATTCTAACAGGCATGAGGTGATAACTCAATGTGGTTTTAGCTAATCACCTTTTTTTAAAAAGATTTTATTTATTTATTTGACAGAGAGAGATCACAAGTAGGCAGAGAGGCAGGCAGAGAGAGAGAGGGGGAAGCAGGCTCCCTGCCAAGCAGAGAGCCCAATGCAGGACTCGATCCCAGGACCCTGAGATCATGACCTGAGCCAAAGGCAGCAGCTTAACCCACTGAGCCACCCAGGCGCCCTAGCCAATCACCTTTCTTAACAACAACAACAAAAAGAGCAGGGATCAACTTTAAAGCCTTCAGCATGCAAGTGAATCTAGTGAGAACTTAAGAACATTGCTCGTTTTCATTCTTTATTGGCAAATGATATTATTTATAGGACTGCTATAAAGTTTTTAAGTAATGTACTTAGCTAGGGAAAAAAAAAAAAAAAACAATTAGTTGACCTAACTGCATACAATATGGATACGACTACTGCAAAAATTGTGAATGTGGCAAACTGATGAAAAAGGATTGGGAAGCCCAGCTACCAGCCTGTAAAGACAGACAGAAGTTAAGACAGGTCACCCAAGGAGCTAAAGAGAGTGGAGGAAGAGGTCGGCGTGAAAAGCTTAAGGGTTGGTGAAGAAAAAAAATGCCCCAGCCTCCCCATAGTTGAAATCTAGGCTCCTGGATCTGAGTTCCTTGTCAAGTGACTACAGGAGGGACAACCACAGAAAGTGAGCATTTCTGGCACACCCCCACCCCCCCATATCCCCACACACACCCCCTTGGGGACAAGCAGCTCCAGGTGGGAGGGGGGATGATAAGGAAGTGGGGGAAAGAGGGAATGTCTAGATAAGGATAAAAACCCTGAGGCTCAGTTTCAAACAAGCACTGTATGAAGGTCATAAACACATAGAGGAAAAGCCCTGGGGCACCATGGAGAGATCACCGAACTGGTAGCCAAGAGACCTTGTTTCACTTGCAGCTATGTTGTCTCGATGTGTGGCCCAAGACACTCTCTCTGCACATCAGGGTCCTCACCTGGGAACTGCTCCTCTCAGTTACTCCACTTTTTGCCTTCACATCCTTTAATAAGTCTATCACCAAAATTTCCAATTTGATATGAGGGGACACAACTTAAAAGCGACAATATATTTGCTTCAGGAATACTCTCTCTTCCTTAACCAACCTTTCCCTGATGCCTGTGGGCGCTTGTGCATACACACACACACACACATACACATATACAACTGCATTTAGAGTTGTGCTCATTTGACTGTGAATATAATCACCGACAAATGTGGGTCATAAATACTCCGTGCTAACGGGGTCAGGTTCCCTGGTGGACACTGAGGAATGTGCCTGGTGGGTGGTGGAGGGGAGCCACTTTTCCAGGGAAGTACAGGAGAATTAACCACGAATCTCTGCCTCCGTGGCCTTTCCAACAGTCCTAGCACTCTCCTCCTGCCCAGCCTGAGCAGACCCACTTTCCTTAGAGCAGACTTTGTCCAGCCTTTTGGCAAAAGCACTTCGACTTTTAATATTGGGAACCGCATGCGGCACATAAAATCACAACTCTTCTCTCCTGGGAATTAAGGAAACGGGAAGACAGGCATGAATTTTGTCCTGGAAGTTGAGGTTCAGAAATTGCTGTCATGAGACTCACCCAGAAAAAGTCTCCCTCTGTTTGTTGCCCACTCGAGGGCTACTGCACTGTCCCAAGTGTCGGAATGGCAAACAGAAAAGAAAGCAGCATACGAGTCCATTCCGACCGCCGTTTGTACTTAATGAGCATCTACTCCCCCTTACGTGCAGAGGGATCGAATGTGGTGCCTGGATTCCAGGGGCTTATTATCAGGCAAAAGGGGAAAAGGCTGATACAGACAATGAAAGAAAGCAAACCGCGTGTAACTGAACACAAAATTAGGTGACTTCCATTTGAGACAACCTTCACCTTCACTGCCTCAGCCCCCACCCAGTCCGTGGTCCAAACCCCAGGCGGGTACAGCTTGCAAAACACAAATTGAATCCCGACCCTTCCTTTGCCTAAAGCTTCCCCTCCAGAGAAAGTCCACATTCCTCACTTGACTTTAAAGGCTGGTTCAGGATTAAGCCTCTGCTCACCTCTGGGCCTTGTTTCTCACCACTCTCCTCCCTCCTTTCCCTCCACGTGTGGCCTGGAAGTTAGCACTGTTCCCGAAGTCACTGGGCCCTCCCTGTGCTCCTTTCCCAGCATGCCGCGCTGCTCATGCTGTTCCCTCTGCCAGGAGCATTTACGCACACCCAGTTGCCTGGCTCCTTGCCATCCTTCAAGTCTGAACTAAACATCATTACCCATCAGGGCCTCTTTCCTTGCTCCACAGCCTCCCACGTCACAAGGTTTAGCATACCATATTGTACCTAATTTTCTGAGTGGCTATTGCCTCCATTCTACTTCAAGATTCAAAGGGTGGGGAACCATGACTGTGTTCATCAACACAGTATTCCCTCCCTCCAGCACCATGCACTTTTTTTTTTTTTAATATTTTATTTATTTGACAGACAGAGATCACAAGTAGGCAGAGAGGCAGGCAGAGCGAGAGGAGGAAGCAGGCTCCCCGCGGAGCAGAGAGCCCAATGCGGGGCTCGATCCCAGGGCCCTGGGATCATGACCTGAGCCGAAGGCAGAGGCTTAACCCACTGAGCCACCCAGGCGCCCCCACCATGCACTTTTTAAACGCTTGCTCAATATGTTTGAGTGAATGCATGCCTGCTCTAGATAGAGGAAAGGAGGATTAATCAGGACCAGAAGGTACAGAAGGGAGAATTGCATGGAGGAGGTGCTATTTGGCTTGGACCCTTATGGTGAGTAGCATTTCCATAAAGGGAGAGAGGAGATTAACCTATGGTCAAGAGAATAGGCAAAATGCTTCGTAGTATAACGAATTATCCTGGAGTTTTTATTTGGTTTGCAATTCTCCTGACTAGCAGTCCTGATTAATAGGGGACATGGAGCCCTGTTTAGAAAAATTCAATACATTATGCTCTAGTCTAATATATCCTAAGAAACTCTTTTGCAAACCCACATTGTAGCATTCACGTTTACTCTCTCCTCTGGGGGTTTGAGGGGCCAGGAAAGGGAGAAGTGAAGAGAAAGAAACCAGCTTCTTGGCAGCTTCTCAACAATAGCTCCGGCTCCCCAGACCCTCCAAGAAAAAAAAAAAAAAGTCTTTTACATAGTTGCTCTAACCAAGAAAATATGCATAGCTTCCTGACAGATTGGATAATGTGGAGATTTGAGAAAATTGTGGCATTCCCCTTATTTTCATTTCACCCCCAAATGCTTTGGGTGCAAATAGAACTTCCATCCACACATCATAGTAGTTTCATTTTCTTAAAACTGAGGAATGGGAATGGGGCGGGGTGGAGGTAGGTAAGGGGGCAGTAGGTGAGCAGAGGTACTTGTTTAGACAGGGGCCATCAAAATGGCGCCCAATCCCATTTGGGGCTGCCCCTTTTGGTCAGTGCTGGGCTGGAGTCCAATCCCTTTCAACAGCAGGCCCAGCTGACCCTGCTTCATGGAGATTAGATACTCATGGACAACACAAGGAAACCTTCCAACTCGTATGTTGGAGAATCTGAAGGAACCTGAATCCTAGCTTACAGTTGCCAAGAAACTCTATATGATGCAGGTGCAAATCATTTTTCCCCTCTTTTAAATTCAGACTCATTAAAATATGTATTTTGCAAGGGGATTAAATTCAAACATCTGGGAGGGGGGAAAAATATCTACAACTCTGAAATATTTTTTAACTCCGTTTCAGATTCTGATTGTTTCATTTCTCTTAGGTTGGAGGTAAGAGGCTGCTCGCTGCTGGAATGACAGAAAGGGGCAAGGAGAGAGTTGGAAAATTGCTTCGAAGGGCCCCAGACTCCATCAGCAGCCATAATTGTGGGAAAGTAACGTGAAGATGCCAAACAACAGGAAATTACCAGAAGAATCTGTCAGCACAATCAGCTGCTATTTTCATTGTTCTTTGGCAAATTTATACACAGTCGGGAACACCTGGGCTGGCCTGAAGCCCAGGTTTGACTAATTGCCAGGGGAGAGGAGTCGTCATTTGTCTTCGGAGGGATTTCCTCCATTCGCTCCTCAAAACATGTGGTTTCACTTTTCCCCTCTCTCCGCAGGAAATGGCAGGACAGTGAGACGCAAAATAAATGAGTTCACTTCCAAGAGGTTGCCTCCTAAGAGGCCACTCCAAAAATAACTGTCTTGTGAGAGGTTGTTAATAACCAAGATTCTATATACTGTCCTCAGAAAACATTTCAAAGGCACAATGATTTCCACCGCCAGCCCCTTTCCAATGTCACTCCTCTCACTCCTGTGCAAGGCCCCTCTCCTTGGAGTATAGCCTTACCCGAATCCTCTTCCCTGACAAGTGAAATGTGAAGCAGGAACAGTAAGAGATGTCAGAGCCTGGTCTCCCTCGCTCTTCCTTGCTGCCCATCACTGACGTCCCCCAGAAACCCAACAATTCAACTTCCCCATGGGGACCCGGGGCATTCCTCAAAGGCACAGATGGAGCCCGGCTCGACTTCATTGCCCTGCGCCTGGTGTGCAGTTGGTGCTGGATCGGTATTCGTTGAATGAAGAACATTGAGGGGTTTGCACGAATCACCTGCTTTGCGGCATGCTGCCCAGGAGTGGGTGTAGATATGCTTAAATTTCTCGAACTTCAAGAGGTCACCTTTTTACGAGAACCACCTGCCAGAGTGACAGCCTTCTTCCCTAACCTCTCTCCATATTTTTATAGGTTAACATAGCACGACACACACACGCACACACACGCACGCCCTTCTACCTCATACCCCTCATCATTTAAGCACAGCTCTGGCCCAGATATCCTCCTTGGGTAGCGAAGTCATGTTTTATGTTCCTTCTTGAAGCCAATAGAGCTTTCTAACTTAATTGCCTAGTATTTTAAATGTGCTGATTGGGAAATGTCACAGTGACGGTATGTTTCATATTGAAATGTACATCCGCCTTTGGTATATTTTCACCTGCGTTGTGTTCAAGCTCTCCAGTGATTTAGGGGTTCTGGCATCACATCAGCAAAGAATCAACTGCTTTTCCTTTCTTTCCTTCTTTCTTTTTTAAAGCATTTAGAGCATGCAGCAGATCATTACTACCCTAGGTGAAACCAGCAACATTTGGGTTTGATTTGGTTTCAGTCACAGACCCCTTTCTCAAAGTTGAACTGCACTGTAATTCTAAACTGACCCACCTTCCCCCTAGCAAAGGTGAAAAAATGTTATGGAGCGTTTTACAACCCACAGCCCATCATTTATGCCGAAACACTGGGAGAGTTCAGACTTGGCTTATTTTCGCTAACTCAGAGATGTTTTGACATGTTTATTTGTTTAATTTGTTTATTTTGACTAGCTCTGATTATAATTGGCAGGAGTGTGTAGAATTAACATTAGACAGTGTCTTAAACTTGTCTGTTACAATAATGCAAAAAGAATGTGAAGAGAAATCTACCCACTGCATAACAATAGCAAACAGGCAGGAAAACTGCAAGAGATTTCTTTCATGAAAAGAAATGCAACCTCACTTTTAAATTTTATTTAAAATTGTACACAACAAATGTACAAATTTATGTTCAAACACCAGTATTTCTTTTAGTCAGTAAATCTGCCTCTCTACTGATAGACTTGTAGAACAGTTACTAAAAGGTGAAATTTTTAAAAATCCAACCTTTAGAATTTATTTTTTGAGATTTTTCTTTATTGTTCTACATATGAGCTCTTTAAAAATAAAGGCACGTTAACAATGTAATGATGTTGCGGTAACATTGGAATGATCACACGGTATCTCATGCAGTTGATGGTTCAAAATGTACTTTCTGAATTCTCTGTCTGAAAACCCCTGACAAAGAGATGGACATCTCAAACACAGAAGTTTTTCTGAATCAGGCAGTCTCCCCTGGATTTTTTCCGTACTTACTAAGACAATGGTCATAGCATGCTAACTTCCTTCTCAGTGCTTGCGAGGGACTACATAAAGCCTATTTCACAGGGTTGAGCTACCCTCCATATAGTAAATAAAATAAAATACGTCTTTAGAGGGAAAAATTCGGTGTTCATTGTTCAGCCAGACCACACGTGGAATTCCCTGTGTCCAAGGATTTGTCCTAAGCCAACTGATAGTGGCTGTTCCCCAGGCCTCAACCCCTGCCCTGGAGTTGAAGACTATATTGCTCCTAGGCATGTCTGAGAGGGCATTTGGCCACAGCTCCCCAAAAGGGAAAATAAGAAATCAGTTTATCTACGTAGTCTACTGCCAATTATGCACAGAGCACAAACACGCTTTGCTCGCATTTATTATCCCATAAATATTTTCCCCATGCACAGTATGGTATATTGCTGTGTGTGATCTTGACTTGGAACACCATATGCGCTCTGAGATGGGGGCCAAGTTCAGGTTGCCATATCTACGCCAAGCAGCCCAGAGGTCTCTGCTATGGAATATTTGCTCAAGGAGCCTGGAGTCTCCAGACAACTGATCTCTCAACTTCCATTTCCCTTCAGTATAAATCAGACTGTTTGGGGCAGGAAAAACCCACCCTAAGAGCGTAAGAGTGCCAGTTACACTGTGCTTCCATTAAGAAATTATCTTGTGTTTAAGGAACCAGCTCACATTTTTTTTTTAAGATTTTATTTATTTATTTGACACAAAGAGAGAGAGAGAGAGAGCACAGCAAGCAGGGGGAGCAGCAGTCAGGGGGAAAGGGAGAAGCAGGCTTGCCGAGCAGAGAGCCCAATGAGGGCCTTGATCCCAGGACTCTGGGATTGTAAACTGAGCTGAAGGCAGACGCTTAACAGCTGAGCCACCAGGCGTCCCAGCCAGCTCACATTTTTTAAGGGAACTGGGGAGCTAGATTTCTCTTAGGGGGCATGGGAGTGTTCCTTATAGGAGACTGAAAATATATTGCCCCCCCCACACACATTCCAAATTCAATGAAAAATCCAGAAACTGTGCAGCTCCAGGGAACAGGGTACAAGATCTGGCATCAAAGACGGTTTAAAAAATACAATATGGATATAAACGTCAAACTCACTTAGAGACTAGATCTTAATTATTCTTATCACAAAAAGAAATGATAATTATGTGATGCGATAGAAGTGTTAACTAATGCTACAGTGGTGATTATATTGCAATATACAAATGTATCAAATCAACATGTTCCATGCCATAAACTTACACGATGTTATACGTCAAATATATTTCAAGAGAAGGACAAACCCTATGAAGAAAGAAAGAGCAATACCAAGTTCTTCCTTTCCCAAATTGCATGCTGAGTTTTCCCAAGAGAAGTGCAAAAGGGAAATATACAAAGGACAGAAATCCCAAAATTGGCAACCTGCGGTGCCTCCAGGCACCCACAGACAGTCCCCACATCCTGTGTACCATTTCTGTGGCAAACCCATGTTGAATTCAGGAATTATTCGCCCAAGCCTCCGGAAGAACTGGACCCAGGGACAAGAGAAGAGGGTCAAGGTGCAAATAACGGTCAAACACACCGTGGTTCTCCAGGATGCGTCCAGAGATCAGAACAGGCCGTTCCCACTTTTCACATTTGATATCCCCGCAGGTCTGACAACGAAGAGCCGCAGTGTGGACAGAGAACACCCAGGGCCTGAATCATCAAAGACAGAGTCAGCTGGTGGCTCCAGACTTTAGAGGGACATATAACAAGCACTGAAATAAAAAGGGTTTACTATGCAACATTCACTTAACTACTTGACTAGAAGAACTAAAATGCTCACCTTGAAGTCCCGGGTTAATTAGGACTTTGCCATCCGGAACGCTCTGCACTGTCTCTGCGACCTGAAGAGGGCTAACCAGGACACAAAGATAAAGAACACAGCCTCACACCCAGAAACAGAGGCATGATTTAGAGACTTTTCCCTTTAGTGGAGAAAAAAAAAATTAGACTACATAGATTTGCAATGGGGAACATCAAAAGGAATTCCTTCCAATTCCTTTAAAATTTTAAATTAACATTTTAAATTTCTTTAGAAGTTTACTGTCACCATACTTGTGACCAGTGTTAACAGAGGGGTGACAGGAGAGTCAGAAGTTTTGTTGAGCGATTCACACTCTGCCCCCATTTTGCTGGGTTACGTTAAACCAAGCGCTTGCCTTATCTGTTCTTTATTTTCTCCAGGAGTTCAGTTGTTGAAATCAATTTGAGCTTCGTGGAAGACAAATGTGTCATGATTATTACCTATCTCCAAAGGGAGAGCTTAAATTTGTTAATATGAAATGGGCTGACTTTCTTTTTGGTTAACTAAGTAATGAAGCATGGGCCATAAGTGTTTTTAAGCTCCTTAGATATAGGGGTTATATAAATATAAAGCAATATTATTGAAATGAAACTTCTTCAGGGTGTTTGCCAGGGGACCCGGCGTTAGGAATATCTTACAGGAGAAGATTAAATGAGGGTTAGTCTAATGAAGTCTTGTTGCGAGAAGTTCCATTAGGGCCAGTTCTAAATCCCACTGGATATCTGGGTGATTTAGAACAAGGAGAGCAACCAAAAAGTGGCTAGCTCGAAGACACGTTTTGAAACCATCTTGCCTCCTGCCGATGTAGATCTATGGCTTCAGAGATTTCCCAAACTCATTACATTGAAAATTATCAAGACATACTCCAAGAATTCTTCAGGATAATAACACCTGATGTGGATTCACCTTTAAAAAGTATTCCCCCTTCTAATCATTGGGTAAAAACCTCTGACTTGGAACAATCAGATTCCTTTGGCTTAAACAGAAATTCTTTTCGTTTACTGTATAGTCACTTTACGACGCACAAAAGTCGTGTCTAAGAGAAACCAGACAATGGTCACAGTGGGAGGAAAGTGGTCAGTATTGGCCAGGACCACCTATACTGGGGGCTTGCTCCAGAAAGGAAGACGATAGAATCAGTCTACGGTTTTCCCACTGCTGACCTCATGACAATCTTTCCGCTGTCACATTTTCGGCTGTTATGTTATAGTAAGTATAGAAAGTTAATAACTACAAAGCTAAAAAGCAAAATAAACAAGACGTATGTCATAGAGCATCTTATGGACATAAATATAACATCTTGTAAAATATATAAAAATGAAAATGTCAGGCTAAAAGGTAAAATACGAGATTGGGACACAGGAGACCTGACTTCTGCCCTACTCTTTCGAGCATCTTCCCGGAGACCACGCATCGGCTTCTTGATTGTTTCTGGGCTAAACACCTGTATCTAGTGAATTAGGACCACCAAGAGGGCCCTTTTGTATCTCACAGCTGCTGTATGGAGCAGAGCACGGAGTGGGTACAACCAGGCTTCAAAACACATTAAGTCTTGAACAAATATATAGTATTTTTCCTGAGGATTGAGGCGAAGAAAAACAATTCAGTGATCAAGTCAGGAATATCAAATGGTCTGAGAAACATAGTTTCTGTCATCCCCTGACCTTGGTGCTGCTCATCACGAAAGGAAGAAACTTTGGGCACCAAAGCATTCAGAAAATCTAAAATGCTTCAAACACAATAAATGGGTTTTGTTGGCCTTGAAATAGAAAAATGATTTTTTACTTAATTCCAAAGCAAGACCAAATTCTGTCATCTCTCAAGAGTTCCCTCTTTAGTCTTTCAATATGCTCTTAGCCAAGAACACACTTTCGTTTTGTTCTGTAAGGTTATATAAATACGAAGTAGTGTTATTTGATCCCGATATGAGATTATATTCAATTTGATTCAACCAAATGTCCCCAGAGAAGTCCCTGCCTTGAAAAATCTGGGCCTCTCCACTGAGGAGTTTCCTGAATATTTGCACCCCCTCATTCCCCTTTCTCACTCTCTCTTATTCACACGTGCCTCCTAGGCCAGCCGTCCTCCTGCTGGCGGGGACCCTTCCCTCAGCGCTCCAGGTTAAAAGGACCCTAGAGTGTCAGTAGCTGACACTCTACACAGTGGTCTCAGGATCCAAGGGTATTTGCACCATCCAGCTCAGTTCCCAGCTAAGCAGACGCTGCTTTGGGGCATTTTTGTCCTCCTGCTCAGAGCTCCAAGTGCACAGCCATCAGCCGTTTGGATTCCCCCAGCCAGACTGGCCCCCTTGACCTCCCAGTGGTCAGAATCTGGCTCTTGGTGTGCCCCACAAACATTCTGGGCAGAGAGGCAGGTAGCGGAAGGCTCTGGGGGTTCCAGCCAGGTTTGTCTTCAAAGAATCAGCAGGCGCACTACATCAGGAGGACGTTCCATCATTCTTCCACTCAGACATTCTTCTTTTTTGTCTTCATTCCCTTCTTTCCCTTTTCCCTTCTCTCCTTTCTAAATGATAGGCAAGCCAGAGGCACCTCTACTTACCCATCACACACAGAACCGAAGGGCTTTCTATTTCAGATTTGCCATGTGGCCACAACACGAAGCCCCCTTTTTTCCTCTGTCCCCATTTTGTCGCAGCTCCCAATCAGCAATTTTTCTGGTTTTAGAACAAAATCATGAATTAAATCCCAAGATAGCATCAACACCCACAGGCCTTGGTATATACACTTTTTAACTCGAGCTTTCTCTTGCATGAGCAGGAAGACATTTGAGCCTCCCCGCTCTTCTCCCACACCTCCCACAAAACCCGTGAGGGAACCACGTTCCCAAGGAGGGAGCCCCTGATCCTAGAGTCTGACAGGGGTCAAATTGTTATCTGAGGGTAGGTGGCAAACAATTTCATACCCAACAAGGCTGGCTACTTAGCTCTTCTCAATTGGAAACAAACCACCAAAAAAAAAAAAAAAAAGAATTTTCAAAGAACAACAAAACCTCTTGTGTAAAAGAGAAAGAGGAAAATGTTGCTTGGCCCTGTCTCCCAGAGGTGAAAACATGAGTGACCGTACATACCCAGTATAGTAATGAACAGAACAAATGTGGTTAAGGGGCAGAGGGTGGGAAGGGATGGTCTAAATGGCCAAGAATCAGACATTTCTTAAGTGAAATTCTTGATATTATGCCATTCGATAAACGGAGGAGATTTTCAACTTCAGCAAGGTAAAAGGTGAAGTTATTCCAGAACACGGCTCTCTGTTGCCATCCAGTGGATAAGAACTGTGTGGTAGAGAGGTTCGTCACCGAAATGATTCAGTCCATAAAATTCAGTCTACAAGAAATCATGTTGTCTCCTCCAAAGAATTACTAAAGCTTCCAGAATGTCCTTTCCCCTTCACCCAGCACCACCACCCCCCCAGAGCCCCACCTCATTAGCTGCTTTTGTTTGTCTTTGAGATAAAGGATCTTGACTGGCCTCTCCCTGTTGACTGAAAAACTCAATACTCAAAAAGGAACAACTTCTGTGGCACTTGAACAAAATCTGCCCTTCCCTTAATTGGCTTAAAAGACAGGAGAGAGGGGTGTGGGGAGGGGGAATAAATGGGAACCAGGGAAAGAGTGAGAGACTCTGGCTTCATCTGAGTGCCAAATGGTAAATAAGCCCTTTTTATGGACTCATTTGGTCTCAGCGCTACAAAGACTTCTCTAATTGAGGGAGGAAGCAGACAAAAAGGCAGTTTTAAGTGACATTCGATTCTTCCTGAGGAATGCTAAGGTTTGTGGTTGATCTGGAGAGCCGATAGTAGGGATTCTTGAGGTGCTCTTTAAATCCGTGGGTTTGTTAACCCAGAATGGAGTGTTTAGTTCACGTTGTCGTGGAATTTTTCCTTCCAGCACTTACTCGGTGTTTCCCCAGTGGGTCTCCCATTCTGAATCCTGCTGATCAAAGCCCAGCAGCCCGGGTCTTGTCTATCGAAACCAAAACCGGAGCCAGCTGCCCATGGTGTCTGTGCCAGGCAAGTCTCTAGCTGGTTACCAGTGGCCCTAGGGTGGCGGGGTGGGGGGTGGTCATGAAGTGCTTTAGGATATATGCAGATAGTTTCAAACTGTGTACTCCTGAACTCTAAGTTGTACCGGGGTCCCACAAAAGTTTCATTCAGGATCTCTACTTACTTTTTTTAAAGATTTTATTTATTCATTTGAAAGAGAGAGCACAAGCAGGGGGCAGAGAGAGGGGGAGAGGGAGAAGCAGACTTTTCACTGAGCAGGGAGCTCTACGTGGGGCCAGATCCCAGGACCCCAGGATCATGACTTGAGCCGGAGGCAGACCTTAACCTGCTGAACCACCCAGGTGCCCCAGTTTAAGTATCTTTAACAAATTACTTTTATCTTTAAAAAAAGGAAAATGCAGTCTCAAATGTCTTCTATGTCAAATTTTAACACATTAGGACAGCAATAGGTAAACTCATGTGTCTGGACATTTTAAAAACCTAGGCCTACGCATGTCTCCTCATGTAATATTGCACACGTATGTTCTTTTAGTGTGCATTGGCTGTGCTCGGGTTCCAACGGCGCAGGCTCACCTGAGTCTGCTCAGACGATGTGTTCTCCCAGGACATCGTGAGTTGTACAGTAACAAGTAAAGAGATAACAAGACTCGTGATAACGTCACATTAATAATAGTTTTAGCAATTTTTATGCTTTCTGGATGCTTTTTATTTAAATTCTCTCTCTGTGATAAAGGATATTAACAGATGTTAAATATTGGTAGTAATTCAATTTAATTTTTGTTTTAAATCCAACTATTCCTCTTTTGGGCTTTGCATCAATTTATTCGAAGAGTATCTAGAGATTGCAATATGAGCCAATTTAAAACCGTTACCATTTGCAAATACTTATCTGTATGAATTAGAATTTTCCCAATACTGTTTTAAGCTAACAAAACAAATACTGCACTAATAAAGCCAGAATAATGTTTATCCACCGATCTCATTAACAAATACGATAGACTTCTATTGTCTGAAAAAGTGTATACAAAACAGCATAAGCTTTGGAATCTGTTATGGGCTGAATTACATCCCGCTCCCTATGAATTATGATTCAGATGTTGAAGGTCTAACACCCCCTGACTTAGGGTATAACCATATTTGGAGATAAAGTTTTTAAGGAGGTCATTAAGTTAAAATGAGGCCAGAAGCGTGGGTCCTAATCCACTCTCACTTGGATCCTTGTAAGAAGAGGGGGTTTGAACAAAGAGACACCAGGGATGGGTGTACACAGAAGAGGAGACTCAGTGTGTCCCAGGGAGAAGCCAGCCGTCTGCAAGCCGAGGAGAGAGGCCACAGAAGAAACCAAACATGCCAACACCTGAAACTCAGACTGCTAACCTCCAGGACTGTGGGAAAAGAAATGTTTCTTGAAGCCAGCCAATCTGAGGCATTTTCTTATGGCAGCCTCAGCTGACTAACACAGAGCTAAAAACAATTAGGTCTGAAATTCTCATTCCACCACATACTACCTGTGTGGTCTTCTTCTTCTTCTTCTTTTTTTTTTTTTTTAGTATCTTACTGAAATGCAATTTATATATCATAGAATGTAGCTGGTGTTAAGTGTACAGTCCAATGATTTTTAGTGTATTTACAGAGTTGGGCAACCATACCTTTGTAGTCTTGAGAAAGATACTTAATCTCTCTGGGCCTTAGTTTCCTTATCTGTAAAATGGCACTAATACCTTCTACGTGAGTTTGTGTGAGAATTTAATGATGTAACATAAAGCATAGGGCTCACGTGTCTGTTTCCTTCCTTCCTCTCTCATTCTTGGTGTCTTTCTATTCTAACCCAATCAAGTCTCAAATCCTTGATACTTGTGGCTCCAACTTTCCTATCAAAGCTCCAGTCCTTTCAAAACTTGGCATTGTGATGCCTTTTACTCCCACTTACCACCTCCTACCCCAAGGGTGTAGTAGTTAGCTACGGGTCCCCAGAAATAGTCTTCTGCTGTGAGGTAGACAGCCACCAAGATGGCCACCAGTGATCTCTGACTCCTGAGATGTTCCTGCATAATTCCCAACCCTTAAGTTTTAGATGGACCTAATGATTCACTCCTAATGAAAAAAAAGACAGCAGAAATGATGGAATGTCACCTCTGAGATTAAGTGACAGAAAGCCTGTACTTTCCTCTTGCGTATCCTCTCTGGTTCTCTCGCTTACCCACTTGCTCATAGGGGACCCAGCTACCATGTTGTGAGCTGTCCTATGGAGAGCTCACAGAGCAAGGAACTTCAGCCTCTAACCAGCTGCCAGTAGGGACCTAAGCCCCGCCAAAAGTCAGGTTGATAAGCTTCGGTGATCCTTCCCCAGGCGTGCCTTGAGATGATCAGAGCTGTGATCCGTGCCTCCCTTATAGCCTTATGAGAGAACCTGAGCCAGAAGTCCCTTGCTAAGGTGCACCAGGATTTCTGACCCACAGAAACGGAGGGAATAAATGTTGGGTGTTTTAAGCTTTTTAAAGGAGTAATTTAAGGGGTAATTTGTAACACAACAATCAAGAACCAATATATCCACCTTTCAGTTCTGTAGAAGGAAAAGGGTCAAAAGCAGGCTTACCACTTTGGAAAAGTCCCTGCTCAGTGCCCAGCACACTGTCAGTGCTCAAACAAGGAACAAGTAAGGTCACCCTACACTTGCTCTATAAGAATTTGCTAAAAAACTTCAGTTGTTTTTGGCTGCTACCTCTTCATGTGTCCCCATGTCTCCCGGGAGAGGCTTATTCCAACAGTGGAATTCAGTTTGGGATGCCTCTCTAACAGGCTCAAAAGAAGTTGTGATTTTATTAAACATCCAGCTTTTTCTCATTATTAGGATAGAAGCAATGTTCTCAGTGGCTATCTACATCTTAGGTATAAGTGAAACCACAGATTGGGTTTGAATGTTGATCTCTCCCTTCTTTTCCTTCTGTCCCAGGAAGTCCACATGACCAAGAAGACGAGGAGGCCTGGATTGACTGGTCCACAGCCAGCTGGCCCTACATATTCCATTTACCTGTAGAAGCAGATGTGCCTACTGACCTAGAGGCAAGAAAAGAGGGTTGGTGCCCTAGTAATGGGACTTAAAGACCATCAAGGCTGATGGTCTTCATCTACTCCTTGAAATTCCCACCATTGAAGTCAGGAATGAGTTTGATGACTAGTCTGTTGAAGGCAGGCCAACACAGGAAGAAAAAAAAACAAAAAACAATAAATCTGGATGAAGGAGCTTTGGGGGTTTTTTGTCAGTTATCCACCAATTGGGCAATTTGGCTTGGGCAATTCACTTCAATTAACTGTGAATTATTTTCCTCATCTATGAAAGAAGGGCCTAAATGATAGTCCTTATGACAATATAAAAATTAAATTCCAAATTTATCAAAAAGAGACTTCTTTTCTTCTCTGATTTGCATCTATATTATTCTGGGTTCCTTCAAGATTCCACCATTTTGTTGAGCTCTAAGCAGATGAGACTGACCAGTTAAGTCTTTTTTTTTTTTTTTTAAGATTTTATTTATTTATTTATTTGTGAGAGAGAGAACGCAAACAAACAGGCAGAGCAGCTGGCAGAGGCAGAGAAAGAAGCAGGCTCTCCGATGAGCAAGGAGCCTGACATGGGACTTGATCCCAGGACTCTGGGATCATGACCCAAGCCGAAGGCAGCAGCTTAACCCACTGAGCCACCCAGGTGTCCCCAACCAGTTAGGTCTTAGGGAAGGTTAAGAACTGCAGTAACTATTTTTCTTAGATCTACACAGTTTATTTATTTATTTATTACATAGTTTCCCTGTTTCCCCCACCCCTCAACACGATACACACAAGCTCAAGGAACGGACATATAACCTAGAATCAGTCAATCTTAGTACTTTAACCCCTCAGCAAACAATGTTTGGTCTAAGAAATGCACATAGGAGAGCCCTTCCCTTGGATTACCTTAAAGATTCTGGCTGTGTTTGCTAATCCAGGAGAATGTGCCTTTGGGGATGCTGGCTACCAAACAGAGGGAATCTTTCTCAGAAAGAAGCCAAGATGAGAAGAGGAGAAAGAAAGAAAGATGAGAAGGAAGGAAGGAGAAAGAGAGAGAGAGAGGGAGAAAGAAAGAGAGAGAAAGGTCTCTGGTTAGGGTTGTATCCCCGTTCCAATTTCTAAAACTGATCTGCACAGCTCTTCTTTAAATTCTGTGAACAAACCTGATATCCTTCCCAGGTGTGTGAGTTGATAAATAAAGATGGTTTGACTTGAGTTTCAGTTACTTGCAACTCAAACAAGCCTGATAAATAGAGAGATTGAGAGGGTGTGGGGTTATTAAAGCTCAGGATGAAAGGCTTCTGATGGGATACATCAAGACAGAGGATCTAGGGGGCCCAGGCAAAACATCCAACTCGACTCCTTTCCAAATGTACATGGACACAAATTGCCAACGACTTCTTGGAAGGCAGAGAAAGAATGTAGGCTTGTTTTAGGCAACATCTCAAACTCTCAGGCAGCGTGGCGACCGGGGTATGGTTTCTTTCAAGCTTCATCTGTCTATGAGAACCAGTTGGTACAGCAACCTGGAACCATCAAAGTGACTAGCAGTCGCGCAACCTGTGATATCTCTAATTTGGGCAGCCTCTGCTTTTCAAGAGCAATGTGGCTCTGGAGACAATATCATTGATTAGATTGTCATGTTACAAAATCCCAACTGTAAGTGTATACAGAGTGGTGGCATTGTGTTAAGAGGGGAAAGCACAGGGGTTGGAAAAGCATTCCAAGCGGACTCAGACTTCATACTCTCTCACCCAGTGCCCACTGTGTGCAAGGGTGAAGGGTGTCACCTCAGTTTCAGGGCCACAAGACACTAACGGCTCCTATGGGGATAGAACCAATAGCCTTGGCCTTGGTCTCATTAGTACCAAGCTCTAGCCAGCTGAATTAATCATACGAATGAACACTTGTCTATGTCAGACACATTGTCCCAGGGCACTTAAGCTCTGGGCTTAAAGGGAAGTTACATTAAGAGTTGCAATCCATATCTTGCTGAGTTTTTCCACCCTGCTTGCTCCAACAGAATATCCAACTTCCTAACAAGTTCCCCCAAATTCTGTCTTGGGACCTCTGCCGGGATTTTACAATACAGAAAACTGAACCCTGATAGCTTCAATATGGCATTCACCTCTGTATTCTTTTTTCCATCCTCTTTATCTGCCCCTTTAGAAGAACTGCCATTGTGTCCTTTTGGATGCCAACAATGTAGCAACACCATACTCCACGGATATAAAGAAAAACCTCACTCTAATTCCCAATACCCACCTACAGGAACCATTAATGTACCCTGGGAGCGTGCATGTCCATGCGCGCGCACGCACACACACACACACGCATGACACCCCATAGTGACAAGATCTGTCAAAATGATCCCACATTAGTGCTGTGTTATATGTCAAATCTTAGAAGGATCCTTTATGCAGAGCACTCTTTTCCATTCCCCTGTGTAGTCCTTTTATTTCCCATGGATCCAGATGTAAATCCATGGTGCGAACCCCGGAGCAGGTTCCAGAACAACTCCAACGTTACCCTCCAGCCCTGTGCCTCCCACCGCCTGAGCACTCACTTCACCTGCCAAACACTCCTCTCCCTCCTGTCATCCAAAACCTCCCAAGGGTTCTGGAATCTATCCACAGGTCACAAGCTTTGGGCTTCTCTTTGATGTTTTGGTTGCATATACATAATTTCTATTTTTGCACAGTGTGATAGATAATACAGCAATCACGATGGAGGCCAAGAATGCTGGTAGAGGAAGACCCATTGCTTCAGCTCACCTTAAAGAAAGGGTCACAGTCCAGCATGCCTCACAGTATAGTGGAGAAGATGAATATGACAGAAATCATCTTAAAATGACAGGCTGGAGGACTGCTTGGGTGGCTCAGTCAGTGAAGCATCTGTTTTCAGCTCAGGTCATGATCCCAGGGTCCTGGGATGGAGACCCACACTGGGCTCCCTGCTCAGCAGGAAGATTGCTTCTCCCTCTGCCTTGTGCTCTTTCTCTCATAAATAAATAAAATATTAAAAAAAAATATATGGGCTGGAATTTTTTTTTTTTTTTTTTTTTGGTCTATTCCTTCCCTGATAGCTTATGGAGCTATGTTTGAACCATTAAAATAGAAAGCAAAAGAAACAGAGTAATTCAACCCACGAACTAGGGAAGTCAGTCTTTAACAGAATACTGTAAATTCTTGGACTATGTGATAACTCTTTAGATTGAAATTCAAATCTTAAGTACACCTTATCTTTCTAATCCTATGTTAGGAACTTTCTTATACATTATCCCATTTAGTTTCTACGATGAAATTGTGCCAGCAGTATATTGCTTTATCTTTTATTCTCCAAGTAACACATGTTCACTCTAAAACAAACAAACAAACAAAAAAACTGATAAAAGGAGACATTTTTAAATTATCTATTATTCCTATGCCCAGAGAAAAGTATTTTAATAATTTAATATTTATGATATGTATTAATCTACTATCTTTTCCTATGCATATATAACATATAACTTTCTATTACTGAAATTTTAAAGCTACCTGTTCTTTGAACAAGATAATACTGAATATTTCTGAGCAAGATAATAGTGACATGCAATATATTTTTTTCTACAACATGATAATGTTACATGAAGTTCCAATGTGCACCATACATCATGGTACATTTAACTGATTCTATATTGTCAGGGACTTTAGCTGTGTCCAATTTTTAGTTATTATAAAGAGGCTTTGATCAACATTCTAAAAGCAAAATCTTTGTACATATCCATGATTTTTCCTTTCAGACTGATTCTCACTAGTAGAATTTCTGGGTCACAGCACAGTGAAATCGTAAGGCTTTTCTTCTGTATATTGCCAAATATCCCTTGAGAAAAGTTATAGCAATTTACATGGCCACAAGTGGTATAAAAACAAGCACTAATTTCCCTGCAACACTGCCAGCATTTTTATTTTTATCTTTGCCAATTTTTTGGAAGAAAAATTAACTTTCAGTTGTTTAAAATGTGCAATTCTTGACATTTGCCAAGGAAGTTAAATATATTTTCCATGGGTTCACTGGCCATTTATTCACATTTCTTCCTATGTAAAGTGATGTTCATTTCTTTTGTCTGCTTTGTATTAACTTGTTCCTTTTTTCTTGTTGATTTCTAAATGTTTTATTATTATATCTTCCACTGATAAATATCTTGTGTTTAACTCTTTCATAGGCACCAAAAATATTGTCTCCCCGTTTGCTTTTTAATATTATTTAGTATTTGGTATACATAAGTTTTTATGACAAACGTTTATGAAGTCAAATTATCTTCTGTATTTTTCTTTATGATTTTTGTACTTTTTGGAACCCTTAGAAAGGCCTTCCAAGGTTATAAAATATTTATTTCATTATTTCTTAGAACTGTAAAATTTTGTGGGTTTTTTTTTTTTTTCACATTTAAATCTTTATTTTGGGTGTGGCCTCGAGCAGAAACTTACCTTTATTTAATGGCTAGTCATTCTCAGGTAATCCATTCTCTTCCCACTGACGTGAAAGGCCAGCGTTATCACAAAAAATTCTGTTATATTTGGAGTCTCTTTCTATTCCATTTCATTGATTTCACACAGAGTGTCTCTCATCATTCTTCTGTCCTGCCTTTTCCATTTATCCTGCTCCACGACTGGGAAACGGATTCCTTTTCTGTACAAAATGAAGACAAGTCACCTGTTTTTAGAGCTCCTTGAAAAAGCAAAAGAGTGAAAATAATGATTAACCATGGATATTTTTAAATAGAGGAGTGTCATTTCAAAGGAAATCATTCCTAAGGAATGGGCTTTAATCCCCTTGTTTTTGTTACTATCAGCCATTAGCAACTGAAAGGAGGGAGCCGGGAGTCCTGCTAAAACACTTGTCTCTCTCTTTGTTAACCCTTGAGTTACAAGGAGATGCAATTGAAGGAAGGGAGTTGGCCAGATTAGCAGGACTCCACAAGCCACATCTATGAAGCAGAGCGCCGTGACCTATCCATATGGTCATTTCCAACTGTGGCTGCTCCTTTAAGATGGCAGAGTTAAGAACCCACTTATGATATTGGGTAGTGTAAGTAGGTCTTTGACCCTGCACCAAAGACCTCTATCACTCACTGTTTCGAATCTGTTTCTGGTCAACTCCGGTTGGCCCAAATGCAGCTCTAATGAGACTGAGGTCATGGGTTCAATACCAGTGTGGTCTAATTACCAATAAGTCAACTGTTCCAGGGTCTCCGCTTGTATTTCTAAACCAAGCCAGCCATTTTGCATATGCCCAGCTTTGGTGACTCAGGGGACGAGGTGAGAGAGCACAGATAAATCAGAACAAATTTCCCACCATACTGGGACTTGCACTCAATGCCCTGCTGTTGGCAGGTCAGTAGCAGGGTTTGGGATCCAGGCAAGGAGAGCTCATTTTTATATTGGAACGACAGCCATCAGTAATTGGCATATACTCCACCCCATTCTGCAGAAAGATTGCCAAACTCCCATCTCAAGGGACTTACTGTTCTAATTTAGAGGATGGAGATTGGAGGGGATGGGAGGTGGAGGGGATGGGAGGTTGGGGTGGGGGGGAATCCAGTGCTTTAACAGGAATGTTTCAGTAACCACCGATACATACGGGGAGATCAATGAAATGGAGATGCAACCCTTCTTGTTAATTTCATTATGAAGTAAATAAAACACGTGAAAACTTGGAAAACAAAAGAAGAAAAACATCCACTCTCACCCACACAACGCATGCACAATAACATTTTACAGGAGGAAGAAACATTTTTCAAGAAAATGGAAATCACCCACCATCTCTAACAAAGCTATTATTTTACATTTTTCCCGGAGATTTCCAGTGCTCACCCACAGAAGCACTGGGTCTGGGGGTAACTCCTCATAAATGCAGAAGTCCTCCAAGGCGCTGACCCACCAACCCTACAAAAGGCCCATCATTAAAACCCCCCAGGAAATCCAAGATGCCCGGTATTCTCAAGACCGCTTACACCTCACCTACTAAAGAAGTTTCTAATCATGAGTATTCAGCGCGATGTCATTTGGAAAACATCAAGAGGGGGGGAAAAAAGTGCTCCTGTCTAACGCGAAGGCAGCACAATTGGAACTCCCCTTTAGAACATACTGTAATTTCTCATGGAAACACTTTGTGAAAATCCAGTCATATATCGTAGCCCCTAAGTATGAAACCATGGGTCCCTCCAACCACACAAAACAGCTGTGCCCTCGGAGGAAAGGTCATCGGCTGTAGTCATGTTTCTTTTTACTTTTAAAGAACTGTCAGACCATGTTTTATGCGGTCCTTATGACAGGGTGCTGTTTATTGTATGACCAAAGCTGCCATAACTTCAGGACGAGGAAACTGCCTTTATTTGGAGAGTATATATCTTCCTGACTTGCAGGAAAGATGAAAATTAAGAACGGCCCCTTTTCGAAGTGGGTCTAAGTATTCTTTGACAGTCTCCTACAATATTTCAAACATCTTCGTCAGACCCATAAAAACCTGATGCTGGCCTCGCTCAGCCCGGCTGAAGCTGGATTGGAGCAAGGACGTTCATCGCCGAGTGTGGTGTGAATGCTGCCACTTGGCAGATGTTTTTGGCCAAGGATTTTTAAACCGGCTTGCTTGGTGCCCCTGAGGAAAATGCAGTGTAGATAAAGAAATCACCGGGCGTTAGGAGATCCTAGTGAGAGCTGACGTTTCTGTCATGTGCCAGGTTCTGGGCTAAGCGTGCTACATGCATTATCTCAATTCGTAATCCTGTGACACAGATAAGAAAGCCGAGCTGGAAAGAAATCAACCAGCTTGCCTCCAGGTCACGCTGCTGCAACGGCAGGGTGTGCCCGCACTCTGAGCCACCGATGTAATTAACATATGTTGGTCACGTGATGCTTCCCAGGTGCTGTGGCCCCACATGCTAATGACAGTCTCCACCGTCCTCCCATGTTCCTCCTCCCATCAAAATTGCATCGGAGAAAGCAAGTTCCCTCCGCAGTGTAACACAACCCCATGACAGCTTGCGTTTGAAACCAGCTCTGTATGACCTCCAGCTCCCTCCTCCAACACCCAAGTTCTTGACCCGGAGAGTCCTCTTCTCAAGATGAGGAGTAAAGCGAATGTGAACCATTTTCAAAAACCTGCTCCAGGGCCTGATTGTCGAAGGATCAGTTGGGGAGGGAATGGGACAAATTCGCTTGAGAGCTCTGCTCAAAATCCTGGCCAAATTCTATGTCAGTGTGTTTTTATATTCTAGTGCAGGTGAAACCTTAGGAACACTGAGCTGCTTCAGAAATCAGTTTGGATCTGGACCAAACTTAAGAGGGACCAGTGGTTACTAAATAAATACAACCTGGTCATGTAAGTTAGTCAAGCAATGCCTTGCCTGGGGTCATGCAGTCCACTGTGGCATAGTGAAGTCCAGGGAGTCTCCTGCCAACTAGAAGTCTCTGTCGGGATGGAGAAACCATGAAGGTCAGATCGAGTAGATGAAGCAACCATAGAACCTTTTTCTGCTTCGAATAAAGTCACAAGGGAGCCTGACAGCTGACAGACACCTTTACCTTTTCTCCTTCCCCTCAGGTCGCCCCTGACCCCACCTATTCCCCTCCCTTGCCCGCACCCTCTCTCTTCTCACCCCTCCCTTAGCCACCCTGCGATGGTGGGAAATCACTGGATAGGTGGGCTGGCTTCTAGCCCTTGCTCTCACACTCACTAGCTTTGTAACTCTAGACAAGTCACTTAACCTATGTCTTTTGACCTCACTGCTTCATTTTTTTCAGCAGATTTGTATTAAACGCCAAATGAAATGCTCATATTTCATGGGCGATGTGAGGACTTAGGCTAACTGGACTCTGCAGTCCTTTCAAGGTTTAAAATGCTGTGACTCTCTCCCTCTGCTGTGATACTCCTTTCCTTCTCCTTCTCATCTTCTTCCTTCCTTCTCTATACTTCCTCTGTAACCTCATTCCAGTCCGCCTCTGCGGCTCCCCTGGCACAGAAGGAGAGAGACAAAGATAGAGGAGAGAAATTCAAAGATGGTGGGATCTTCCTTCCTTCCTTTCTTCCTTCCTAATCCCAAGGTGCTTTCTTGGGCTTTTCAGGGACTAAAGGAACCTCTCTTAATTCATTTGTTCCTTCAGGCAAACTTTCTGAGTGTCTGCAGGTGCCAGCATTTTGTTAGGCATAGTAAATGACAATGACCACCAATGGGATCTGGGGAATATTTGCTCACACTGATATGCAAACTGTGGTTCCTTGGGGGAACCCAAGGAGCTGATGCTCATTATAATCACTTACCACTAAAGGAATGTCCAAACCAAGCACATGGACTACCTTAAAAGTGACAATCTCAGGAGCCCACCACAATAAAGCCTTCCCATGAATGTGATTCCGATGGCCTGTAAGGACTCTGGCAAGTGCCAGTTCTGTGTGTATCTAATGCACCCGCCTTTCCAGCTTGAAAATTCCGAAGGGCTCAAAGAACAGCTACAGCATTGCAGTCTAACAGAACTCTAGGATCACGGGAATGTTCTATACCTGTATTGTCTGATACTACACGAAGCTAGTGGCTACCAGTTGGGACAGCACAGATACAGAATATTAGAAGCTCATATGAAAGGACATAGGACTCCTAGACTGGATAGAGCAAATACGTAAAATGGACATCAGGTGACATTATCTGATGATGGAAATGTTAAGGACAGTCAAATGCTGAATTGTGGGATTTTTAAGAGGAAAAATGCCAAAACAAGAAGGGAGGAATCGATTTTAGTCTGAGAGAGTTTCAGGGGGCCCTGGCACACGGCTCTCTGAAACTTCACTGGATGGATGAATGGTTGCTACTGGTTCCAGTTAGGCTGGTTTGGTTATGATAAAGAACAGACACCCACCTACATCAGCTTGAGCAAATGATGGCAGTAGTTGTAGTAAAGCTGTATTTCTTCTACATATGGGGTAGGATCTTTTGGACCTCCCAAATCAGCTGACGACAGCTGGGTCTAACAGTGATTGGGTGGCTGTGGAAGACATTTTCACAATTTTTTCAAAAACATGAAGTCAGACACCCTTAAAAACGGTATAAGCACTTTTCTGGGTTTTAGTGCTGATAAATGTCCATGATAAAAACGATAAAAACAGCTTTTAAAGGGTATGTCAAAGGTAAGAAGAATAAGGAGGTCTTCATGTTTGAGGCAGAGGTTCTTGTTAATTGATCATGGATAGAAATAAAACTACTTGGCTTCCGTTCATATTTTTCTTCCTATTTCATCCTAGGGAGATCAATCTTCATGTGATAAAAGAGAATGCGAACATTGTAAGAGATAAGCCGAAGTTTGTCACTACGACACATCTCGTTGCCCTCCGTGAGTTTAAGTCTACACAAATTATGCCACCAGCATCGTGTAGAGACAATGAAAGCTGACATGCTACAGATAGCTTCTGAACATCCAGGGAGAATGAGAGAAGTGTCAGTTGACTGGAGAGGACTCAACATATCCCCAGTTTTCCAGAAAACGTAGGAAAAACGCTTCATAAGCTGAAGACCAAAAGGCTTGATGACAGTCTCTAGAATAATTTCAAAGTGGGTTTTAAGGGAGATGGTATGTGGACACACTTTGAAAGGAAAGCAGTGATCACCAAAAGTCAGAATGGGCTCAATGAGAATAAATCATGCTAGTTTACCTTCCATTCTGCTTTTGGCACAGAGAATTGCAAAAACACGTACTAAACTGTAAGGTATTTGACGGGGTCTCTCATTAGCTCCTTGGGACAAGATTTAGAAATGTGAGCTAAATGCTGGTACCATTGGATAGATTAGTAAGCACTTGGATGGCTATTCTCAAAAATTTGTGATTAATAGATGGCTGTTAACCCAAAGGGAGGCTTCTAGATCGTGCCACAGAACTATTTGTCCTTGGCGTGCATGCTCTGTTAAACATTTGCATGACTTAGATGAGGACAGTGGTGATATGTTTATTAAATCAACAGATGACGGGAAACTAGGAGGGAGAGATAACAGATTTCAGGCCCCAAATTTTCTCAGTCTGAGAAAATAGGCCAACTTTAATAAATTTTCAGTGTGAAAATCTGCCCTAATCCATGTTGACAAACAGCCCCCTTCATCTCCTTGAAAGACCAGGTAGGATAAAGCCAGGAAAACTTTGCCTGAGTGACTATTTTAATTATTCCTGTTACCATCCTTATTTCCAGCTTCCACCATTTTCCATGATCAGACCACCCAAACCAATTTGCTTTCCAGTCTCTTAACTGCTTTGTTTTGCTGTCGGAATAACGTCACAACACTTTAAAGTCATCCCCTGGCTCTTGTTAAGAACTGACCTTCGGAATGCCTCCTCCGTCCCTTGTCTTCATGCCCTACTTACCAATAAAAAGTTTCTAAGACTCAACCTCTACTTAGAGCTCCTAGTACTTTACTCCCCTTCCTGGTAAGAAACTCACCAATCTTATAACTTGCCTTGTGATGAAATTGAAGAGGCTTCGGTCCTCAGTGACCAGCCTGGGCTCTCTGTGTGGAGTTACACTATCCTCTGTCCAGCTCTGTTGGCTCTCTGATGTCATCTAAAAGCCAGCCCTTCTTGGCTCCTTAACACTTTGGGACTATGACCCCTGTAACATACAATAGGTGATTAGAGTTGGTTGCATTCTAAAAACCAGTAAGACAAGCCCAGAGGCACCAGCAGCTTGTATTCAACTGATTATTAACCCCAAAACTGATGTGATCCTAAGATGCGCTCTCAGAAGTGACCAATCTGTCATAAAGGAAGAGAACCTCTTGCTCTTCTCTGTGCTGAGTAGACCACGCGGGGTACTACCTGGAGAAACACTATCCAATCAAAACCTCCTTGGAGAAGAATGGCTAGCAGAGTTAAGAGGCTTGACACCAAGTGAATAAAACAAACATTGACTTGGGGTGTTCAGCTCTGAAAAGACCATAAGAGTTGCCCACAGATTTTAGGTCTGGCATATAAAGGACTGGAGTTATTCTCCCAGACAAAGCAAGCATCAAGAGGTGAAAATCAGACTTCTTACAGCAATCTCTGACACTGTCCTAGGCCGGCCCAGGCTACCTAAGGATGTTCTAAATTCCCTGCTGCTAGAAATGCTCAAAAAGAGACAGTCTATCGTCTTTACTGTTAAATTTGAAATGCATGGGTTAGCATCTAGTTAATTAGAAAACCTTCAAGGCCCTTTACACCCGAGGTCTATGATTTTATAACTACATGTCTGATTTAACTTGGGCTATTTTGTCTTAATTCTCCTGGTCTACTATTCCAAGAATATATTCTAGAGAAGGTAGAATATACGGTCTCTCTCTTTAAGTGTGTAAGGCCAGGCAGAGGAACATTGGGGAAGACCAAGATTAATCCTTTAAAGATACAGCTGGTAAATATCTGCTGGGGTCTACAAAATTCTGCTCATCATTCATAACAATCTTTGCCCCCACCCGAGCTCCCTTGGGTCCTTTGAAATATGACTTCAATTCTGTTCTCTTATCAGAATCTGGACAACAGGTCAGTTTTCCTCCCAAGCCTTCCTCTTCACAGATAGGAAGTTCTCCAGGACACTGCGGCCAAACTTGGCGGTGGGGGCCTTGCTTACTCAGCCACTGAAACCCACACAACCACTTGATTGGCTCCTTTTTATCCCAGCATGAGAAGGGGAACAGAGAAAGGAGGGGGTCACTACACAGAAGAAGCTGACTAGGCCCATTCATCTTCCTGCATCAGCCCATGGCCATTCTGCTCCTGGGCTTCTTTCCATCCCTGGGCCTGTCTCTCCACTAAAGAGCCTCAAAGTGACTCCCATCTTTCTCCCATGCCTCTGTGTCAGCCTTCTCAAATAAGCCTTCTGTCTACATCATTAGAAATCTCTGTCCAAAACCACACATCCTTTGCATTTTACACAGCTTTCAGACTATTGTCTCTGGGCAAGGAAGGTATGATTATTTTCATTATTTCTATTACCATCACCATTTCCTGAAAACTTACAATGTCAACCTTTTACCTTACTTTCTTTAACATATGAGGAAACAAGCCATGATAAAGATTATTGAATAATAGACAAAGGTCAGAGCATGTTCTAGAGAGAACCTAAAATATGGATGGAAGGTGCAATCAGATTATAATAAAAGATCTTTTCAAATCTAAGGACACAGAAAAAGGAAGAAAGAGAGAAAGAAGAAGGAAAGAAGGAGGGAGGATGGGAGAGAGGGAAAGAAGCAAAAACACCCCAGAAAGTAGAATGGCTGTTGCCAAGCACTTGGGGGAAGGAGCCCGTGGGAGTCATCGTTTAAGGGGACAGAGTTTGAGATTTAGAAAGTGAAAAGAGTTATACAGACAGATGGTGACCACAATGGCACAACAATGTGAATGTGGTTCCTACCACTGAATTATACACTTACAAATGGCTAAGATAGTGAATTTTATGTTAGGTGTATTTTACCACAATTTAAAAAATGGGAAAAAAAAGATTTTTTTTCATACCTAGATTTTGACTCTATGATTTTCAGTTAGAACTTCTAAGAACAGCACATAGTTAATACACAGGCCACAGGAATCTGAGACATGATGTGAAAGTAAGTGAGGAAGGAAGGAAGACATGCACCCCAGCAGAAAAGTCATAATTCTTATGGGTAAGAGGATTCCTCTACCCAATAATTACCAACACTCGACAGTCACCCATCCCAGTCTTGGTTTTCTGGATTCTCAGACAACAATAAATTCAGAACAGCACATCTGAAGAGAGTAGGACGGAGCAGGGAAAAGATGTTAGGCTAAGACCAGAGTCTAGAAAAGATATTGGATAATGTTTAAAAGCATATACAATACTAATAAAAATCAGCAGGCTGAGACCATTTAGTGCTGGAGCAAACAGCTCTTCACAACTCAACGGGCCCTGAGGGCTTGGCACAATGACTGATATACATAATCAAGTCATCAAAACATCATTGAAAAAGTTAAATAACACTCAAAGTTCTTAGTTGATGAAAGAAGAAAGTATCAAATGCTTTTTAGAAATATTCTCATAAGATGCCTTGAATTTCTGTCTAGGTTGTCATTTAAAATGGAATATACAGTTGTCTGGAAGACTCACTGATGCAGAACCCCTCATCTTCCCATGATGCCTGATAAATAAGCAGACCAGAGAGTTCCAGAAAGCTTAGTAAGCTCCAAGAGGATTTTTTCCTCTCCTTGTGTTGTCTCACTCTTTCATGTGTGCTCCCAGTTAAGGAAACACACATGGGCCACAAGGAACCAGATTATCAATGCAAACAACAGGCCACCCATCTGCTCGGCTTGAGGAAGGCCAGCCACCTCTGAGGACCGGCAGATAAACCCTGCTCAGTGAAAGTACTCTCAACTGAATGGTAACAACCTGATCCAAATACACACTCTCTTTTGGTAAGAACAAATGTTATGAAATAAAGAGAAGGTGAGCTAACTGAGTTCGGTTCCCTCTTCCAAAGCTATTATAGACACCGGATATGTCAGTCAGAATGCTTAACAAGATCACCGGCCATTTATAAGGAGACTTAAGCACGCATAGTCCTCAAGTGATGGCATGAGTTTCTTGAGCAAGGGATAGTCTTAATTGTACCAGAAATGGGCACCTGATCCAAGGTCGGCCGATCTGTAGATTGATCCCAACCAGTGAGGTGGTCGGGCATAAAACAATCTATCTACAAGGTAATAAGCAACCTTTCTCTCCCATCAGAATTTGGAAATGGAAAATATAGAGAGATTCAGCCAGTGTGCTTGGGATATATACCGAGTAAGATACATTCTCTGTCCTCATGGAGCTCATTTGTGGACAGGTAAATGCTATTACCATAATTGCCACCAAGTTGTGAGCCAAATGTAAATTGGTGCAACCATTATAGAAAATAGTGTGGAGGTTTCTCAAAAAATTAAAAATAGAAATACCAAAATTCTACTTCTGCATACTCATCTAAAGAAAACAATAACACTGAGTCAGAAAGATCTGCACCGCTATGTTCACTGCAGCATTATTCACAAGAGCCAAGACAGGAAAGTAACCTAAGTGTCCTCCATGGGATGTACAGATAAAGAAAATGTGGTGTATAGGTAAAAATGGAATATCACTCAGCTATAAAAAAGAAGAAAGTCCTGACATTTCTAACAACATGGATGGAACCTGATGCTATTATGCTGAGTGAGATAAGTCAGAGAAAGACAAAATACTGTATGATCTCACTCATATATAGAATCTAAACAAACAAATTGAATTCATAGATACAGAGAAGAGATTGGTGGCTGCCAGAAACAGGGCGTGGGGAGGAGGAGAGGGCGAAATGGATGAAGGGTGTCAAAAGGTACAAACCTCTAGTTATAAGATAAAGAAGTCATGAGATGCAAATGTACAGCATAATGACTGTGGTTAACAACACTCTGTTGCATATTTGAAAGTTACTAAGAAAGTATATCATAAAAGTTCCCATCACAAGAAAAAGAAATTATAATGCTGTGTGGTGATGGATGTGAACTAGACTTACTGTGGTGATGATCATTTCACAATATTTATAAATACTGGATTATGTTGTGTACCTGAAACTAACATAATAATATTAAATGTCAACTACATCGCAATAAAAAAATTATACCAAAACCTTTCTATGACTCCCTAAGGCAACTAGAAAAAACATCCACACTTCTTTCTCTGGTCTGCCCATGATTGGATTTCACATTTTTTCCCCATACTTCCCCATGTCATTCAGGCCTCAGCTCCAGGGCTGTCCAGAGCCATACAGGAGTCTGTCCAGAAACATACAGGAGTCTGAGACCAGAGGGGAAATATGCTCCCCTCTCGATGTTTTCATGTATTTTTTGACTGATTAATATTTTTCCAGAACATTAAAGTAGTTGAAAAAATATCAAAAACTTTAAAAGTATATTAAAACTCACATTATTTTAAGTTTAAACATTTTATTTATACCCAAACCAGAATTTATTGGCTTCAACAGAAGCAAACTCACCAAGAATATGTTCAAAATTTCTTCCTAGATGATCTCATTTTCAATTAGAGAATTGCCATATTTGATAACATTTCCTGACCAAGTAATAATCTTAAACAATTTTTGATTAGCTTCACCTTACTGATCCTCTTTTATTTAAAGTTTTGATATCTTGTTCCTTATGTTTTACACATTAATTTTGCTTTTAAAAAAATATTTCCTTAAAATAGTATTTATTTTGATTATTGAGATTTTGGTGCCCCCCTAAATTCTGTGCCCAAGTCTGTGCTTACCTGGCCTACAGGGTCATGGGCCTCTTCCACTCAAAGGCCAGCTCCTCAAAGAGGCCTTCTCTGACATTCTATTCAAAGTAGCCTTCCCACCCTACACTTTCCTAGTTACCTTGTCTACTGTTACCCTGATTTAGTTTTTAAAGTAATTCTATTATTCTAAATCATCCTACCATTTAATTTTTTAAAAAGATTTTATTCATTTATTTGAAAGAAACAGAGACAGAGATAGTGAGAGAGCATGAGCAGGGAGGAGAGGGAGAAGCAGACTCCTCGTAGAGCAGGAAGCCAGACATAGGACTCAATCCCAGGACCCCAAGATCACAACCTGAGCTGAATGCAAATGCTTAACTAACTGAGCCACCCAAGCGCCCTGCTTTTAAATTTTTTCTTAAGTTCTGTCTTCCACCCCCCACCCAGGTAGAAAATCCATGCAATGTGTCCATCTTCTTCACTGTTTTAGCAACAGCCCCTATAACAGCAGCTGGCACACATCTGATAAAATAATGCATTTGGGAATAATTGGATTAGAGATGGTCATTGAAGCCTGTGTTTCAAAGAATGTATGATATGAAAAGAAAAGCTAGTCTAGAACAAATCTCTGGGAGACAACAACTTTTAGGAGCAGGAAAAAAGAAGACTCTAAAAAGGTAACTGAAGTATGAAATGTCAGTGAGAATGTAATGGCAACAGAGCTCTCATTCACTGCTAGCAGAAGTGCAAAATGGAATAGCTACTTCGGAAGACAGTTTAGAGGCTCCTTACAAAACTAAACATACTCTTAGCATATTCTTACTGTGAGCCAGCAGCAATTGTGCTCTTTGGTATATATCCAAAGCAGTTGAAAATTTATGTCCACAAAAGAACTTGTACGAAGATAAGTATAGCAGCTTTATTTGTGATTATCAACACTTAGAAGCAACCAAGATGTTTTTCAGTAGGTAGATGGACACGTAAACTGTGGTACATCCCGTCAATGGAATAGTACTCAATGCTAAAATAATAATAATAATTATTATTATTATTATTATTCTTAGAAGAAGAAGAAGAAGAAAAGAGCTATCAAGCCATGGAAAAACATGGAGGAAACAATATTAAGAAGAAGCCAATCTGAAAGGGCTACATACACACTGTGTGATTCTAACTACACAGCACAAAATTAAAGAGCCAGAAAAAGATCCACGGTTGCCAGGAGTTGGGGGAGGAGGAAATGACTAGGCAGACCGCAGATGTTTAGGACAATGAAACTATTCTCTATGATACTACAATGGTGGATACATGCCATTACACATTTGTCCAAACTCATAGAAGGCACAATATCAGGAGTGAACTCCAATATAAATTATCTGGACTTTGAATGATAATGTGTCAATGTAGGGTCATGGATTGTAACAAATATGCCATGCTGGTGAGGGATATGGATAATGGGGGAAGGGCTAGCCATGTGTGGGGGCTGGGGGTAAAGAGGAACTCTCTGTCCCTTCCCCTTAATTTTGTTGTGAATCTAAAACTGCTCTAAAAAAAAGTCTATTAAAAAAGGAGGAAAAAAAAAACTGTGAAAGTACAGAGAAGCAGAGAGCAAATCCGAAGAGTAGCTCTTGAAAACAGCAAAGGATGAGATTATTTCAAGAGGGCGTGGCAGTCATTGCCTAATGCTGCCAAGGGCTCATCTAAGATAAGGACTAAAGGGGGGGGTCTCTTGAATTTAGAAAGAGGTCATCCTCTACTTTCACAGAAGCAGATTCGTTGAAGGATAGTGGGTGAAAGCCAGATGGAGGGATGAGGAATGAATGGGTAATATGATGATAGTAGAGCTTACGATAATGACAACTCTAAATATCTTGCAGTGAAGGAGCCACAGATAGAGGAAGGGGACAAAGGTCAAGAGACTATTGATGTTTCTAGATTGGGATAGACATGAACATGTTTAAATATTGATAGGGAAAAGCCAAGAAAAAGGAGAGGTAAAGAATGATAATGTAGGAAAGGGGATAACTTATATTGCATCTTCCTAAGTAGTTGGGAGTAGGTAGGAACCAGGACACTGGTGGAGGGATTTACCTTGAAAGGGAGGGAAAATTCCTATTCTGTTGTAAAAGGTAGAGAGGAGAGAAGACCATGAATAGTCATGATCAAAGAATGGTGCTTCCTCTGAAGCTTTCTATTTTTTCCTATGAAATTGGAAGTGCGATCTACTGAGGAGAAACTATGAAGCAATTGGATAGGAGGTTTTATTTATTCACTTCACAAATATTTATAGGATACCTACTATGCCCAGGCACTGTCTTAGGTACTTGGAATACATTAATGAAAAAAGGGAAGACTCCTGTCATTGTGGAGTTTAAATTCCGGCATATGAAGATAGGTAATAAACAATAAACATAATCAATGAATTATCTAGTGTGTTAAGTTATAAATACTGTGAGAAAGTAGAGGGAAGAGGTGGAGAATGCCTAACAGGGAGGCAAAGAGCAGTTTGCAATGTCCAACAGAGAGGTGAAGGTGGGCTTCACTAAGAATAGGAAGTATGAGAAAATATTTGAATATGATGAAGGAATTGATGGATATCTGGAGGAAGAGTCTTTGAAGAGGAACAAAGAGTGCAGAAGTTCTAAGGTGGGACCCTGTGTTTCCCATTGCTGCTGTAACAAATTACCAGAACTTTATGGTTTAAAACAACACAAAATTGGGTCACCAAGGTGGCTCAGTCAGATAAGTGTCCAACTCTTGGTTTTGGTTCAGGTCATGATCTCATGAATTGTAAGACTGAGCCCCACATGGGGCTCCATGCTCAGTGGGGAGTCTGCTTGAGATTCCCTCTGTCTCTGTCGCCCTCCCCCTCTGGCCCCGCTCATGCTCGCTCTCTCAAATAAATAAATAAATCTTTGGAAAAAAAAAAAACCCACAAAATTTATTCTCTTAAATTCTGGAAGCAGACATCTAAGATCAGTTTTATAGGGTTAAAGTCAAGGTGTCAGCAGGGCTAGTTCTTTCTGGAGGCTTCAAGGGAAATCTGAACCTCTTCTAGTTTCTGCAGGCTGCCTGAGTTTCTTCTTTCTCTCATCGCTCCAACCTGTTGCTTCCGTCCTCACATCTCCTACTTTGTCTTCTGTAATCAAATCTCCCTCCTCTTCTAAGAACAACTGTGATTACATTTAGTGCCCATCAAGATAATCCAGGATAATTTCCCTATCTCAAGATTCTCAGTCACAACTACAAAATCCCTTTGTAAGGTAATATTCACAGGTTGAGCAATTAGAACCTGCATATAGTTGGAGGTCATTCTTCAACCTACCACAGTCCACACTCGGGCTCCCAGAGATCCACATGCATTCAATATGTAAAATACATGTAATCCAGGGTGCCTGGGTGACTCAGTCGGTTAGGCATCTGGCTTTTGATTTTGGCATAGGTCATGATCTCAGGGTCATGAGATGGAGCCCTGTCTAGCATGGAACGTGCTTAAGATTCTCTCCCTCTGCCCCTCCCCCACTGCACATGGGTGTGTGCATACACTCTTAAAAAAAAAAAAAAATACATGTACCACCATCGCAACATACCTAAAAGTCTCAATCCTATACAGCATCAATTCTAAGTCCACAATTTCATCTAGGTATCATCAACTCAAAAATCTCAAATATTATCTAAGTCAAATACAGATGGAACTCTGGATAGCATCGATTCTGATGCAAATTTCCTCTCCACCTACGGATTTGTAAAACTAGAAAACAAGTTATCTGTTCCTAAAATTCAATGGTGGGACCATCATAGGCTGCCAGGTAGAGACGTTCCCATTCAAAAAGGAAGGAAAAGGATGGAAAAAAGCATCACTAGTCCTAGACAATCTTGTAATCCAGCAGGGCAAACACCATTAGTTTTCAAGACCTGTAAATAACATCCTGTGGCCTGAGACTCTATGCTTTGGACCCAAGGTTCTGCTTCCTGAGCCATCCTTCTTATTTCATGAAGGGTAGCATGTGTTTGCAGCTGAATAGTTTTACCTGCTTCCTGTCTATAGAATTTGGGGAGTTCTACAGCCCTCTTTCATTTTGTCTTCTTAGGTCAAGCTGGTGGTGCTTCTACTGGTGTGATATTCTCAGAAATCTTGCGGGCCTCCTGCGTCCTATGTATGTCATGGGGATCCATTTGACTCCATTAGACCCTTCCACAGGCTTCTCCCAGTAATCTTTTCTCTGTTCCCGGCTTCTGTGGAGAAGGCTAAGTCACACACCTAATCTCTTCAAAGAGTCATCTGTATGACTGAATACTTTAAACCGTGATCCTAGACACTAACTAAAGTTTGCCTAGTCACACCCTTGGCTTTCTCTCCAAAGCACAGCTTCCCTGAGAGTAAATCTCCTAGTTTTAACATTTTTTGCTGTCTAGATAAGCTGAGAATTTTCCAAATCAAGTCCTCTTCGTTTTTCTTAAAAGTTCTTGCTTCACAGAAGGTTGGGCCTTCAACATCTTGCTTGGGAATCGCAGGTAAATATCTGCATTCATTGTTTAACAATTCTGCTTTCCACAAAACTGTAGGACACAACTCTGCTGTTTTGGCTGCTTTATGCCAAAGATTCTTCTTTCTCCAGTTTGCAAAAATGTGTTCCTCATTTACTTCAGAGTCCACACTGGTAGCACCTTTAATATCCAAATTTCTACCAACAATTTGCTTATGGTGATTTGTGTATTCTCCAAGACAATATGGACTTTTCCACAATAGGGAAGGAGTCCTCACTTCCACCTGAGCCCTCATAGGCAGAGTTTTAACATCTATATTTCTACTGACAGTCTGCAGAAGACATTCTATCTAGGCTTTTTCTAACATATCCTTCAAAATTTTTCTGGCTTCTGCCCACTGCCCAATTCCAAAGCCACTTCCATATTTTTAGGTATTTATTAGAGCAGCACCCACTTTCAGGGCATAAAATCCATGCCAGGATTCAAGCAGAGAAATAAAACAAGTAGAATCAGATATATAGTAAGAAATTTATTGCAAGGAATTGGCTTACGTGATGTTGAAGCAAGATGTTGAAGTCACTACTTGGAAATGATATCGTGACCCTGTCAGGGGTGAAGGTCAATGGAAAGAAAAGTCCAGCAGACAGCCAGGAAATTGGCTAGGCAAGTGCTAAATCTGTAGGGCAGGCCATCAGGATGGTGAGCTAGAACTTACAGGAATGAGCTAAAGTTGCGAGAACTGAAGAACTGAAGAAAGCTTCAGTTCTGCTCTTAAGGCCTTTCACTCATTGAATCAGGTCCACCCACAGTACCTAAGATAATCTCCCTTACTTAAAGTAAGCTTATTATGAGCTTTAATCTACAATCTACAAAATGCCTTCACAGCAACACCTATATTGATGTTTCAATAACTAGGAATGATAACTTAGTCAAGTTGACACATAAACCCACCATCATAGTCATGTTCAAGATTTAGCAAGTAGCTAAATTTGACTGTGGCTGAACAGGTGTCGGCAAGAAAGCACTAGGAGGTGAGAGCCTGAAATGCAGAGTGTTGTAGGGCCCTGAGTAGAATGAAAAAGTTTTGAAATAGTTAATTCAGAGAATCAGAAGGCTGAAAAACCTAAGTGAAGAATGCACCAGCCTCCATGATAATGCTATTTTCTTCAGCAGTGAAGCAGTCCCCAGTTTAGGCAAGTTGAAGTCAGACACTCGAATGATCCAAGGGTTTTTAGAGTGGACATAACGGAAAAAAAAAATGGGGCAAGGAATTTAATTGGCAAGGAAGATGTGGAAACAGTAAAGCATGAAGCCCAAACTGGGGGGAAATAAGTGAACGGTGGATAGGGAAAGACCTAGGCTTCAAGAGACTCAAGGAAGACTATAATAACAAGGCCATATGATCAAGGAAAATGTAAAATAGGAGCAATTATATGAGACAGGCATGAAATTAAGAGGTCTGGTCAACAGTGGAATGTCTACCCTTATTCTTTCTGGGATGGGACAGGTATGGGTCACGATAGGATACGTGATATGTTTTTGGAAAGGACAACTGATGAGGAGTACAGTAAAGCTCTCAGAGATGAGCCAGACTTAGAGTGGAAGTTAGGAAGATGAGCCCCATCCACCAGTGTCTTCACTGAATGAGGGGTATATGTCCAGAGGACAGCTAGTGATACAACCAGAGGGGGTAGCCCTATGGCACAGGCTAGAAGAAAGCAGGTCTTCTCTTTCCCCTGTGGAAGCATGTGTGGAGTCAGAAAATGAGAATTATCCATTTGAGATAGCTACCAAGAGAAGCAGTATCCTTAGGAAAGAGGTTGGTTTCAGTTAAAGAATGGATATAGAGGTAATCTTTAGTGAAAAGGTTGAGGATGCAGAGAATTTGCTTCCTAGGGGACCAAGGAAGTCTTGGAAAGGAGAGCAGTGGGGAGGGGAGTGGGGAATCAAAGCAGAGAGCTATAAAGATGAGAGGAAGTTACCTGGATGGTAACCAAGAATCACAGAGAGAGGAGGCATGATGGGTTTAATGGTGGGGAGAGGGACACTCAGGCCTTGAGTCGCCCAGGGCCTGAATGGATGCCACTTGCAAGGGAGGCCTAGTCTGCTGGATGTTTAGGTTCTGGTTTCTCCGGAAGAAGATAGTAGTAGTCAAGACTGATGACAATGGGTTCTCCGTAGATGCCATTATACCATCCTGCAGTGGGATTTTTTTTTTTAAGGTTTTATTTGTCAGAGAGAGAAAGTATGTACAAGCAGGGAGAGCAGCAGGCAGAGGGAGAAGCAGGCTCCTGCTGAGCAAGGAGTTCAATACAGGATTTGAATCCAGGACCCTGGGATCATGATCTGAGCCAAAGGCAGACACTTAACCGACTGGGCCACCCAGGTGTCCCCTGCAGTGGGATGTAAGGAGATGTAGAACCCTATCTATACAGGTGGCTACTTAGAAATGATATTATGAGTCTCTCAAAGGTGAAGGTCAATGGAAATAAAAGTCCAGCAAACAGTAAAAACATGGGACAAAGTCATAGTTCTAGATACACACATACAATTTTATATTTATTTTGAGTGCTATCAGTATTAGATACAAATGAAAGTTGAAGTCGTGGTTGTAGAGAAGGCCAAGTGCCATCTAAAGATACCATTAGAGGGACACCTGGGTTTAGTTGGTTAAGCGTCTGACTCTTGATTTCAGCTCAGGTCATGGTCTCAGAGTAATGAGATGGAATCCTGCATGGGGCTCCAGACTGGGTGTGAAATCTGCTTGGGTTTCTCTCTCTCTTTCCCACTCCCTTTGCCCCTCCCTCCCACCTCCTCTGTCTCCCTCAAAAAAATAAATATATTATTAGTAGTAACAATAATAATAATGATAGCAAAACATATTGAGCACTTACTCCATAGAGTAGCTGGCAAGTCACTACTCTAGCACACGACCTGTACCCATTCAATATCCAAACAACCCTATGCATAGGTATTAATATTTTTCCTATTCTACAGATGACATCACAAAACTCATAATGATGGTACTAGTATTGAATCCAGAACCCATACTCTTAATCCCAATGCTAGTCTACCAAAAAAAGAGAAGTGAAGACATAAGCCTGCAGAACATCATTATTAAGAACATACTGCAGAGAAAATATAGAAACTGTATGTTGCTGAGATATGGGTAATGGATCCTAAGTATGGTCTTGAAAGTTGATTTTAAGATAAGGTACTGACAGGGGTGCCTGGGTGGCATAGTCGTTTGAGCATCCGACTCTTGATTCTGGCTCAGGGTCATGAGCTCGAGCCCTGTGTTGGGCATCATGCTCAGCAGGGAGTCTGGTTGAGATTCTCTTTTTCCCTCTCCCTTTGCCCCTCCCCTGCTCTCTCTCTCCCCCTAAGATAAATAAATAAATCTTTTAATAAAAAAGATAAGTTGCTGATGGTATCTTGCTTTCTTGCCTTTGACTTTTTTCTTGAAAGTAGAATATGGGATAAAAATGAGTTCAATTTAGTTGGGTTTCAATTACTGAAAGTTTTGTGGTATCTGCTTAGTGGTTTAATAAAAGCAACTTAAGCACTGGGAAAATTTCCTCTAGTCTTTCTGCATTCCCACAAGAAATTTTTATTTAAAAAATAATAATCACCATAATAATAATCATAATTTTTCTTATCTTCTAAAGTGGACTCCTTGGACTTCACTGGCTAAAGCAGTTACTGTGGAAGGATCAGGGGTTAATTTTAGTTCTCCTGGGTTGTGAACACTGACTTGGGACTAAAGGAAAACCTTCATCCAATTTTTTTCCAAATTAAATCAAGAGCATTGATAATTAGTTTCTATCAAAGACATCTAGTGGGAAATGAAAGAACTGAGAAAGCCATAAGCTGCCTTTACTTCTTCATTAATATTTGCTCCCAAATGCAGGTCAAATAAACTACACTCACAGTTTTAAATGAGTTGCTTTAACGTTGATGAATTATTTTTCTCCTTGGATTTATACCACCCGTTGTGGCTAATTATTCCCACTACATTCTCCTCTCTTACTTGAGGTTTTAGTCAAACAAAGAAAACAAAGCTAAGCTCCATAGACATTGAACTCTGTTTTGCTTTAAAAATTTCTTTCACCACATATGCAATACCACTTTGAATACTGAGAGGTTTGTTCTCACAATCAAAGCTCCTCCTGGTTCTAACTGATAGTGGATGAAGTCAGCTGATTTTATGACTTTCTGAATCCCCAGAACAGAAACACAGCTTAGAAGACAAGCCTGTAGGAGCTACAAGTGCAACTCCATTATAACCACATACTAATTTCCCCTGGCTGAAGCTTTCTTTCACTCCACCAGGCCTCAGCTTGCTCATCTCCAAGATAAGGGCAAGAACACTGTGGTAGAGATGGTTAGTTAGTCACCCAAATTTGTGCCTCCCCTCCTAATGCAGAGTTGTTGCTGGGAAGTAATCATTCAGCCAGAAACTAGATTGCCTCACCCCTCTTCTATCCAAGTGGAGCCACAGGACTAGTTTTCACCCACAGAAATTCAATGGAGTTCTGTGGGCTTGGGTTTTCAGATGGTGGGAGAGCACTCCTGTTTCTGGCTAAAATAGAACAGCAGGGACTAGATTTACCCTGATGTCCAAAACAACTAAAACATCAGACAGTAGATATGAAGCAATGGTTCTCAAGACATAGGACATCAGAAAACAAAGGGCAGTAGTCCAGGAGTGAGGGGAAAGAAATGAGGTGAGCCCACTGACTTCCCAAACTAAATGGCCTGGAGAAAGTTTTCAGGGTGCAGCATAGGGAGGGGAAATCCAGGCTGAGTCCATCCATCTCCCTGAATTGAGGATATAGAGTAGGAGTCTGGGGAAGCAGAAGCAGCTAGAGGCCACAGGCCAGAGTATGGGGGATGGGAGAGGGTGCTGCATGGAGAGACAAGTCTGGGGCTCCATAGACAGTCCCCATTGAGTACTCAGTTGAGTATTCCTTACCACAGGTGTATAATAAACTACCCAAGGCCAAGAAAAGAACCACTCTAAAGGATTAGAGAGAACAATGCTCAGACCACACACAGGGCCAGGATCAGTACCTGTTCCAAATACCCAGAGTGGAAAACCTCACAATACATGAAGCATCAGAGTACTAAAAAGAGCCTTGCCTCACAACTGAAGACAGATTAATCTTAAATAAACACTGCTCTGATCTCACCTAAAAAGGCTTACCCAAAAGGATCAAACTGGGACACCTGGGTGGCTCAGTCAGTTAAAAGTCTGACTCTTGATTTCAGTTTAGGTCTTGATCTCAAGGTTGTGAGTTCAAGCCCTGCATTTGGCTCCACACCCAGCATAGAGCCTACTTAACAACAACAACAAAAAAGATCAAACTGTTTTTAAACAACAGCATCCCAGAACAAAGCTCAAGGCTATTTGTTAGAATGCAAAAACATCCATTACCAAATAATACAAAATTCACAATGTCTAGCATCCAACAAAAATTGCCAGGCATACAAAGAAGAAATACACAATCCATAATGAAAAGAAAAAAAATAAATTGAAACTGACCCAGAAATGATACAGATGGTAGCGTCAATAGAAAAGGACAATAAAAAAGACAATAGACGTTTTATAACTGTATTTCATATATTCAAGATGCTAGAGGAAAGACAGAACAAGCTAGAGACACAGAAGGTTGTTTTTTTTTTTTTCAAGATTTATTTTATTTATTTTAGAGAGAGAGCGAGAGTACAGTGGGGGAGAGGGAAAGAGAAACACAAGCAGACTGCGTGCTGAGTGCAGAGCCTGATGCAAGATTTGACCTCACAACCCTGAGATCAGAACTGAGTGGAAACCAAGAGTCAGAAACTCAACCAACCGTGCCACTTAGGTACCCTGAGACATAAAAGGTATTTGAAAAGAACCAAAGTCAGAAAGATTAGAACAAGTACAAGAAAACTACTAGAACTAATAAGTGAATTTGGCAAGGTTTCAGGATGAAAAATTAATATATAAAAATCAATTATATATATATAATGATATATATATGGTGTGTGTGTGTGTGTGTGTGTGTGTGTGTAGTAGCAAGGAACAATTGGAAAATGAAGTTTAAAACAATACCATTTATAATAACAAATAATATGAAATACACATAAATTTAACAAAAGATTTGCAGGACTTGCACATTCAAAGCAACCCTCAGAACATCCCTATGATGAACTCCGTCAACAGAAAGCACCTTGCCTGGGCAAACTCAATGGGTGCTTCCATTGCCCCCTAATCTAATTAGGTGTTTGATCCCCCCCACTCTCCTACCTCTTGTCCACCGGCCTGAAACCTGTCCCAAGGTCCAACCTCCTTTTGTGTCCTCTCTATCACTGGAGCTAGAAGGGCCTCTAGTATCCCTCCTTTCCATGAAAAGTCATGTCTTCAATGCCCCATCTTCTTTGTACCCCAACACCACCTCCATTTTCCTTCTCCACCCCTGGATCTCTCCCCTTGCTGGGTGATTGACCATAGAGATTTTCACTCTTAGAGAAAACTCAGTCCCCTGACCTCAAGGTAGCTCACCCCAAATCTCTCCCATCTGGTGGAGCCCAGGATTCCACCATCAGCAAGCTACTTAGGGCTGGATTATTTTGTTTGGAATAACATTCCCGTGGGCCCTTCACACAGAGTCTTAAGTACTCAGTTTGGTCTCAACTCAGGGTCCCTCTATCAGCCTTGTCTGGGGTTTGCTCCTGATCTTCCGGCTGAGGAATGCCTTTATCAGGAGCCAACAATCATTTTTAGTGAGAGGGCTATCAAAATCTGAATGGGGGGAGAAATTTTTTCCTAAAAAAGAAAATAATCTGTGGAGATACAACTTACCCACAAAGACAATTGTCTACATTATTCTGCAGAACAGCTTATGCTTCTTAGAGACTCTAATTGATTTGAAAACTATCCTTTCCAAGAAGGAAAAGATCTTTAAGTTTGCAACACCAAGGTCCCACTAAGCTGGTTTTACTGCAACCAAGAAATATTTGTCCTAAAATTCTTCAAGATCCCGTCTTTTAAAAGTATATTTTCCCAAAGTTTCCAAGATCCCAGGACTAATTCTTTGGCAGGGCTCAAATTCACAGTATCTGTTTTTGTCTTTCCCCTACAGACACCTCAGCAGTTCAGGCAAAAAGGAAATATTTCTAAACCCACAGCCTAAAATGGAAAGCTGGCCACCCACAGCAAACCCCAGGGGTTCCATCCTGTATCTTATTATAGGAAACACGCACACATACACACATATATAAGCTATACATATTATAGCTTATATCATATATATATATATATATATATCACAATATCCATATATTATATATAATATATAACACACTACATATTGGGTTTGCTGACTTAGAACAGCCCAAGCCTATGAAGGGCTGCCTTTGCCAGTGTCCCCTGTACCCTCAAGTCTTCCCTCCAGAGTCTCTGTTCCTAACAGTGGGACAATGGTCCCTCTACACTACATTTTTGTTAGCCGATAAAATAAGAATTTAACAGACATGGGGAAGAGTAAACCTATACCATTTGAACTAAAGCATCTATAACTCTATCTGCACATTAATACTAGAGGACTGTAGTAATTATCTGCATCAGACAATGCAAAATAGATTCTGGAGGAAAATTCATTTTGTGTTCTAAGCAAGTAATTTTGAACACAATTCTTGGTGCCTTTATACATGCTTATAATGTCCTATATCCTGCAACATTACCAAAAAACACGTTTTCTCTCTACACTTTCTTGGGAGACAAATAGCAGACCAAGTGCTAGCTCCATCCTATTAATGGAAAACGTGGGGGCTAGGGAGAGGATAAAACAAATTCACCTTAGGTCCTGAGCAGATTCTCCTTTTCTAAGCAGGACTGCTTGCCTGCCTGCATCAGTCTCCCCGATACATAGGTGAAGCGCTGGAAAAAGAGAAGGAGAGTGGACCTTGCCCAAAAGACAGCACTTTATCACCATGGTCCCACCCAGCAGATCTAGGGGCTTCAGTTATTCAAAGTCTTCTATGTGGGCCAATTGGAAACATTCAGCTATTGCACTATGATGGGGGCAATCAACACAAGACCCCAAGGGATGTTTTGACTGTGCCAGGCTTCCATCAATCAACCCAGATCTTTCTGACTGGAAATGAAGTATCCAAAACTCTAAATTCTCCTTCCTGGTTCCCCAACCCTGCCAGTTCTAGGGAAACGCCACCATGTTCTCTGGACTTGTTCCCTCACGTGTTCTCTCACTGGGCAACATTTCATTAACACTCCAAAAGAAACCGTTACTTCCACTGGTTCCATGCCATTCCTTCATCATAACGCACCACAGGCTAGCATTTCCGTGGCTGTGCGGGGTATTTCCAGGCTCGGCTCTTACCAGCAAATGCGGTGACATTAATATGAGTAAATGCAGGAAAAGGGATGAAATAAAACATATCCTATTGAAGGAAATGAGAGCTCCTTAAGAAAGGAAAACACACATAGGAAAAGACGTGGGCATATCAGAATACAAATAGGGCACTTGGGAGTAGTGGATTCCACAGGCATGATGTTATTGAAGTATTTGATACTAGAGTAAGCACCTGCAGATATGAATTACATCCTCATGCAGACCACTAACATTAGGGTACTGACATCTCAGGAAGCGCTTATGTTATATTTCAAATCCCCCTGCCCACTGCGCAAATATCCAGTAAATCAATCAGTAATAAAGGACACCAACTAAAAGGCTTAAAATGCTGAACAAGCCACCTCTCCCTCCTCAGAAAGGCTGCCGTCCTTAATTTATTGGGGGTTCCCTAGTTGCTCACATCTCAGCCTGGAGACACAAGGAGGGTGAGATGGGCTATTAATGCCTTCAGCGCTGGATCAGGGGGAAAAGCAATAGGCTGACCATCTGGGGACATTTCCAACATAGGCATCAGCTTGGAGAAAGGGGATGGAATTCCCTGGAGTCTCTCAGGAATTCCCAATACCTCCCCTGCCCCCAACCTCTGCCTCCTTAACTTGGATGTCACTTCTCTCTCCTTTGGGTGAGACACAGGGTTGTGGGTCATGCTCATTTAATTTGGTTATAATGACAGTGTCATATATTCAAGGCAGGTTTTCTAAAATAATTGTTTTAGAAGTGCAAAACTAGAGGCACGGAAATTTTAGATACTTTTCTAAGTAAATAAGAAGAGACAACATGAACCCTGTAGTCAAATAGAACAAGTGATTAAAAAACTGATCCATGGCACACTAAACAAACCAAACAGAAAAGAGTGAAAAGAAACATGTGAAACATGTCAAATCTCTAATAATGGTTATCTTTGGGTGGTGGAATCTGGGCAGTTCTTTTCCTTCTGCATTTCCCAGTAATCTATTATACTAGTATGATGGTAAATTTTATGTGTCCACTTGGCTTGGCCAGATATTTTGTCAAACATTATTTTGGGTGTGTCTGTGAGGATGGTTTAGGATGAGACTAATATCTGAATTATTAGACTGAGTAAAGCAGATTGCTCTCCCCACTGTGGGTGGGCCTCACCCAATCAGTTGAAGACCTGAATAGAATAACAAGGTGGGGTAAGAGGGACCCTCTCTGTCTGACTGTCTTTCAGCTGGGACATTGGTCTTCTGCTTCCTGAAACAGGCTCAGAGTGAAACTACAGTACTGGCACTCCTGGGTCTCTGCCTTGCCAACTGCAGATCTTGGGACTCTGTTTCCATAATTGCATGAGCCAATTTCTTATAATGAATCTCTTTATATATATCTATATATAAAATATATCCTATTAGTTCTGTTTCTCTGGAGAACTCTAAGTAATACAACTGGTTTTGCATTTATACTTTACTATCTTCTACAATATTATTTTATAATTAGAAAATAACTTTTAAAATTTATCTATGCAAATTTAAGAGCGATGTACTATGCAAAGGGAGCCTCACAAAATTAATCCCACTGAGAGCACTAGTATTTCATTTCAGGTTTAATTTTGGTATTTATTCTTACCACATAAATCTTAAGGCACCTAGAGAATATTAACATCAATATTATTTACATAACATTACTCAAAGCCTTTACTGGTTTTGAAAGCATATTTTTTGTGTTTAAAATTTTGCATTGGAAATGAAATGTTTTAATCATATACCAACAATACTCTTCTTCAGTGATTTTAAAATCAATAATACCAAGTCTTAGCTTTGTTCTTAAAACAGATGACATTCAACAAAAACTTACATAATTTGCCTAGTGGTAGGCTCTGTGGGCAATACAATGAATGATAATGAACCTCTTTTTTAAATTTAGCAAGTGCTATATTATTACCTTATTTAGTCCTCACAATAACCTTGTGTTTTTAAAGGGTGCATCAACCCCATTTTGTAGCAGAGGAAAGCACGGATGGTGGGGGTGTGGCGACTCACCCAAGGTCACACAGGCTGGGAGGTCACAGAGCGGGGACTTGAACCCGAGGCCCCTACTTCTAAACCTTATGTTCTTTCCTGTGGAGTGTGACACTGTCCCCCTGCTTGAAGAGCTGGCTGTCAAGACAAGATGGATACACAGGAAACGACATAAGAGTATACGATTAAGCATTAAATCTGAGTGGTATTTTCATCGACTTCCATCAATTATAGTAAGTCTCGCCTGGCTTGTTCCATTTTAAAAACTGAAGTTCAAAGTTGGAAAATAATTCACCCACATAGTTAGTGGCAGCTCCAGAAAGAGAATCCTGGAATGATGGCTTATGTTCCAAATGAGGCATAAACAGAGACATAGCTACAGCCCAAGAAGCTGTGTTTTGAGGCCCCAGCGAAGGCAGCCCTCCCCTCTGCCCAGATGTTCAGGAACAACAGAATATAATGATTCAGAGGGGAAAAAGCTTTTGTTTGATTGTTGACTTTTCATTAAGCTTTTACAAAATCAATGATTCTCTTTAGGGTCCTCAAAATCACTGATTTCTTTTACATAGAATGCCAAGAACTGGATGTTCTCTAATAATTAACGTCATCCAGAATGGGGCTGGGGTAGGGGAGAGGAACGGGGAGAGTGTGGGAAGGATAGGGGAGAGAACAGGAAAGGAGAAAGAAGCAGCAGAGGAAGGAAAAGAATACAGAAAAAATTGGGGTTGACCCCACTCAAGTTTATTGCTTTTCTAACTAGCCACCATTTTGAGAATCTTTTAAGGGCTACCATCTATATACAAGGTGTTTTACTTACATTAAGTCTCACAAAATCACTTTAACAAAAAACACTGCCATTGTTATAGACGATGAATCTGAGATTACCTTGCTCCGGGTCACACAGCTAGGCAGTGGTGCTGAATCCCAACCCAGATGAGTCTGGCTATGGAGCCTGAGTTGTCGACCTCCAGAGGGGACTGTTTCCCCGTTTCCAAGCTCTGCAAGCAGGGACCCCAAATATTCCCAGACACCGTCTCTTGTCTTGGCCAAACAATGGCTAACTAACTTGTGGTTCCCAAGCAACTTGGAATTTTCTATTAAAGTGGCTGGTCTGTGAATCAATATTCTTTTCCCACTGAATTTGAATTTTTTAACGTGGCTGAAAGCCAGGGCTGATGATTAAAGCACAGGATTTTACTTGAAGTAAATTAGTCCTGGTACCAAAAGGGTCGCCCCAGAATTCCTCAGTGAAAATCTCTAAAGGATATGTCACCCCAATGGATTGTGCTTGTTATTATTCTCCGTGTTTAGGCATGAGAACATTGAGTCAGACCAATCAGCTCCAGTTAGCTGAGAAAGAGAGCAAATCGACAGCTCTTGCTTGCTGCTCGAATCTGGCCTGAGCTAAAGGCACGCCACCAGACCACATCTCCAGTTTCTCAAGTCCTAACCACCAAAATGTTAACAATATCGTCAGCACTCCCTGAGAAAATAAACCTTCATTTCAAAAAATAAACCTGAGTAGAGGTATCTGAAGATAAAGTGTTGGTTTCCAGACAGCAACAAAACTACACAAAAGAATTACAATTACTTTGAAATAGAGTTCTGGAGAGCTCATCAGAATTAGGAAGAACTGTGAAAACAAAGCCCCAATATCTCCAGCCACAGAAGCACGTGACAGGTTAGCCAAGATTAGCGTGCGGAGGATCTCAGGGCCCCAGTAGAGCTGCTCCTAGTTTTTCTTACTTTCTCCATTTTTATAATAGAATGTGGTCAGCAATCTAGAACAAAGAACACTGTTTTTGTTGAGTGTGGTTTAAGAAAGCACACAGGGCTTCGAGGACTCAGAAATGGGTTCAAATCCCTTGTCTTCCACTAATTGAGTTCCTGCTGGAAATTTACTAACTCCTTACATCTCTTTAGTTACTATGTTCTGCAAAATGTTGTTAATAATATCTGCTTCTTGATGCTCTTGAGAGAATCTGATGGAATATTTTCCAAAGCCTCCAGGACTATGGCTGGCACATAATACATGCTCATTAAAAGACAGTTGGCTCCTGATCTGAATCAGAGACAGAGAAACACTGCGGAACTGTGGAAGTATTCCCATCACTGTAATTAGAGCCCCTTAATAATAATCATAGTGACATGCTATCCCGTGTTTTCAGGAGGTTTACACTGAGGAATTCAGGCATACAGAGGCATCATATCTGCAACCTTATTAAGTGGTTCAGAAAAAATATATATTTACAGATAGACAAATATGGATATAGAGATAGACAGTTATTACGGTCCCCAACTTAGAACCTTTCAACTCAGTGATTTGACTTTACAATAATGCAAAAGTGATATGCATTCAATAGAATCCAGACTCCAAATTTGGGATTTGGATCTCTTCCTGAGCTATGACAAGGGGCATAATCCTGTCTCATAATGTAGGGCAGTGACAGTAGCTCCCAGTCAGCCACGCCATCATGAGGGTGAGTAATGCATCCGCTTAGCACCATACTGTACCCACACAACTATTCTCTTGTCATGTTCAGTATGGTATTTAATAACTACATGAGAGAGTCAACACATTATCATCAAACAAGCTTTGTGTCAGATGATTTTGCCCAGCTGTAGGCTAATGTCAGTGTTTTGACCACGTTTAAGTTCGGCTAGGCTGAGCTCTGATGATGGGTAGATTAGGCACCTTAAATGCATTTCAACTTAGGAGATTTCCAATCTAGGATAAGTTTATTGGGAGGTAACCCTTATAAGTCAAAGATCGGGATCTATATAGACATAGATCTATTTATCTGTCTATACAGATATGCCTTTCTTGAGAGAAAGCAGATACAGTAAAATAGTAATCTTTGGGGAATCTTAGTGAAGGTGATTTGTAGTATTTCTGTTAACTTTTCTTTAAGCCTGAAATCTCTATAAGTCTGAAATCACATTAGAAAAAGTGAAACTTAATGTTATCTTATTCAATCACACGCCAAGCACTGAACAGGGACCTTTACCCATAATCACTACATAATTCAACCCTCCCAGTTATTGCAAGAGAAAATATTATTTTTTACCCTCATTTTACAGATGTAGCAACTGGGAGGTCCCAAGAGCTAAGTAATTCAGCCAATAATACAGTAATTGGAGCACTGAGATTCAAACTCAGGTCTCACTCCAAATCCCTTGCTCTTGACCCACAGAGGTCTCACTGGCAACTGACATCAAGGTAAAGCTTACAAAACAATTAGAAAGCAGAGAGCATAAGAAACTCAAGATCTGTGTGTCTCAGGGTCCAGCAGCTGCTACAAACAGCGGGTCAACAGGGACACTGATCTTCAAATGGGACAAGATTGTTGTCACCGTCTTTTAAATAAGTTCTCTGACTTGTTTAAAGTGGGCCACGCTTTGAGAAATACTGGGATGATTGCAGGAGGCTTAGCCAGTCTCCCCCTGCCCCCACTCAACATCTGTCCCAAGGGTATAGAATGAATTTGGATTACATGCTTTTCCAACAGAAACAATAGTCTCAGCCCCTAAGCCAGGTGTATCATTACATAGCCTGGCCCTTCAGTCCCTCAACAAGCATCTATGACATCTGTTCTGTGACCAGCAGCGAGCCTGTTGCTGTGGTCGATACACAATACACAGAAAGCCCAGTTGGTGGTCCTTTCAAGAAGGCTAGGACATGGTTAGGTGACAGAATATCATATATCCCACAAAAGCAACATGCAGAGGGAAAAGACACACGCCCTGTAATCCGCAGACCTTATCCTGGCAAGGAGTGAGCAAGTGGTTCCAAGTCCATGGCCATCAGTTTCCATACATACAAAGCGAGAAGTTTGGAAAAAAAAAAAAAAAAGTCCCTATTTTGTTCTTCATCTCTATCATTCTGTAATTTTCTAAAGTTGTTTTACACATTTGCATATCTCAGGGCTTCCAAACTACAAGCACAAAAATACTAGATCTTGAAAGTTTCTAACTGACGTTTTATGGCATCAGTGTTTATGGCACATAGTACATACAGGTTAAATAGGACCATCTGCAATAGAAAAGTTTTTAAAATGTCTGTTCCCAGTGCCCCTTGCAGTAGCTATTGGGGAAACCAGGGTAGCATGCCCCAAACGTGGATACTAGCTGCTTTAGAAGGGAGCTCCCATTCTCACACTGAAATATCTTAGTACCACTGCCTGAACTAGAGCAATGAGTTGAAGAGACCCCTTCACTTTAACCAGCCTCTCAGCTAAAAGCTAGCATGCCAACTAAACTTATGCTCTACTCACTGGTAATTAGCGATCATTTGCCAAACATTTTTTTTGGCATTTGCCTCCCCAAGCCCTCAACACAGGACTTATGGCAGTCTTACCTCCTGGGTCTCTGGACAAAAATGGTAACAGCTTCCCAAAACTCAGATATATTTCTACACAGGGCTGAAGTGCCCAGAAGGATGGAGAAGTACCTATTTAACTTGAACCATTCCCAGAACTGGATTTAGGGTGGACAAGACTCCCTCATGGATACCCTGTTCTTCTGTCAGACTAGGAAGTCTAGTCTTCCTGTCAGTTCTAGGGAGAACATCTAGCAAGTTTCCTCCATCTTGACTGTTTGTTTTTGGCCAAAATGCACATGTGACCACTTGCTGTGAAACCATAGTTGAATATATTTTGGATTGATGAAAATGTTTGATTTCCACAGCTAGGAAAACCCTAGGGAAAGTTTTGAGTAAGATAATATAAAATTTTAACAAAAGTCAGGGCATTCAGTACAGGATTACATAACCACCAACCTTGCTCTCATGAATGTCTACTCTAATCCCCGTTTGATACAGAGATATCAGAACTAGGGAGTAAGGAGTGCAGCAGGTGGTTCAGTGGCTGAAGTTCAGGTACTAATGGGACTGATTTCCTTTTGAAGACAAGCAGGACGAGGCTAGTGGCTAAGAACATGAAAGCAAGACAAGCAGTGGGAAGATGCCACACCACCCCCTGCCAAATGGAGCAAAGGGGGCTTTTGTGTCTGTAATCCTGAGGCAGAGGGTAACAGCCTTCCATCAGGGGCATTTCTAATAACATGAGCAAGTCTAGCACAGAGAAAATTCTCACCTTCACGTCCTTGACTATTTACAGCATTTTCCTCAAAGGAGAATGGACTTGAGAACACAACAAACTCCTAATTCCAGCTCTGTCACTTACTAGCTATGTGAGCTTGAGCAAGTCACATGACTTAAAGTCTCAGCTTCCTTATCTGTAATGTGGGCATAATAATGAGACCATGTAAAATGAGGGTCCATGGCAAAACCCTATAGCAACCACACTATGGACAGACATCCGAGAAAGGAAATGGGCTTCTGTCATGGAAAAGTGTAGAAGGATAATGAAAACAAGGGGCACCACATCTGTGTTAGTTGATTTTTCTGGCAGCCACATAAAGGAGGTAGGTACCACTAACTTGCCCATTTTACAGACAAGGTAACTAGTGGGCATTTTTGTTCTTCTGTTCTAAGCACTTTTTTTTTTTTAAACTTCTCACCGTTGACCCTTGAACAACGCAGGGGTCAGGGGCACCAACACTGCCCCCCTAGTTGAAAATCCACTAACTTTAACTGTTAACTAACTTTTAACTCTCAAGAAACTCAACTACTAATAGCCTACTGTTGACCAGAAGCCTTACAGATACCATAAACCGTGGACTGACACGTACTCTGTATGTTATATAGGTGATAGCTTGTATTCTCATAACACAGTAAACTCTAGAGAAAAAGAAAATGAGAAAATCCTAATATATTTATGGTACCGTATTTGTCAAAAATTGATGCCTAACTAGACTTACGCAGTTCAAAACCCTATCGTTCAAGGGTTCATTGTAATTCTAGATTCACAGGAAGTTGCACAAAGTGTAGAGGTCCTGTGTGCCAGTTACCTAGTCTCCCCCCTGACTGCGTCTCACCTAAACGCGGAGGCTGTTCTTATTTCCTCAGGGGCACCTCCGAGAAGTGGAGCCCAACCCTCTGAGGCCGACAGTCGGGAGCGTGGCTGGGGCCACTAAAGGGCTTTTATTGGGATTAAGGAATGAACGAATGGATGTCAGTGCTCTGGGGAGCTTGCACTAATCCCCCGATTGGAGATTTATACGACAAGGCAGTAACTGAGGTTCACCGACTGGATACGGCTGCTCCTGCCTCGGAGCAGGAAACTGGCCCTACCAACCTGATCGTCAGCGATCCGGCCCGTGGAGGCTGCCAGCTCGCTCCGGTGTCCTCTAATCTGCTAACCAGGCTCTGGATACTGACTGGCTTCCAGTCACCAGCTGGGCACGGGGTGATGAAAAGCTTGCTGTTTTATTGCCGGTCCCTCGGCTCATCTGCTCTTCCATGCACTCGGCTCACTGTTCCAACTTAGCCCCATCTGAAGCCAGCAAACGTATAGGGCCAACTGTACCCCGCCCCTTGTGCGCGCCAACTTTCGAACTTGGAAGGGAAAAGAGCTCCCACATTTCTTCCTGCGCTGTTTACTGGATGGGAGCGACCTCATCAATCAAAAACAAACTTCTCCGAGAACTGGTTCCCAGGAAAAGAGGAAACTCGATCCTTTCCTTCAACACAGATACCGCTTGCCGGGCGGGCTATCCGCACGACCCAGGTGATGCCTCCCGAATGCTCCGCATGTGAGGCCATCTTTCCTGTGGGCCACGACGCCCGGGGGCCCAAAAATCCTTAAGGAAAATTAAAATCCATCTAGCAGCTCCCTGCTCCCCAGCTGCAACCCCTGGCCCCCCGCTGCCCACGGGGAGACAGAGGCTGGTGAAACTGGTTCGTGAAACCGACATAGCCCGGGTGATGGCAAAAACAAAGAATACTTGTATTCCTTAAAAAAATAAAGGAGAAATGTTCTCTCTGACCCCCGCTAAAACAAAAACCTTTGCAGAAAAAAAGCACCCTGCTCAGCCGCGATAAGGTGAAAGGTTAAATGTGGACAGAGTAGTAATATATAAGCAGTTTCTTAGTTTTCTGGTGGGAATACTTAACAACCTAAGTATGTTTCCCCAGGAGGTAATCTATTATATTTTGTCCAATTTTTTCCTCCAAGAACTGAATCAATTCATGATGTAATGCCCAGGGGAGAAGAGTCTTCTGGAAACAGAGTATCTTTCTGGGGACAAGGTTGAGGAAAACATCTTAATATTGTTACAGCTTTGGCCTGGCGGTAACAGCTCCTAGCTTGTGGAGATGGCAGAGCCGCGGCCCTGGGAAGGCAGGGAAATGTCAAAAGGACACATGCCTCGGAAGTGTTCGGCCTATGCCCAGAACTGTTCTCCCCTCCTGGAGAAATACGGGATATAAATCCCCTCGGACGTTTACACGACAGCAGCGGAACACTGGGCACATTTCAGCGATCCGGTTGAGAGTGCTGCTTTGTTGGAAGTGTTGGCATCTAAAAGCTTAGGCAGTCCTGGTTTCTGGTTTGAACACTATTTCTTCTGGCTTCTTTCCTGTTCCCAATCTCCTCTCCCACCCCACCCCCCCACCTCCCCCTCACCAAATGTATTATACAACAAATGGCAAATCAACACTCATCATTCACTTACTTTTAGGAAGAGAGATGCAAATTTTGATTATTTGTGAGATCCTGGATGAGATTCAAAACCCCATAGCAGCTATTGATTTCAAGGGCTCCTCCAACTAAATTGTTTACAAGAACAGCCACCAAGTACCCAAATGGCCTGACCTCCTTAAGCACGCAGGTGGAAGACGAGGGAGGCAGCTGAAGCAAGTGAAAGCAATGGGCCCAGTTTCAGAAGGCCCCTGGTCTTTCCAGGCTTTATTATTGCTTCTTCTCTCTGTAGGCAGAGAAAACTTCCCTCTTGTTCATCTCATTCATGAGATGGGAGCATCGTATGTCTTGCTATGTACTTTGAGATAGGAGAATACCTCAAAAGGGCATTTGTATGTTTTACTATAGCGTGGGTTGGAAAAAAACCCCACAAAGTAGAAGAGTTAAAGCCTTGATTAAGGGTTATGAATAGAAGGCAGTTGGCTCAGGGTACATACCTAAAGAAAAGGTTTCTGAGGGGAAAGGAAGCCACAGTACACATTAAGAGATTCCAATTTGACTGAGAAATGTACCTTTTTTTTTAAATCTAAAAATAAGTTTACTTATTTTTAGAAAAAAAAAAACAAAACCACAAACCCTTCGGCTCCCGTGGGATTGAGAAAAACGATAGAACTTTGATAATTCGGTGTCCAATTATTCTTAGACAACCTAGTGAAAGAACCCTATGCATCCACACTTAGGTCTGAATAGTTAAGTTGAAGAACTTAGAGCAACATTTAAAATAGAAAAGAATTTTGGTTTTTTTTTTTAACCAAGAAGTTTGCATTCCACCCCTCTCTCCTCCATCTTAAATCTTACATTGACCTTTGCTTCTCAACAGCCCAAGAGCCATGGACCTCGTGGACCCACTTACCCAACACAGGAGTCTTTCCATTTCCCACCATTCAGACACACCACACAACACTAAAAACCCACTCCTTCAAATGATTTATGTCGAGAACATGCCAGTCAGGCTGCTTGATGGGAATACAGTTGGACTTTGCAGGGCTTGGTAATTAGCTATCTTCACAGCAATGTGCAACTTTGCTAACTGAAATGCAAGATGCAGGCAGCGTTCTCTGTAGTGTTTATTGTATGAAATTTAACGACCAATGAAATTAACCGATGGCTTAAGTCCATTCGCACAGATGTCTGATATTGTTCAACCAAACATTTGATGAACATTTGTATTTTCTATTTCAAAGGAAAGACCTAAAAGGTGGATTGAATGAAGTCTTTGCTACCACTTTTCGAAGCAGACTGCCCGGCTCAAAAATTTATGTTTCCAGTATTTCTTGGTTAAGGCACAAACCGTGGTCATGGGTGACCATAAATTTAAAGTTATTATTCTAATAAAAAATATATGTTGCCAGGGTCATGAAGCACAATGGTGCATTACAGAATGAATTATCTTGATTGTGCAGAGTACTTTCTCCCTACAGATCCAAAGGGTGGGAATACTTAACAACCTAAGTGGGGGTAGTTGGAGTCAGTAAACAATGTTGGAGGCATCATCATAAAGGAGTCATTGATACTCACTAGAGTGAATTCTGCGGGGGCCATAGAAGGCTACCATCAAGGGAGTTTTACTGCATATTTGCTGGGTCTGATATTCCTAGAATTCTCAGATTCTTAGTGGTCTTTCTAAATGTTTAAATACTTAAATTCAAACTTTTATCACTCTTCAGGGACCTCTGTAGAATTTATTTACATTTGGCGCTACTATTATCGGAGGGAAGTTCATTTAAAAAATATCAGCAAAAAAAAAGTAGTCTATTCAAAAGTATCACCACAAATGCAATTACTTAAGACAAACGCCACACATCTGTAAGAAAAAAGATGTAAGAAAAAAAGAATGTAAGAGAAAAATGCCACCTGCAAGCTGTAAATATGTGTATTAATTTTTCCCCACAATATTTGCTTTGGCTGCAAACTATCCTAATATTCAGTTGAACAAGGGCTAAAAATTGTCAAACCAAATTCTTGTTTGAGAGCTGAGCTCTAACTACTGCCAGTTTGAGAGAAACACACATCCAGGTTTAGGGAATATGTTTTGTTTGTTTTGGCTATGACACAGGGCAGAACACTTTCCATCCCATTCGAATGCATTCAAGAGAGTTTGAAATATTGCACAATAAAAGTCATTCATTATATCTGTCTCCTTTCCCTTCCAAAAACAAAAATGGCTGCCCAGTTCCAAATCTACACAGGGGGCAGGAAGAAGGGAGTCACAGGGTCACTGGAAATCACCCAAGACTAACACCAGGTTTTTCAGGTTTGAGGGAATACTTCTGAAATCTTCATTCCCAAACCATACTTAAAACAAGAAAAGACTGGTCGGTTTTGGATTATTGTTCTGTTATGAACAATTAGAAAACAAACACATTGTATTCAAATGTTAGGCATAAAATCACACACTTTACATCCATGTGCCTGACATCTGAACTAAACTTACTTGAACCAAGAAATCCTTTAGCGCCCTATGAAGTTTCAACTGTTTGACACCAATTTTATACTAAACAAAAATTATGTCACTCTTTGGGCCATATATGTGGAAGAACTAATTTTTGTAAACACCTGATGCTATTTAGCAGTTATCTGACATGCCTAAATAGACCAAAAAAAAAAAAAAAAAAAAAAAAAAGGACATTCACTTTGTGCTTACCAGGTATCACAACCCTGGAAATGCAGTTTGTTTTTAAATAGCAAAAACAGAAGTGTCACTAACAAATCACCACATTTAACATTAAAAACAAGTGGAAGAATTGTTTTTTTTTTTTTAAAGCAAATACTAAGTGGGTAAATAAAGCCATGAGAATAAAACAATTATTAGATAGAGCAAATAGAAGAGCTATCTTCACATTTCAGAGCTTAACAATTCACAAATACACTTAAGAAGTTGGGATTTCAACAAATATATATAATTGGAATTTTCTTTAAATTATATCTAAGACCAAAGTGCCAGCTGTTTGCAATCCCACGGGCCATTTTGAGCACCGAGAACATAAAGTAAACCATTTATCGGACACTGTGTATGCTGTGGACAGATGAGGAGAAGGCCTGAAGAAAAGCTGCTCTACAACTAGAAATTTTGGAAACCCCAACCTATCCCGCAGAAAATGCAAACTTGTATTTTTCTTTAATGTGCATGCTCATTTATTTTCCCTTTTCATTTAACTGATATAATGCTTAAAGTATCTACAAATAGCAGCTCCAGAAGACACTTCTCAATATCCTAAAAATTTCCAGAGTCCTAATAAATCTTAAAATTAAGGTCACCCCCAGGCTAAGCAGGATTTTGGTGGAAGATGTGGGACAAAACTATGTATCAGGAGAATGGCAGTAATTACTCATCTTCTCACTAAAGCTATTATGTTACTTGTAGTCTGTATCATGATTTAATAAAAAACAGAGAAGCATCAAAGAAGGTACAAAAATGAACACATCAGTACAACAGTAGACAAATTTGTAATTGTTAGGCCATAGTACATTAGTAATTAGTCAATTCTAGAGCCAAGTTAAGATTATGAAATAATCTAAAAGAAAGAAAGAAAGAGAAAGTAAAAGGAAATAATCTCCAAATAAATTTAAGGTGAAAAAAAAAAAAACCAACACTGTTTTAATATATAATTATTTATTTATTGTGATTTAATTCGATCCCAATTCTGTTCACTTGATCATGGATTCCAAGCCCTGAGTCAACCCTCTGACACAGTACCAAGAAATGTAATACAAAAGATAGGAATGCATTAGCATTCAAGAGGGGAGATTTCTTTAAAACTTGGTTATGTGCATTCACAATTGCTAGTCTAGTTTCGAATCCATGCTTTATCCAGATTTATTCATAGGTCAGAATTTAATGGGAAGTTAAGAAAAATACTGAAAACAAAAACACGTATGAGATGAAGCCAATTTACATTGCCTCCTCACAGCAAATAACTGCAAAAGTTACAAAATAATTACAATAATTACATTTGGAATAGAATGTGTCTTTTGAATCCCCAATCCCCTAAAACTCCTGTTAGTGTATTTTGTTCAAGCATCACTTTTTCCAGAAAGAAACCAATCAAACTCACCTGATCTCCAGGTGATGCCACTTCAGGGTTGAGAGGACCAGGATCACCCCGGATTATAATTCTGCCCCTTATACAAAACTGAGTATCCTGAAGGCAGTGATCACATTGGAAATTAATCCCTGGCATGCATATTGATGAGTCTACAATCTGCCTACCTCAGGTGACCTGCTGTAGGAAAGTTTTCCCATGTTTAAGAAATAATCCTCAAATGCTAAGGTTACTTTATGAGTAAGCGTAGTGGCAGTTTTTATACAAAAACCAAACTATAGTAAAAACCTTATTTATGAGAAGAAATGAATCAGACTTATAATTTAATATTTTTGGCAAAGACTTTTGAACCTTATTTTAATTCAACTCACTTTATTTCCTTGCTGATTTAATGGTAGTGTTCAAAAAAAGAATTCTTTCTCAATGACTAAATCCTATAGTGGCTCAGGGTGACAATTTAGAATCATGAACTATAGCAAACCAGTCTACAAGAGCACTGGGCTGAATGTGTATGGACTCAAGGAAGTTGGTTTCCTTCCTATATTTCTGATAGCTTATTATAGATTCTTAACCCTAAATGGAAATGCAGGTCTGGATATAATTGTAGGCTACAGAAAGAATTGGTTGGTCAATCTCGTGCTTCTATTGGCCTCTCACACACAAAGAAACTTTTAAACATAAACTGTGATAAAGAATCACGATAATGGGGAAAAAAATTAAAAAGCTTTCCATGGTAATCAAGATGGTGTGATGTTGATTTGTAAAGAATAAAGTCCAGAAATAGACCTGTACATATAAGGTCAATCAATTTCAACAAAAGTGCCACAGAAATTCAATGAGGAATGCATAATCTTTTCAACAAATGGCGAATAATTTCCATTAAAAAAACCCTGACTTTACACAATATACAAAAATTAATTCAAAGTGCATCTAGTACCTGAGAGCTAAAACTCTAAAACTTCTACAAGAAAACAGAGGAGAAAATCCCTGTGCTTTTCAACTAGGCAAAGATTTCTTAGATAAAACACAAAAGCATGAGACATTAAAGAAAAAAAATTGATAAGTTAACAGATTACACTAAAAAGACACTGCTAAGAAAATAAAGAGACAAGCCACAGACCGGGGAAAAATATTTGCAAGACACAGCCAATAAAGAATCTGTATTCAAATAAACACAGAACTCTTTCACTCAACAGGAAAACATCAGTAAGTAAAGAAAATGTGGGCAAAAAATCTAATAGACACTTCACTAAAGAGGATACCAGAATGGCAAATAAGCGCAGGAAAAGACGTCTCCATCTTTAGTCGTTAGGTAAACCTCCATCAAGACCGCAGTGAGATGCGGCAGCACAGCGACCAGAATCCTACAACGAAGGCGGCAGACGGCGCTGGGTGCTGGTGAACATACGCGGCAAACTGCACGCGTTGTGGGTGAGCATGCGCAATGGTGCAGCCACGAAGGAAAAGCCTGGAAGTTTCTCAGAAAGTTAAACATATCCCCACCTTACACCCCAGGAATCCTCACTCCTAGGTATTTACCCAAGAGAAATGAAAACATCTCTTAAAAAAAAAAATGTTAATGTTCATAGCAGCTTTATTTGTAATCGTCAAAAACAAACAATACAGATAGCTATCTATTGGTGAATGAGTGAAGAAACCTGGTACATCCATAAAACAATACTACTACTTAGTGATAAACAGGGATCAACTACTTATGACATGAAACGTGGATAAATCTCTAAAGCACTCTGCTAAATTTCAAAAAAAGACAGAAGGCTATTAATTCTTACATCCATTTATAGGACATTGCGGAAAAGGCAAAACTAGAAAGACAGAAATCTGCTAAGCAGTTGTGAGGGGCTGGGGTTGGGGGAGAGGAGACTGTCCACAAAAAGGGCAGAGGTCTTCCGGGGTGATGGAAATGTTCTTCTGCGGTAGTCATTATACGACTGGATGAATTTGCCAAAATTCACACTGTACTCTTAAAAAGATCAACTTCACTCAGTTTAATTACACTTTAATAAACCTGACTTCTGTAAAAACGAAGTTCTTTCAATCTAAACCATGAATCGGGCATTAATAATCCTTTCCTCCTTGTTACACCAAGTCTAAGCCCCGAGTTGGATTCCACAGCTCAAGGGCCAGTTGAACTGGGGCAGTGAGAGAAAATGGAAGCCGAGTGGCATTTAAGCAGAGGGAGGACAACGTGGCAAGCAGAGGGAAAGGAGATGCCTCCCAAAATCTTTATAAAAGACCTGGATCAGGTATGAACTGTGGAGGATAACTTGATATCCATTTAATTTTAATTTCAGGGAATTGATCTTACGGACATTTTCACACAAGCCAGGCGCAGCTTGGGTCTCCACAAGGAAGTGGAGACAACTAGCATTTTTGTTAGTAAGGAGATGCGCAGAGTGTACAACTCTATGCAGGGATTCGAAAGACTGAAGGAGCATGAGGCCTCCCCATAACAACACGGTAGTTTATTGAATAAAAAAACTGAGTTGCAGAATGGCATATTACATTGATCCTGTTCGAAAGCATGTTGACACAGGCGAAGGTCCGGAAGACGCAGGCCAGTTGTTAAGTGCTTACACAGAAAGCTTTCGGGAAGAGGCAGGTGTGGCTACAGGATGCTCACATGGGGTGAAGAAGACAGTTTTCAATTGTGTACCGTTCTCTACTTGTTCCAATAGACATACAGGACCTTTGATGATATAAATGAGTGAAACTAAAAGTTAAAGAGAAGCACCCACAGCAACAGTGACTAGCTGCCCGGGGTTTAAGGTAATGTAGCCAGATGTCATGCTGCCATCTTCTGGAACAAACAAGCATCTACAGGATCAACAAAAGATACACAGATTTCCTAAGGCAGAATGTCAAGGGTTACTGCAGTAAAAAAGATAAGGCAAGTACAAACTCTTCCGAAGCCCAGTTTCTGATTCAACCATTGATGAAAAGAAACAGCTAAAAAACAAGCAAGCATGATCAAATACAGAAATAATTAACTTTTCACAAATCTTAGGATACAAATGAGACAGTGGATAAAATTATGTCCAAATTGCTTTGATTTCTCAGACCTCTTCTTTTTTTTGAAAAACTGCCCATTTGTTATTTACAAATATCAACAAAACATTTATACCCACACACCCTAAAACAACAAAATGCATCAAGGGTTTACATTTTTAACTGGAGATGCCAGAAAACAATTTTACACTTGAAAACTCAAGCCAAAAAAAATTCCACAGATCAAATGTTTCCCTCATCCTCATTAGCACATTTTAAGAAATAAAATAAGCATGTGAAATTCTTAAAATTCAAATATAACTGAGATCATACATGATACAGCAAAAAGGGGGAGAAAAAAACAATCAGTAGTTTTGGCCTTCACATTAAATGAGAACAAAAAGCTTTGTAAAAAAAAACTCTTAAACATCGCATGTTTCTGAAAGTTTTTAATCTTTTCTTTTTAAATTTACCAAAACCAAAATGCTTCGTTTTTGCAGGGGGTGGGGGGGCGGGGGGAGTGTTGTGGGGGGGTTGACTGTTTTCAGTGTTAGAGATCTGCCAACCATACCAAACTATAAACGGGGAGGAAAAAGAGTCCATAAATAATTTACGTGTAAAGATAAAAGAATTTTTTAAACAATCCACCTTTTAGCAGAAGAAATTGGGGATCACTTTGAGTGTTAATGTAAAATACATTTAGTCTTTAGCAGCAGGGCTTCCAGACCTATTGGTGCCAAGAAGGTAACAAATAGTCTCTCTCTGAGGCGGGGGAAATGGGCGCTCAGCAGGAGCTTTCTTCCCTGTTGTGTTATTTATAGAGAGCTCTATTTGTTAACATGTTTCTGCTATCAGGGAGAGGGAGAGTTTAATGATTTAAAGGATTTCAAAGACAATTGTTTAATGATACAATGATTTATGTGCATTCACAAATTCCAGATATATAGCAATTTAGATTTTCAAACTGCTGTCATCAAAACAGTGATAGAAGAGCACACTGCTGAAATGTAACTGGAAAATCTGAAACAAGTGATAGTACTTGCTGTTGTGAAATAGAACTGCTGGAAAAGACCATGTTAAAAAAGAAATCAGCCATCTACCACCACCTTCATGTTAAGTAAACAAATTTTCCAGCGCCCTTTCTTATGAGTTTCTGGATTAAAAAAAATTTTTTTGTTTTAATGGAGAACCATGAATTAAATCCCATTACTAACTTGAGATTTCTTGGAATAAATCCTAACTGTGACTAATTGGAATGATCTGGAGGATGATTCAACTAAACTGCTCTGTTTTCACCAAAAACCAGTCCTGCACCTCCCACCTCACAAAGCATGTAAGAATCTTGTTTGAAGGACAAAATATTTTCACCCTAGTTATTTATAAACTATATATTCATTTTATAATGCTAGATTTATAATATTCTGATTATTGAAAAAATTTTCCAAAATGTCATGTTTAGGTTTTTATTTTAACCTATTAATATACAATTTTCACTTGAGACAAAGTAAATCATTAAAGCTTCTCAACTTTCAACCAACAAGTCTTACGATTTCTCTCTTTCCTGTTAACATTTTTTAACCCTTTTTTGGGGGCAGCATTTTAAAACACGCCTTTTCTCATTTTCTAACAGTGTTTAACCTTGTATTTATTACCTTCAATTTTTACAAAATTACATTAATTCCATCATTTTGTTTTTTAAACTCTTCTCATGCAGAAAGAATGAGTCACTTCTAAAAGACAGTTGTTTTTTACAAGGGAGACGAGACTCTAAAGCTTCAGTGAACATGTACTACTGTGAAAGCTTTAGTAAATATGTACTATTTGGGGAGGGAAGAACATTTTTAATAGAATGTTTCCCTTTGGGATGAAGAAATCACTTATTTCTACTTACAAATAGGTTCAACTCAAATGATTTTATTTGAAACTTTTAAAACACCGAAGTTGAACAAAGGATGAGAAGCAGAATGAAAGGATCTTTTTAAGCACGGATGGTTACCTTCTCTGCGGCCACAGGTTCTGTAGGAAAAGCCAGTCACTGCTTTGGTTCCCGGACATGTCCCACTCTTTCGAAGTCCTTTAGAGAGGTCTCTCCCTTTTGGCTGAGAGAGGTTCTTCGTTTGAAGCACTCTGACTGAGTCGTATCTTTCGAATTTGTGAGTGTAGATGTACAGAGGCTCTTCCTCCTCTTTCCAGATGAGTTGGAAGCCCTGGCAGCAAAGCCCTCCCTGTTTTCTTTACCTGACACGGGGAGCGACAGACTCTGGTTCTGTCCAGACGATGCAGTTTCTTGAGAGAGGGACAAGCTTTCAAATCCTCTGCTGTCAACCGTACATATTGTTCTCCTTTTCATTCTTTGGGAAGTGCAGGATGTGGAAGGAAATGGAAGTGAAATCCATACAAGCCCTTCATCTTCCAGATCTTTCCGTAGCCTTGTGCTACGTCTTACCTTTGTTTCGCTATTTGTTCTCTGGAAGGTTTGCTCTATGGAGGCAGATAAATCTTTATACAGTTCAGAATTTTCTAAACCAATTTCTAGAGAGTTGCTCACCACGTAGGGAGGTTTGTGATTTCCAGTTTTTTCCAAATATAAACTCTGGCCGTCGGAATAACACGTAGAGCGCCTTCTATGCTTCTTTTCTCCACCACTCACACCCGTGCCACTTTGACCTTCTATAGAGCTTCTTCCCAAAGCTGCATTCAGACTTTTACTGTCTTTTACATGGTCACTTAAGATCTCCTCATTTTTTAAGTCAGTTGTTAAGGGCATGGTCTGCCGTTTTCCTTCAGTAGCTATTAAAAAGTCATCCTGTTTTTCATACTTTATGTTTACATTTTCTGAAATTTTAAAGATCTGAAAAAGGTTCTCCACATTCTGACCGGCAGCAGCCAATTCCCGGGGTGGCGGGACGTTACTGGATTCTGCATCGTCTGATGCCAGGGGCTCTGCGGTCACAGGAGCACAAGAAACATGACCGCTTCCACTCTCGGAGCCGGCTCTCAGTCCGTTTTCGCCTTCCAACTTAATTTCTGCTTTTGGAATAGTTTTCTGTTCATTAGTGGCTATGGCACTTTTATTTAAATCTTGCTCTAAAGTAGCGTTGATAAGCGACAAGGACCTTTTCATGAAAGGGCTACACAATGCGGACAGATCATATTTATTAAAGCCTTGACTCATCTGCAAATCTTCCGGGTTCTGGGGCAAAAGATTCTCTCTTTTAGAAAGCTTTGTTTCTTCAAGTTCGCCATTGGAGTTGAAATCATCTAAGGGCATGTAAATAAGTTTAAATCTCACTAAAAAGTACCAATGGAAAGAAAGGTCAACGGATCAAACAGGTGCCATATCGATAGTATTCTGTGTTTTAGGCTTTCAAAACTCACAAGACTTACAAATGCTATGCCGTACTTGCTCCCATCTGTCATCCTGCTCTTTCTTTTTTAGCTCTTCCTCAAGCCACAGGTTAAGAAAATAGGAATTTAATACATGAGTGAATAAAGTACATAACCTCAGACCATGAAAATGAGAAGTGTATCTCAAATTGCTTCTTCTATTCTACTGTAGTTTCCACACTACAAGGTCAATTAGTATGAGGCAGCCCCATTTCCCATTTCCCGAAAAATGAATTACTGAAAATAGGTGCCGCCGTGCCTCGGTAACTTCTCTAGCTATGTTTCCCCTGAAATAGAGAAAAGAAAACTTGGAATTTTGGGGGATCTGAGGATTTAGCTGAAAGGGTACTTCTCAAGACGCTTAGGTCTTATGTTATGTGTTAAAAATTTTAATGTGATTTAAAATGCACTGTATTCTCAAATAGAACTGTTTGAATATTCTAAAAATCTTCCCCTTCCACCTTAACTGGAAGATACTGCATGTGGAGGCTGTCCTGTTTTTGACACACTCTGTCACATCACACAGGTGAACAAAACATTATCAACGTTTTAAAGCTATGTAGCACAGCCTTAAATAAATACATTTTAAAATAATTTTTTTTTTTTTTTTTAAATGGGGTGCCTGGGTGGGCTCAATTAAGTCTCCAGCTCTTGATTTCAGCCTAGGTCATGAGCTCAGGGTTGTAAGACAGAGCCCCAGGTTAGGCTCTGAGCTCAGCAGGGAGTCTGCTGGAGGTTCTCTCCCTCTCCCTCTGCCCCCCGCCCAGCTCCCATGTGCATATGTGCACACGTGCATGCTCTCTCTCAAATAAATAAATCTTTTAAAAAAAAATTAGGCTATGTAACACAACCTAAACAAATTCAGGCTTTCAGCGTTCTAAACCTCAGTACTATTGGATGCCATCTCTCTTGCTATCTCAGAGAGTAAGGTTTTTAACTGGCCCAGTCAAATAAGTATAAAAAATGTTTTAAACAAAATCAGAACTGTAAGATATACAAAACATCAGCTGAGCCACAAATCTAAAAACCAGTATTTCATGATTTGATTACTTCAAGTCAGGTCATGTAAGGCAGAGATTAACACAGCGTCCATCAGTGGCAACCAACTAATATGTCAGCTGGGCTCTTTATACAACTTTAAAAAACGATGTTTAATGTATTTTTCATGAAAGTGGCATGCTAAAGAAGAAAGGTAGGGGACAGGGATGGAGGGAGGAAGAGAGGCAGAAAGGGACAGGGAAAAATGGAAAAGGAGGAAGGGAAGATTCTGCTTTAAACCCTTATAAGGGATGATACCCTTTTATATATAGATATATAGATATACATATATTTTTATATATATAAGAAATACTTCGGGTATTTTTAAAAAAGGAATTCTCTAATAAGATGCAAGATGGAAAACATATACTAACAGTCATTGCTTAAACATCTTTGGAAAAACTCTAGTCAGGAACTGGGGATATAATGAGATCACTTAGTTTTCAGTCTCAAGGGGATTGCAATTTGCAGAGAAGGGAGATAGAGGGAACATTACAAACTTCATGGTAAATAAAGGTATAATGCGAACAAAGACTTCTCCTGGAAAGGTGGCCAGCAGAGCTAAATCTTCAAGGATAAGCAGCATTAGGCCAAGATTAAAAAGAGGTGGGCTGGCCAGCTCCCTGTCCCAAGACAAGCACATAAAAGGGCTGGGGCAGGAGCAAGGTGTTTGTGGTGATGGGCTAGCTGTGTTTGTTTAAACTCTGTGCTTTCCGGAAGTTGAGAAGTAGGCAGAAGCCAATAGTCTAGGGCGGCATATGCCTATTCATCCTTGGATCTATTATAAATTCTACAGATATGTTGCAAATGGAATGCGGGTTCTACACACGTGATGACAGACAAAGACGGCTGTTTTTAAAACTATTCTATACAAAATTAACACACCAAATGTATGGAAACATACTCTTATTAATTTCAGCATGATTTGGTTAATTTTAAAACTCAGGCATTATAAAACAGAAGCAACTCCAATTTTTATCTAACCAAGGATGTCAGCTGACTTAATCTTTGCTTCTCAACAAAACTGTTTCAAGGTAATCAAGTTCAATTTATAAATGTTATTTCTAGTAGATGCTTTAGCAGTGTGAACTCTACTGAAACATCACAGGGCAAACTTTAAAAATATTTTTGTCCTTGATTACAAAAGATCTATTACTGAGCCATCACCATATTTACTCTTCATGATGGACCATAACACGATACAGAATTCATTATAACAGAATGCTATAAAAAACATAAAATGCTTTACAAAGAAAAAGGATGGAAAGAAGTTATTTCCCCTGAAATTATACAAACTATCTTGTGTCTTAAGTTTCTCTGGGGAGAGGATCCAGAGCTCCCATCAGATTCTGAAGAGGGTTAAGGTTATGAACTACTGCTTCTTTAACTTAAAAATCTCCTGGTAATATGAGGGATGGTTACTATTTTTACAGTGTACAACTGCTTTTTTTTTTAAAGATTTTATTTGTTTATTTGACAGAGAGAGATCACAGGTAGGCAGAGTGGCAGGCAGAGAGAGAAGGAAACAGGCTCCCGCCGAGCAGAGAACCCACAAATGTGGGGCCCGTCCCAGGGCCCTGAGATCATGACCTGAGCCGAAGGCAGAGGCTTAACCCACTGAGCCACCCAGGCACCCCACCTACAATCACTCTTTAACAGTGACGAGGAAAAAGGGAAAAGAAGGTGCAACAGCAATAAAGTGGAGGAGGGGATAAAACATCAATAGGAAAAGAGTAGAATACCTGAACACAGTCTTCTGGGGCCTGGAGTGGGAGGCATTATCTCAGAAAGCTCAGGCAGCTCCGGAATAGGACTGAGCAGTGGCTTCTTTGAAGCAAGGTCTCTTTCCCCGTATAAAGACTTCTGAACGCTCTTCTTTCCCTTTGCTTTCTTCTTCCTGAAACTTTTTAAAGCCTGTGAAATGTATTAAAATGCCGTAATGGGGAAAGATGTTACACCATATACAATTTTGACCCTCTAATTCTTAACAACAACAACAGAAAATTCTTACTGAAAAGGACCAGTTATGCCATTTAAACTTTTAGAAATTCTGAGTTAGGCGTGGAGGGCTGGGTAGCTTACACAAAGTCAAATAGAATATGAAGCAGAACTCAATTTACAAATGACCTGATAAGCAATGGTCTACATTTCCACAAAATATTTGCCAAAATAAGTTCTGGGTAAGTGAAAGATAGATGCTATAGATTTGACAGACTTAAGACATGAGATATTTGAAAGTAGGATACAGTTAGGATCACTCGCGATTAACCTTGAATGAGCTATCTACTGGAAGCTATGGGATATTGTCTTCTGCTCAGAGGTTTGGAAGAAGAAATGACAGTTGTGTACACAAATGTTAAAGATAACACAAAGCTAGGTGAGGTGCTTCCAACAACAGATGATTTCATCAAGACTAAAACGAGTAAGTCAAAATAAGATGGGTTAATGAGTACAAACAGAAGATGACAGACAATGGCCTGGTAATAACTGATGGAAAACACGTGGGCTTCTATATAAATTAAAACTGTTCTAATAATATCTGGAATGCAGTATTAAATTCAGTTTTGACTGCCATGTTAGCAACTGAGAACTAAGGTTCACTATTAAAAAAAGAAGTTTCACCTAGAAAGGACTTCGGGGAAACTCAAACATTGCATTGTTATGAACAAAAAGAAATACACTCAGTGTGTTAATACTGGAGAGAAATGGACTTTAGGTCAACATAAAGAATATGTTTTTAGCAGATAAAGCTGCCAAAAACTGGAATCCATTCAAACATTTATTGAGAGATCACTATGTATAGGTCTTAAATGGTAAGGTGGAAAAAACTAAACCGAATGTGATTTTTAGGGGGCTCCCAGTCTTAACAGAAACCTATAAATATATAAACATTTATATATATAAACTATATATATACATATATATTTATATATAAATATATAAACCATGACAGACGATATGGACCGACATGGGTACCTGGCCTACAGGAGGCTCCATAAAGCAAGCAAGGCCCTCGTATGCAAATGGTATGAGCCTGAAAACAATGAAGGTTCACTGCACAGTGATTCAGGGAGTGACAACATTTGATTTCACATTTAAGAAAGATGATTTGGGTGAAAGCATAGAAACTAATGATGTGAAAGAGTGGCTGATGTATTCAAGAGTACAAAAATGGCACAGAACTGTATGTTCCTTGAGATATCTATAGATATCCTGTAAAAACAAAACAAAATAAAACATTCCATGGAAAAATAATTTTAGAACTGTACAAGATAAATGTTCCTCTTGGTGATTTATAATATACATTTCACATTACATTCTCTGAGAAGTCCTCAGTATAAATAATCTCCATACACATTAGGAATATGCTGGGTTAACTATTTTTCCATGAAATATATATATATATATATATATATATATATATATATATATATATATATATACATATATATATTTTTATGGAACATCTGTTGACATTCCATGAAACAGTTGGGGAAACAACAGTTTGGTCAATGGATGTGGAAACCAAGAGAAAAATCTTAACTTGGGCTCCAACAGATGAGATTCCATCTCTGGTGCCAGATGGCCGACTCTGCCACCTAAATACCTTCCCATCTTAGGTAAGTCACCTCACCTCTCTGTACCTCCACCTCCTCCCTGCAAAATGGGAACCACACCAGCACACATCACAGATCCCTGCGGCGAGTATGAAGTTAGTTAACATAAGTGAAATGGTTAAAATTAGGCTTGGGCCGTACACAGAAGATCTGTGTCAGCTCTTCTCGTTCTCTCACATTCCTTCCTAGCACTATGAGAACAGATACAGGGAAATTTTTTAAATATTTTTTAATACCAAATTATGATCAGTCTTACTGTGGGACACAGGCACTGCACGTTAATATGTTACAGTCACTGTTGTCAGATTATAACTTCTAGAATAGCCTCTGATTCATAGGTACAGAAAATACCCTTTTAGTAGGATTTTGGACATCTTTGTTTATATGAAACATCTCTAGAACCTGCAACAGTGCTGGCACATAATGACTTCTCAACAAACAAGAACAAATGAATAAATGTGAAAGGAGAGATCTAGCTAAACTTCATAAAATTTGCTACCCACGATGAAAAGCTAATAATGCTTTCTCATTGTTATGGACCAGCAGAAGTACACCAACCAAAGACAAGAGGAAAGAGTAAAGCACTCATACTCTCACGAACATACGTCTAGTATTGCTTGTCCATCAGAAGGTTTTATCTGCATGGGCTAGAACCTTATCAAAATTTAAGTCTGCTCCAATACAAAAAAGCCTTGCTGATACTGTAACAAAGCCAGCCACACATGACTGGGATCCTAGGGAAGCCACAGATCTACAAATGTAAGGCTGGTTTATGACTTAAAGCAGATGGACAACTGAAGGTATTATCCCCAAAGTGATTCCATTTATTCCAGACCAGAATCACCAGTATTTCTTCTCAGTGAAGGAGATCGTGAAACAGACATAAATCCTTATCTTTTATTTGCATAAATAATACTTAAGTTGCTTCCAGTGAGTTGCTTCAAAATTATTTCAAAATAATTCATGGACATGGCAACAAATCAAATTGTACAGGAAAACTTATGATGAAAAGCACGTACTTCCTTACTCGTCCTATTTACTTCTTGGTTCCATTTTTAGTTCTTATAGCTAGTTACAGCTCTCTAAAGAGGCTCATAGTGTTGTATTTTTAGCTTTCTATGGAAAATTTAAGCACACAGCAGGTAGAATAGTATATTGAACCCCAGGAACCCATCCTCTAGCTTCAACAATTACTAACCTATAGAAATCAGGATTCATTTATAATCCCCTTCCCTCGGATTATTTAAAGCAAATCCCAGGCATTACTCCATTTCGTGTGAAAATCCCTACAGCATCCCTAGGAGATAAAGCTCCTTTTTTTAATTCCATAATAAAATGAAACCTTTTATTACTTGGCATTGTATTTTATTATTGATGTTTCCCTTTTACAATGTCATTTCCCCCCAGCTCTATTGAGATATAATTGACAGATAAAATTTAAGGTATACAATGTAATGACTTGAGTGAGAAAAGCCAGTCCCAAGAAGTTACATAGAGTGTGATTACATTTATATAACATTTCAGAAATGACAAAATGAAAGAAATGGAGAACACATTAGTTTAAGGTGGGGACAGGCATGGGAAGTAGGCAGGGTTATGAGGGCAAGAGGAGATCCGTTTATTTTGACTGTTGGTATTTTTCTATGTGATATTGTCTAAATTTTTACAGGCTATCACTGGGGGAAACTGGAGAGAGGGTACTTGGGAAATCTCCGTAATTCTTGTTACAACAGCCATGTATCTAAAATGATCTCAAAATAAACATCCCAGACACAGAGAACAAAAACAGCAATTCTTCCTATTATTTCCTCAGAGATCTAATTTCTCCAATTGGCCCATCAATGTTTTTTACAACTGTTCAAAATCAGGATCCCAATAAGGTCCTCAAACATTCCATTCGGTTGGCAGATCTTATAATCTATAGTTCTTTCTTCCCTCACCATTTGATGAGTAAACTGAGGAACTTGTCTTGGAGAATTAGCCACGTTCTGGATTTGGTTGACTGCAATCAAGGTGTCTTTATTTTCCTCTCTCCCCTACACTTCCTAAAACTGGTCATTAGATGCAGGCTTGATTAGATTCAGTTTTTTTTTTTTTGAAAAGATGATTTCATGGGTGCCTGTAGACTTCTTCATTGCATTGTTCTCTCCCCTGTGACACTGTGATTGACCGGGGGGCTCAGATGTCCACTGCAATCCATCCATTCTGACTCGCCCATCAGCCTACTACCTACCTCATGACCAAAAACTTTCATGAAAGTTTTTTTTTTTATTAGTAGAAATTCTCCTATAAGTAACTCTCTCATCAACTATTTGCTTCCCAGAAATAAAACTTCTGTATTTTCCAGTTTTCACAAAAACGAGCTGGTGTCCTGGATAGCTCCTAAGGTGACCTTTAAGATTTTTTAACTATTATAAACTGAAGTATTTTTTTTCACATTTGAAGTCTGTTTCAACCCACTGCAATTGTTTTTTTTTTTTTTTTCTTAAAGATTTTATTTATTTATTAGAGAGACAGTGAGAGAGGGAACACAAGCATGGGGAGGGCAGAGTGAGATGGAGAAGTGGGCTCCCCACTGAGCAGGGAGCTCCATGTAGGGCGTGATCCCGGGAACCTGAGGTCATTACCTGAGCCAAAGGCAGACACTTAACCGACCAAACCACCCAGATGCCCAGCCATTGTTATTTCTGATAGTCACACTGTCCTATCTTTGGTGAGTGGGGCCCTTCGAAATGGTTTGAGGAACTTCCCCGTGGCCCCAGTGGTTTCTTTCTTTTCTTTTTTTTTTTTTTTTAAGATTTTATTTATTTGACAGAGAGAGATCACAAGTAGGCGGAGAGGCAGGCAGAGAGAGAGGAGGAAGCAGGCTCCCTGCCGCGCAAAGAGCCCAACGTGGGGCTCCATCCCAGGACCCTGAGACCATGACCTGAGCCGAAGGCAGAGGCTTTAACCCACTGAGCCACCCAGGTGCCCCCCCAGTGGTTTCTTAAAGCTTCCCTCACTGCACACTGGTACAGACCCAGGCTCGTTTCCTACATGCGCTTTTCATAAATCCGAAAACAGCCATTTCACTCCGGAATCTTGATCACTTTTAGTTGAAAATGGTATTCAGAAATGGCAACCTAGGTACCAGGGTTGCTCACTGCTTCTAAACCTTGACAGAGCTAGGAGGTCTTTTTTAAAGGAAAAAAAACCATGAGTCCATACTGATGTTTCTAATTCAAATTTAGCCTAACAAGATTCTGATTTTGAATTTTTATTTTTTGTCTAATGATAAAGTCTGGATTCCTGACAGTAAAAAAAAACCCCACAAAAACCTTTATTTTCTTTATTCTAGATTGCTCTCCTCTCTCAAAGGACTCTTCATACTGTTTGTCTTTGGCTTTTTCTCCCACTTTTATGAAAAAATTTATGTGTGTGTATGAATATATACACATATTCACACAAGTTTAATGTATCCTATTTTCTTAGGTAAAACGTATTATATTCGTTTGTCATATTGGCTGTTATAACAAAACACCACAGACTAGGTGGCTTACACAGTCTTAATCTCTTGTCTCACAGTTTGGGGGGCTGGAAGTCCAAGACCAAGGCACTGGTGGGGTTGGTCTCCTCTGAGGCCTCCCTCTTTGGTGTTTAGATGGCTGCCTTCCTGCTGCCTCTTTATGTGGTCTTCTCCCTGGGTGTGTGCTCACTTAGGGTCTCCTTTTGTGTCCAAACTTCCTCTTAAAAGGACACAATTAAGACTGAATTAGAGACCATCCCAATGGCCTCATGTTAAATCAGTCACCTCATCAAAGAACCTATCTCTAAATCGAGTCACATTCTGAGGTACTGGAGGTTAGGGTTTCAACAGAGAAGTATTTTGGTGACAGGGTGGGGGAGGGATCACAATTCAATACCAAGAAGCCTACTATATATGTTATTTTACACCTACTTTTTTTTTCACTTAACAGTAAATACATTCTGGCATCATTCCACCATTGGATATTCTCTTCACTCTACTTTATAGCTGCAAAATACTTTGTCAGTACACCTAGTTAATCCAACCAGTCTCATACTGACGGACATTTTGGTTTTTTGGTTTTTGCATTACAAAGGGTACTACAAAAAATAACTTTGTTCATATGCCTTTTCGCACTTTTGTCATTGGATCTGAGACAGATTCCCAGACATGAGATTGCTGGGTCAAAAGGTAAATTTGTTTCATCAACTTTTAAAAGAGATCTTGAACCCCTAATCCGTAAGACAGTTTTAGTACTTGCTATGGCCAGGCATCATTCTAAACATTTCACAAGTACTAACTCATTTAATGCACGCAACAAGTTATACATTAAGTACATTACCTTTATTTTAAAAACCAATACAGAAATCAAGAATCTTGCCTGCCATTCCACTGGTAGGAGGTGGTCAAGCCAGAATTTAGAACCCAGGCTGTCTGGCTTCGGAACGTGCACAGTACCCCTTACACTGAATGCTAACACCCTCACTGACATCTTCTCTACCCACTTCTCACCTTCCAATTCAGCTAATACAGATCGTCTTGCACAACAATCAGGTTCTTAAAAAGCTTTGCCCTTAGTTGAAAACAGCATTTACCTTAGGACTGCCAAGGACAAATCTTGGCTTCCTTTCCTCTGGCGCCCCCTGTAGATGACTCTTGGCACTAGAAAACATACTTTTCATTACACTCCTTTATTGCTTGAAATCTCACTAACTATTGCTTCATGTTTACTCCAGAACTTTTATACACGGACTTTTATTTGAAATGGTATAAGCATATAATTACCTTTCTTTTTCTTCTTATATGACATGCCTTCCACTTTCTCAATCATAGGTCTTTTCGTTTTTCTCTCCAGAGACCTTCTCCCTGGAGCACTCTCTCCTCCTGCTCAAATTGGGACTGGTTGCTCTTCTGGGCTGGCTGAACAACCACGTTTGGAGATTTCCCTTGCATCGCTCTCCTGTATTATTAGATCCACTGTGTCCTGAATCCTTAAGCTTACTTCGTCAGTTTGCTAGAGTATCTCCTTTAGTAATGCCCAAAGAAAAACTTTCAGAGTCCTTGAAGTGTCTAAATGTCTTTATTTTTTTCTTTTACACCTAACTGAATTTGACTGGGTACAGAGTATTGGGCTGACATCAAGTTTTGTTCAAAACTTTAAAGGTCCTATTCAATTACCTTTCACCATTCAGACCGCTGGTAAACTTGATACTCTCAGATTCTTGTTTCCCGGGAGGAAAAGTCCACTTTTCTTGTTATCCTTATTGTTCAATTTCATAATGACAGGAAGTCCTGGCCTTTTTTTTTTTTTTTAATTGTACTAGGCATTCAGTAGACCCTTATAACCTGAAGACTCTTTTCTTCCACTATTGGAAACCCCTTCTTTTGACAATTTCTCTCATTCTATCTTCTTGTTCTCAGATACCTACATAGTCTCCTAGATTCAGTTTTCACATCTCTTACTACTAGTCTGTTTCTCTTTTGCTCTACCTTCTGGGATACTCCTTTATACTCTAGTCCAATGACTAAATTTTATGTATTTATGAATATTTCTCCCTTTGCTCCTTTTTTATAGCATCATCTTCTTAGTTTTATGCAGATAATATTTTCTTAAATCCGAGTATGTCAGGTCTTTTAAAATAAAGTTTCCTTCCATTCCCAGAATAATCTTTCTTTATGGGGTCAGTTTTTCAACTTTTTTTTTTTTTTTTTAATTTATTTGACACACAGAGAGAGATCACAAGTAGGCAGAGAGGCAGGCAGAGAGAGGAGGAAGCAGGCTCCCTGCTGAGCAGAGAGCTGGATGCGGGGCTCGATCCCAGGACCCCGGGATCATGACCTGAGCTGAAGGCAGAGGCTTTAACCCACTGAGCCACCCAGGCACCCCAGTTTTTCAACTTTTAAATATAGATCTCTCATCTCTGGTTTCTACTGAGTTGTCTGATTTTACATAAGAAAAAACTGGATAAATTGGTCTGAGAGTTCCCTCTGTTTTCCAGCAACTCTGTTTCCTGCAGGGAAATCCTAATGGCAGCTCTGTGCAGGGTCAGGCAGGGCAGAATGGGGAGTCTCAACCATAGGCATTGCTTGAGGGCAAGAGCAAGCTGTCAAGACTATGGGACTTTCCAAATGCCAGAATGAAGGCTTTCACATACATGACATCATCTGTTCTGAGATGGGAGAACCTGATGGGACAGGGGGTGGGGTGCCAACTGGTGCAAACTGTCTCATATACAAAAGTTCAGTCTTTCTGTTTTCCATTACCACTTCCCATTCTCACCTTCTACTGGAACTGCCAATACTGGGCACAGAGTATCCTGGGATCGTGCTATGTGCTGGCTGGTTCCCAATGCCTCTCTGACTCCTCCAAGCACATTCTGGGCTGTAAATCTACATCTTTCATCTGTCAATGTGCCCTCATCTGCTTTGTCTTCCAGAGATTCACTGAAGGCTGTCCTCTGTTGCTTAACATCCTTCCTCCCTTCCTTCCTCTTCCCATTGCTATTCTGAGTCTAGTCTTTCTATTATATCAATTATTTTAATTCCAATGTGTCTGGGAGGGGTTGGAACAAACCTTAATGCTCAATTCTCCTTGAACTTTCTGGCTATCGAATTTTTTTTTTTTTAAAGATTTTATTTATTTATTTAACAGAGAGAGATCACAAGTAGACAGAGAGGCAGGCAGAGAGAGAGAGGGAAGCAGGCTCCCTGCTGAGCAGAAAGCCTGATGCGGGACTCAATCCCAGGACCCTGAAATCATGACCTGAGCCGAAGGCAGCGGCTTAACCCACTGAGCCACCCAGGCGCCCTCTGGCTATCGATTTTATGTCAAAAAGTACATGTACATTCTTTGTAGCAGTTTTTTTTAGTCTGAAGAAAACCAACTTCTAATGTACTAATAAAGATGTATGCATATTTTTGAATTTATGTGGTTTTTTTTTCAACAAGGGGATCTTTCAAAGGAGTGTGATCTAAAAGAGGGATTGAACCAGGAAAACTTCCAGTTTTTTCGGCTTTGCTGACCTGCAGATGTTTGGGCCATGTTTAAGTCAGTTTTTGTTTCATGGAACACAATGGAAGTTTACTAACTGTTTTGGGGGGGTGTTGGGGTAAAATTGATGAGCTTAGTTTTTGAAAAGTTGGTATTTGAGGGGCTTGTAGGATGGTTTAAGAAGAGAAGTCTAGTAGGCCATTAATCATGTTTATAGATAAGACAGATTTGGGACGCATCAACCATGCTGCCAATGACATCACCCAGAAAATATACAACTTAGAACAGCAAAGAGGAGCTCCAGGTAATACAAACTAAGGGTGGATGGAAGGAAATAAACCTGTAACAGAGACTGTAAAGGGATGTTATGTCAAATGCTGCTGAGGTGGCAAGTAACTAAGCATGAGACCTCAAATCAAAGCCTGCGCTCGATTGTCACTAAGTTTCTCAACACCTTAGGAAAATAATTCCAGTGAAGAGGTGGAAAGTGAGAGCAGACTTCACACAGTATCTGCAGCTATGACTGCCATAGGATCACCGATGTGAGTCTCTCCAGGACCAACGTTAGATGGCAGGAGGGCGGTGGGGTACCAATCCAGACGAGAAGTGGAAAGAAAGGGATGGAGAATGGACGTTACTGACAAGAGTTGGTGAAACAGCTCAGGCAGTTTGAACAAGGAAACGTAGGAAATAACGTGATATCTGAATGCCGGAGGGTACACGGAGGAGCCAGAAGATCGTTCATACCAGAAGAGGTATGTAAGGGAGTGAGAACACTGGCAGGAGAGGCCGCTGGGATCAGCAAATGGGACAAAGTAGTGTGTACTATTAAAAGCAGGAAGGTCTTAGGTACCAACAAGCTGTGGGGAAAGGCAGAGGAAGGCCTGGATCACTTAAGTGGCCGAGGTCCGGTGACTAAGTTAAGGTGCTAGATCAGCCATCCATAAAGAGATCGTGAAGTCCCCGAGCCAGCAGAGGCCTTAAAGTGTTGAGGAAGATGAAGAGCCAATTTCTAAATTCTCCCTTAAATACAGGAAGAGATCCAGCCCTGGCAGAAGTGAAAGCATACAAGGGCAGATGGCACACTCATCTTTGTCTAAGAAATTAGAGGATTCCTTTCATAGGGTGAGATTAGATGAGATTCAAAGGTAAGAATCAATTTAACACTTGAGTGCTGAGTTTTACTGTGTTGAATGTACATAATACAATGAAGAAAATACAAAAATGGTCCTCGGGTAATTATAGCTGATTACATATATTATAAAATATACACACACACACAAAATTGCCTCTGGCCCTTTCTATTCTATGATGATTTTAATACTCTTGGTCTGATGTTAACTAGAAAAATTTTGTTTCCGTGCATTCCTAATCATACAACAAAGATATGTACCAATTAATTCTTCTCTTACTGTATCTTTAAACACACACTTACCTGATTCTTTTTAGGAAGTACTCTTCCTGTGGACTTCCTTTCCTGAGATTTCCTCCTATTAATTTTCTTTTCTTTACAAGGCTGAACTTCTGTATTAAGTAAGTTACAAACATTCTCTTCTGCAAAAGTGATCAATTGCTATAAAGAAAATTTAAAGGAGGGATATCACAAAACACAAGCAAGTACATTTTAAGATGTTTCTCACATTTATTTTCCTTCCCACACTGTTTCTACATTTTCTATCCCACTTCCTTTTAATTCACAAGTTCCACTGCAAGTATTTTAACCATCTTAAACCCGAATGGGAGAAAAGAGTAATTACCAATTTCTGATCTTATCAAACGTATACCCAGAAGCATATGCACTCTGTCCATTATTTTAAAAAAGAAAAAAAAGTGTAAAATTAGTAATTTCTTCATCAAATATTTACTAAGCATCTACAATTTAGCAGCTAAGTGCTGTGGTGTTATGGGGGATGGTGGGGTGGGAACATGTACTTAGCTCATCTAAATGTGAATTCTGGGTTTATCACCCAACAACTTCAGCTAAAAGGCCCATCATGGTATACTATATATTTATAAATTTAGACAAAATTCCAATTTTATCTAATTTAATGAAATAGGAAAAGACATGCATTCAGTGGGAGTTATGCTCCTACAGAATAGTTAAAACCCAGTGTTAAAAAAACGAAAAAAAATGAAATATTTTATGAAAAGTTATAATTATGTCATTTTCTGGGTCTGTTAATTACACACTACTCTTCTCCACTGTGAACCTCAATAAAATTCATAAAACCACAAGACCCCAAACAAATGTTCCAAACAGATTACCTTCCACATTAACACAAACTTTGAAAGCACTGTATTACTGTATTGTAATATTACTATATTTTTCTTCTAACAGAATTAAAATGAAATCAGAAAAAAGAACATTACCATGAGTTATATGTTATGTAGGTAAGGTATGAGCTCCCAATGATATTAATCAACTCAAGATTTTACCCATAATCATGTGATTACAAAAACAAAAAAAATGTTTAGCAAGATTTACAAACAAATACATTGTGCCAAATACAAATACTTACACTACTTCTGTTAGAGGCCCGTGTTATTCTACCAACTTTATGGGAGGCTATTTCCTCGTGGTTTTTTCCAGAGCTGAAGGGATCAGTGCCTGATGAAGAAGATAAGCAAAATAAGGGTAGCTAACAAAAAGTTGTAAGAGTCATCATTTTTCAGTTATACTGGACATTGTTTTGGATATGCACCTTTGCTTTTAGCATAATATAATATCTAAACATAAATAACTAATTACCAAAAATAAATTTTGAGATCCAAAACATGTTTTAAGATTTAGAGTTTACTGAATACCCAGAAACTTCTACCACTTTCCATGGAGAATGCATACCATTTAACCCTAAGATAACACATGAAATCAGATTATAATAAATGCCACATTTTCACTCATGTCCATTTATTCCAAGCTACATTTTATCCAGTGAAATTACATAAAGGGCATTAAGATGATCATGAAAATAATTTTTTTAACTTACAAAATTCAGGTAACTATTTCATTTGATCACTTTTAATGTCGTATATGAAAAGCAGTATAATGTATAAAAGAGCATGGGCTTTGGAACAGACTATGCTTCCAGGTTTAGCTCTAACTTCACACTCCAGGTCTTAGATTCTGTACCAGTGAATCTGGTTTGTGTCTTCCAGCCAATGAGAAGCCACTAAAGGATTTCTTTCAGGGGAAAGACATGAATAACGGTTCCCATGACATTTGTCACCCAAGTCCTGTCTTGCCTTGTCACGTTCATAAAGAAGCCAGGGACTTGAAAAGTGCAAGTGCCCAACAGGCCAACTTAATGTTGGTAAACAATTCTGGACCCTGGAAAATGATCCTTGTGATCCACATCATTCAGTTGTGTCAATTGTTACAAGGAGCTTACTACCGACAGGAGTTGAGAGGAGAACTCCATTGCCTGCAGGGACTTGAAAAACAGGGCCCACCATCTACGGAAGTTAACGGTGGGTGATTACAAGGTATGAGGCCTGGATGGGCAAGAGACTACCTTTTTTTTTTTTTTTTTAAGATTTATTTATTAATTTTAGAGAGAAAGCACACAAGCAGGGAAGGGATAGGAGAGGGAGAGATTTCAAGCAGGTTCCAACTCCCTGTTGATCCTAGGGCCCTGCATGGGGTTCAATCTCAACCACCTTGAGATCATGACCTGAGCTGAAATAAAAGCTGACTGAGCCACCCAGGTGCCCCAAGAGACTTCTTGTAAGCTTTCTATACTATATGGTTTTTTAAACCAAGTATGCACTATTAAAATCAAATTTTTTTAAAAGGAAGTTAAGTTTTAGTTTCATAATGAAAATGACACTTGTCTTTATTTTAAGATAAATAAAAGTTACTACCTGAAAGAGTCTCAGAGATTGAAGACTTATTAACAGGACTCAGAACTGCCAATGATACCTGAAGAGGTTCTATGTTTTCCTAAACAAAGAAAAACAAGAGTAGAAATTTGACATCCTTAAATTCAGTGGACATGTAATGTGCCCAAAAGAAAAAAATTTTTTTTTCTTTTGGGCATTTTTGTAGATGGAACTGGGGTAAGCATACAGATGGGAAATCAAAAAAAGATTAAGAAAAAAATAAAAGATTAAGAAAAAAAAATCAGAGCAAAACAAACATACTGAATATAAAAATATTTTACAATATTTACCAATCTTTAATGAAACTGTTTACTAACTACAGTCCAACAAATAAAATATTAAATGGAAGCAGTCATAATAATGCACTAATAAGTTACTCTGTGGTTTACTTAAAAATCACTTGTCCTAATTCTAAAGTAAATAGGATATTCCATTAATAAACACAATCTAACATTTCAGTATTACTCAGGGGGACTTCAGGGAAAATGGCAATACAAATGCAGATGTCAAATCTTTTCTTTCCCACATAATTATCATGGTAGCTATTGATTTTTCATAAATAAAGCTTGTCAGTTTGAAGAAATTTTCTATAATCACCAGTTTGCTCAGAGTTCTTATCAGAAATGACCATATGGTTTCCTTAGTTTGTAAATATGGTGAATTATAGACTGTTTTTCAGATATTAAACCAACTTGCCATCTCTGGGTTAAATCTCAGTTGGTGTTGATATAGTACCTTTTTATGTATTATGTTCATGAGGTGATAGTTTTCTTACAATGTCTGATTATGGTACCAGGTTAATGCTGACATTATTGAACTGGGCATTACTTCCACCTCCTCAATTTGCTTGAAAGGGTGTACATAAAATTAAGAATTCCTTAACTGTTTGGTAGAATTCATTAGCAAAATCAGCTGGACATGCAGTTTTTCCTTTGTGGGAAGGTTTTAACTACAACTTAAATTTCTTCAGTTGATATAGGGCTAATGAGGTCATTTCTTCTAGTGTGAGATTTGGTTGTTTTTCAAGGAATGGGTCTAGTTTGCCTATGTTGTTGAATATATTGGCATTAAGTTTTATACTTCCATATTATCTTTTCATCTGTATCACCCTTCTAAAACCTGTTAGAAATGAGGTCAAGTTACGTTTTATTCCTTATATTGTAATTTGAGTATTTCTCATTTTTTTCTCTGAATAGTCCAATTAGAAGTGTACTCATATCTTTCCAAAGCATAATCTTTTTACTTCAATGATTTTTTTCTCTATTTTGTTTTTTACTTCATTGATTTCTGCATTAATCTTAATTCCTTCTGTGCACTTTGGCTTTAATTTGCTTTTATTAGCTTCTTAAAGTAGAAGTTAGAATCATTAATTTGAGATGTCTCTTATGCTGAAGTACAGGCTTTAATTATTTCCCTCTAAGCCATTTTGGTTAAGCGTTTACAGCATACACGTTTAACTCAAACCGCTTAAGCGTAAGAACACCTCCCAGCCTTCATGCCATATTACTTTTGTTTTATTTCTTACTGACATGTTATAAACCAAACAATATGCTATCATTATCCTTGCTTTAAAGAATCTTTTATAGAGTTTAATAATAAAAAAAAGTCAGTTACATTTGCCCACGTAGGTTAGCAGCTTCAGTGGTCTTCATTTCTTTGTTAGATTTCCATCAGGAGCCATTTTGCTTTTGACTAAAGAATTTCCTCTAAACGTTTCTTCTAATGCTAACCCACTATGGCAATGAATCTTCTCAGCTTCCAGATGTCTGAAAAAGCCTGTCCTTCACCTTTGTTTTGAAAGATGGTTTCACTGGATATAGAATTCTAGGTTGATATGTTTTGTTGTTACTGTTTTGGTTTTTTCCTCCAAGTAAATGCTGCTGCATTGTCCTTTGGCTTGCAGTTTGTAATGAGAGTTCAGCTACCTTTCATGTTTGTTGTTCTTTAGGGTCACAGGTCTTTTTGTTCTAGGTCCTACCAGGCCATATATCATGGTTTCTAAGTAATGATGTGTCTTTGCATATTATTTCATATTTCTTATGCTGGGAATTTGAACTTGAAGATTTGTGAGCTTTAAATTTTATCAAATTGGAAAACTTTCAGCCATTACATTTCAAATATTCTTTCTGTTCTGATCTCTCCTCTCCTTTGGGGACTCTAAGAATATGCATATTATGTCACCTTAAGTTGTCCCAGGCTCATCAACTGCTCATTTTTGTTCAGTAGCTTTTACTCTTTCAAGGAGAATAGTTTCTATTGCTGCATCTTTAAGTTTGCAAATCTTTTCTTTTGCAGTCTCTAATGTGTTATTAATCTCATTCAACATATTTTTCTTCCTGAAGCTTATCATTTTCAGCGACTATAACGTCCAGAGTTCAAGTTAGATCTTTTCTGCATCTTTCATGTTCTTAACAAGTTCAAACTTTGCTCCACTACCTTGAACATATGAAAGATAGTTAAAGTAACTTTTTCAATGCCTTTGTCTACAAATTCTACCATATGTGTAATTTCTGGGTCTACTTTTATTGACTGATTTTTCTACCCACTGGGGGCATCTTTACTTACACATCTATTAGTTTTTAATTGAAATGTCAGACATTTTGAATTTAATGTTATTTGACAGTGAATAGTTTTCTGTTCTTGAGTTAGGTTATACAATGCAGTAAAGTGGCTTGGAGGAAAGCTGTGTCCTTTTGAAGTTTGCTTTTGAGCTCTGCTAGGCTTTTAGTCTAATTATGTTCTGCTAGTGAGGCAATACTCTCCCGAGTATCTGATGCCCTCTGAATTACAAGGTTTTTCCAACCACTCATGTTGGTGGGAATACTTCCTGCCCATCTGTAAGCTCTAGGGATTGTCTCCTCTGCTCCATGTGGATAGTCCTTTCCCTGACATCAGGCAGTTTATTCACAATCACACATTGACCAGTACTCAGCTACAGGATCAAGTGAACCCTTTGCAGATCTCCAGAGCTCTCTCTGCAGCTCTCTCCTCTCTGGTCCTTTGCCATGAGCTCTAGCCTCCTTTGCTTTCCCAGACCCCAGCTCCATTTTCTCAATTCATGGAGAATGCTAGGCTCTACCAAGGTAAAACCTTCCTGTGCTGTGGCCTGGGAAGTCCAGCCCAGGCAGTAAGCTGGGGCTCCTATGCAGCTTGCCTCATTTGTTACTCTTCTCTTGGGGATTACTATCCTGTGCTTCCTGATGTTCAATGTCTGAGAACCACTGTTTTGTTTGTTTTCTGGGGATTTTTTTTTAGTTGTTTCTTACAAAAATGTCAATTAGGTCCCTCCAACTCCATCTTGGCTGAACGTGGATTATTTTTATTTCAAAATATAACAGGTAAGGGAGAGAATGAATGATGGTCCCAATATAAAAACGGGTAAAGATTAATAGACAATTCTCTAGAGAAGAAATTCAAAGGCTTATAAACCTAGGAAAAAGGTTCAAACCTCATTAGTAAACTAAAAGTTTTCAAGTCATCTTTTTCTCTTATTAAGATATTTTTAAAAAGTACTGTCAATATCCAGGTTTACAAAGTGTGGTAAAATAAAACCATTTATACTGCACTTTCTGGATGCTCAGCAATATATATCAAAAGGTAAAAAAAAAAAAAAATCCATTTTTCATCCAGTAATTCTACCTACAGAAAATCATCTTAGAGGAAAAAAGTTTGTATTTACAGTGTATCAGTTCTAAGGTGGTTGCTCTCTCATATCTTTCTACCTCTGAAATCTGAGTACATCCTACAATTCACGGTGTGTGACAGCTTCAGTTCTCGCCCTTTCTTTGGTGATAGATAAAATGATGGTACATCCTACGGTCAACGGTATTTAGGGTCATGAAATATGCCATGCACAAGGTGTCATGCAAGTATGAGAACACGGCTAATACCCTGTACACCTGTCATGATAGGCACAGGGTTGGGGGGGAGGGAACCTACCTAGAAAACTGCATTAATTTATATCATGACACATCATTTAGTCCATTTCATGATTTCAAAGCATAATTATTCACACAAAACAGGTGAGGCCTGATGGAAATAAAAACAAGTTTGTTTCACATTTTTCATACTTACAAGATTCTCCCCCTTGTCATCAAAATTCGGTTGTGATAACTGTAGCTGCGCAGGAACTGGTGATTGCTCAAGTAGCAGGGGACTGACACCACTTAAATCCTTTTTGCGGACAGGCGTTCCTCCTTTACGCAATGGAGTATTTGCTGGTAAAGACTCATCAAACACCTCAGGGCTTAGATCCTCTCCAAAAGTAACTCTTTTCCTCTTCCTGATATTTAGAAAAGCTGGCACTTTGCAATATTCTTGACCTTCTGTAGATAATAAATGGGTAGATTAAAAAAAATTGGGCTATATTTCTTATCTAAAAATGCATATCCTAGAATCTTTTAACATGATTAGATTCAGCTCTTATCCATTTAATAGAAAGTACAGTTTGTAGAAAAAAGAAATTCAAAATGGAAAAGGTTAAGAAGTAGTTCTAAAATATGATAATAGGTTTTAAAGTAAATGTTGCATGAGTATCTTAGAAGTATAGAAAATTGGAATATCAATTTTCTTTACAAGTAGTACCATTAAGTACAAAGGGGCAGATGAAATGGACAGAGTAATTGTCTCTCCAAAGAGATTCCAGTCAACTGTCCTTCCTTCCCGTATAATGTGAGAAGCATCAAGGCATTTAGCAGATCATTGAAAGTACCACATAGTAGGTCAGATATTTCACAAGAAAAGGATAACATGAAGCTTCAAAATAAATGTGAATTTCTTACCCGCTTTTTGTTCTTTGCAATAGTTTGCAAGACTTGAGATTAAGCCCGGATGAGTCCCATCATCACAGAGATTGTCACAGTGTTCCTAAACAAAATAAACATAAATGAATAATTTTACATATATAAATGCATATGCACTTTGGTAAGAAGGGCCACTCTGAACTGTCTGCCCAGTATAGATACTATGCAGTGCTGCAGATTCCATTTACTTTCATAATTGTTCTGGCTTACTGACATGGGCCACAAAGAAAAACTGGATGCCCTAAACATTACTTTAGTAAACAGTATTTTAGGTCAAGATTAAAGAACAGAAATCCATAAAAAGGGCTGAATTCACTCATTTTTAATCATTTTTAATCTGGCAAATGAAGATCAGGAAAACGTGAGTGGCTAGAGTTATACCACAGTTGGTGTCAGATAAGAGAACTATCTACAGGAATGAGAATTGCATGAAAATAAGAAAACAAAAAGGTAAATGGCATAATAGGGTGTTTTGTCTTTTAAATATGAGAACCACACCTTTTCTAAGTTCTTGAGTTTGGAACAAGAACGTAACATCTGTCCCTGTATACTTCCCCAAAAGCTTGAGAGAGTTGGCAAGCTGGGGAGGGAGGGTCAGCCCAAGTCCTGAAGCACCAGACAGGGTCCCACTCAACACAGGGCCCCAAGTGACGCAGGTGGGAGCCAGGGCTGTGGGCTCCATGAGTCACCTCCAGGATGACTTTCTACACCCTGGACCAACTCCTGTTCTCTAGGGCTGTTCACTGACTCCACTGCCCCCGTTCCAGGAGCAGCACCTTCTCTCAGCAGCTGTCCTGCCCCCAACAAGCCTCCTTGAGCAACTATCTCTCAAGTCCATTTCATCTTCCTGATCAGGGAAATGCCTTTATTTATGAAATAACTGAATGTAGAAAACAAAATTCTTGAAAACTTTTAGGCTATCGTTAATTAAAACAACCACAAAAATTAGCTCATGACTCAAACTGTATACACCTACAAACTTTAGAGAGCTCAGTGAAAAGATCATTGATCATAAAAATCTTCATAAAATTTTCGTGGTAGGACTTGTTGTTGGCTCTGTAATGCTGTTAATCAGTAAGGGTTACATGGATCACGAAGATGCTAAGTCTGTTTGAGGAGAAGATAAAACGAATACAAGATATGAATAAGCAGCTTTGCATAGAAACCCACATCAGCTCTTTGACCGGAAAAACTGTTAAAATGTTTAAGATAACCCGCGACCATAACTATTCATGTCAATAGAAGACGGCTGCCTCCTTTTCGCTTTAGAAACAGATGTGTAGACATGGTTATATATTTAAATGCCTGTGGATTGAAAACAAAATGACTTCTCATTTGCCAGGTACTGGTGCTAATTTCATATTATTATTGCAGTTAATGCTCAAATAACCTTGTAAGGTAGTTACTAGTGTTGTCTGTTCACAACACTAGTTGTGAACTAGAAGCAAGCCAGGGTACAAAAAGGTGACATAATTGGCCCAGCTCTTGAACTTCAGAGTGAGGATCTGAAACCAGGCACTTGGGACTCCAGAGCCCATCCTTTCCACCTCTCAGAGTTTATAGCCTGCCATGGATTTCTATATCAGATTTATCTGGGTTCGTTTAATAACCTCAAGCCTAGGTTTACTTCAAATGGGGCTAATATTCTCCTTAGAGTACTAAGACTGCATGTACGTGATCTATGCCAGAACTGTCCGTAGACATACTCAATAAGGGGCGCCTGGGTGGCTCAGTCCGTTAGGCATCCAACTCAGGTTATGATCTCAGGGTCATGAAATGAAATCCTGCATCAGGCTCTGTGCTGAGCGTGGAGTCTGCTTAAGATTCTCTCCCCTTGTCTCCCTCTATCCCTCCCTGCCACAACTTGTGTGCATGCACGCTCTCAAAAAAATAAATAAATAAAATTTAAAAAGACTCAATAAATGCCAGCTAGTTCCCATCAACCTACTCTTAGCTCATCCAAGCTGAGTTTAGAGAAACATACAGGCCTGTGAAAAAACTATCTCTGAGACCAAATATTTTAGGTGGAAATAACTAACACACATTAATAATTATGAAACTCTCATACAATACAGTCTACATATATCAAATTCTACAAGTTATATTCTATGCTGAGTTTAGAAAGAGAGGAAAGAAGAAAGGAATGAACTCTGCACAGTGCTCTAAGTAAGGAAAGGAGGGGAAAACATTTGAAACCAGTATAACATATACAACAATTCACAAGAATTGCTTTAAGCCCAAATGCATATTTATTCAATTTGCTTTAGGAAAAGGAGCTCTAAACTTACCTGCAGGCCCTCTGGAAACAGCTTAACAGAGGGTTTCTTTAGCACAGAACGAAGTACAAAGGTCTCAGAGGATGAAACGTCCCTCGTACACTGTGAAGTAACCAGGGACCTGACTTCAGGAGTGGTGTCTGTGCTCACTTCCATCAAATTGTCAAGTGGAACAGCGTCCCTTGATCTTTTGCCCTCTACGCACTCGGCAACCATGACTCCTTCAAAGGAAACATGTAAACAAGAGAGGTGGAAGACATCTGAATCAAGTGTTCTATACCAAAAATACTGTGCATTTGCAAAGAGACTAACAAACACATTAGAAGAAGTCCGACCCCAAAATATCCAACTTAGGGCATAACATCTGGAATTTCATTTGAATATATAAAGAATAGACGTGGCGCTGGCCATAGTTTTCAATTCAAATCTAACTCCTGAGGGTAAAGGTAAGCAAGGAGTTTTGGCTGCCACGAATCCTAGAAGAGTGCCCAGGCCTCCACTCAAGACCCTTGCGCTTTGCACCAGAAAACTAACCTGAGCTGAACAATGGAGGAGGACCAATTTCATTGCTGGAGTCAGAGGCATTTGAGGATGCAAGGGTGGTGCGAGGGAGAAGACGGGATGTGAGGAGAGAGATGATTAAAGAAAAAATTTCGTATGTTGTGTGTGCCCTCAAACAAGGCAAGGCTTCCTCCTGCGTATTTTTTTCTCACAAGAGAGCCTTTCCTTATGTTGGATGCTTAACAAATATATATTGGGTACTTATGATGTGACAGGCGCTCTTTTCTAGGTGCTAGAAAGACAATGATCAATAAAACAGACAAATCTCCCATACTCTGGGGGACATACAGACAATATAAAATACCTGGGAATGGTAGAAGGAGAGAGGGAGCTACACCTATTAAAGGTGAGCATAGCATGAGGGATTCCTATGTTGGAACTGTTCTCTAGCTTGTCTGCAACATGGTCATATAAGTCTACAGGGGATAAAAGTACACAGAACTAAATATATACACAAATGAGTGCATGTAAAACTGGGGAAATCTGAGAAAGAGTCAGTGGCTTGTATCAGTGTCAATTTCCTGCTTGGGATACTGTATGACCACTACCCAAGATGCTACCACCTGGGGAATTTGGGGGGCTGGGGGGACAACACTGGATCCTTTTAGATATGATTTTGTACAACTGCTTGTGACTCTAAGTCACCTCAAAATAAAAAGTTACAGGCAGAGTCAAGATGGCGGAGAAGTAGCAGGCTGAGACTACTTCAGGTAGTGGGAGATCAGCTAGATAGCTTATCTAAAGATTGCAAACACCTACAAATCCAACGGGAGATCGAAGAGAAGAAGAACAGTAACTCTAGAAACAGAAAATCAACCACTTTCTGAAAGGTAGGACAGGCGGAGAAGTGAATCCAAAGCGACGGGAAGATAGACCGCGGGGGGAGGGGCCGGCTCCCGGCAAGCGGCGGAAAACGGAGCACAAAATCGGGACTTTTAAAAGTCTGTTCCGCTGAGGGACATCGCTCCAGAGGCTTAACCGGGGTGAAGCCCACACAGGGTCAGCGTGGCCTCAGGTCCCGCAGGGTCACAGAAGGATCAGGGGTGTCTGAGTGTCGCAGAGCTTACAGGTATTAGAACGGGGAAGCCGGCTACAGAGAGAGAGCCGAGGAGTAAGCTCTAAGCTCGGGGTTACCCTGAACCGGTTGCAGGCTCGGTCAGCTCGGAGTGCGGCCAGAGGCAGGGTAACGGGAGTAATTGGGCGCTGTTCTCTGAGGGCGCACTGAGGAGTGGGGCCCCGGGCTCTCAGCTCCTCCGGCCGGAGACCGGGAGGCCGCCATCTTCATTCCCGCCCTCCGGAACTCTACGGAAAGCGCTCAGGGAACAAAAGCTCCCGAAAGCAAACCCGAGCGGATTACTCAGACTGGCCCCGGGTAAGGGCCGTACAACTCCGCCTGGGGCAAAGACACTTGAGAATCAAGACAACAGGCCCCTCCCCCAGAAGATCAACAAGAAGCCCAGCCAGGACCAAGTTCACCTACCAAGGAGTACAGTTTCAATACCAAGGAGAGCAGCGTAATTCCAAAGGAGGAGAAAGCAAAGCACGGAACTCATGGCTTTCTCCCCATGATTCTTTAGCCTTGCAGTTAATTTAATTTTTTTTTTTTTTTCAATTTATTTTTCTTCTTCTGCTAAATTTTTTTAACTTTTACCCTTTTCTTTTTTAACGTTTTTTAACTAGTTTATCTAATATTTATATATATACATTTTTCCTTTTTATATTTTTTTCTTTATTGGTTTTCTTTTTTTAATTGTTTCTTTTTTTTTTTCTTCTTCTTTCTGAACCTCTTTTTATCCCCTTTCTCCCCATCACGATTTGGGATCTCTTCTGATTTGGCTAAAGCATATTTTCCTGGGGTTGTTGCCACCCTTTTAGTATTTTACTTGCTCCTTCATCTGCTCTTATCTGGACAAAATGACAAGGCGGAAAAATTCACCACAAAAAAAAGAACAAGAGGGGCGCCTGGGTGGCTCAGTGGGTTAGGCCGCTGCCTTCGGCTCAGGTCGTGATCTCAGGGTCCTAGGATCGAGTCCCGCGTCGGGCTCTCTGCTCAGCAGGGAGCCTGCTTCCCTCTCTCTCTCTCTCTCTCTCTGCCTGCCTCTCCGTCTACTTGTGATCTCTCTCTCTGTCAAATAAATAAATAAAATATTTAAAAAAAAAAAAAAAAAAGAACAAGAGGCAGTACCAAAGGCTAGGGACTTAATCAATACAGACATTGGTAATATATCAGATCTAGAGTTCAGAATGACGATTCTCAAGGTTCTAGCCGGGCTTGAAAAAGGCATGGAAGATATTAGAGAAACCCTCTCAGGAGATATAAAAGCCCTTTCTGGAGAAATAAAAGAACTAAAATCTAACCAAGTTGAAATCAAAAAAGCTATTAATGAGGTGCAATCAAAAATGGAGGCTCTCACTGCTAGGATAAATGAGGCAGAAGAAAGAATTAGCGATATAGAAGACCAAATGACAGAGAATAAAGAAGCTGAGCAAAAGAGGGACAAACAGCTACTGGACCATGAGGGGAGAATTCGAGAGATAAGTGACACCATAAGACAAAACAACATTAGAATAATTGGGATTCCAGAAGAAGAGGAAACAGAGAGGGGAGCAGAAGGTATATTGGAGAGAATTATTGGAGAGAATTTCCCCAATATGGCAAAGGGAACAAGCATCAAAATCCAGGAGATTCAGAGAACCCCCCTCAAAATCAATAAGAATAGGTCCACACCCCGTCACCTAATAGTAAAATTTACAAGTCTTAGTGACAAAGAGAAGATCCTGAAAGCAGCCCGGGAAAAGAAGTCTGTAACATACAATGGTAAAAATATTAGATTGGCAGCAGACTTATCCACAGAGACCTGGCAGGCCAGAAAGAGCTGGCATGATATATTCAGAGCACTAAACGAGAAAAACATGCAGCCAAGAATACTGTATCCAGCTAGGCTATCATTGAAAATAGAAGGAGAGATTAAAAGCTTCCAGGACAAACAAAAACTGAAAGAATTTGCAAATATCAAACCAGCCCTACAGGAAATCTTGAAAGGGGTCCTCTAAGCAAAGAGAGACCCTAAAAGTAGTAGATCAGAAAGGAACAGACACAATATACAATAACAGTCACCTTACAGGCAATACAATGGCACTAAATTCATATCTCTCAATACTTACCCTGAATGTTAATGGGCTAAACGCCCCAATCAAAAGACACAGGGTATCAGAATGGATAAAAAAACAAAACCCATCTATATGTTGCCTACAAGAAACTCATCTTAAACCTGAAGACACCTCCAGATTTAAAGTGAGGGGGTGGAAAAGAATTTACCATGCTAATGGACATCAGAAAAAAGCAGGAGTGGCAATCCTTATATCAGATCAATTAGATTTTAAGCCAAAGACTATAATAAGAGATGAGGAAGGACACTATATCATACTCAAAGGAACTGTCCAACAAGAAGATCTAACAATTTTAAATATCTATGCCCCTAACATGGGAGCAGCCAACTATATAAACCAATTAATAACAAAATCAAAGAAACAGATCGACAATAATACAATAATAGTAAGGGACTTTAACACTCCCCTCACTGAAATGGACAGATCATCCAAGCAAAAGATCAACAAGGAAATAAAGGCCTTGAATGACACACTGGACCAGATGGACATCACAGATATATTCAGAACATTTCATCCCAAAGCAACAGAATACACATTCTTCTCTAGTGCACATGGAACATTCTCCAGAATAGATCATATTCTCGGTCCTAAATCAGGTCTCAACCATTATCAAAAGATTGGAATCATTCCCTGCATATTTTCAGACCACAATGCTCTGAAGCTAGAACTCAATCACAAGAGGAAATTTGGAAAGAACCCAAATACATGGAGACTAAACAGCATCCTTCTAAAGAATGAATGGGTCAACCAGGAAATTAAAGAAGAATTGAAAAAATTCATGGAAACAAATGATAATGAAAACACAACGGTTCAAAATCTGTGGGACACAACAAAGGCAGTCCTGAGAGGAAAATATATAGCGGTACAAGCCTTTCTCAAGAAACAAGAAAGGTCTCAGGTACACAACCTAACCCTACACCTAAAAGAGCTAGAGAAAGAACAAGAAAGAAACCCTAAACCCAGCAGGAGAAGAGAAAACATAAAGATCAGAGCAGAAATCAATGAAATAGAAACCAAAAAAACAACAGAACAAATCAACAAAACTAGGAGCTGGTTCTTTGAAAGAATTAATAAGATCGATAAACCCCTGGCCAGACTTATCAAAAAGAAAAGAGAAAGGACCCAAATAAATAAAATCATGAATGAAAGAGGAGAGATCACAACTAACACCAAAGAAATACAGACAATTATAAGAACATACTATGAGCAACTCTACGCCAACAAATTTGACAATCTGGAAGAAATGGATGCATTCCTAGAGACATATAAACTACCACAACTGAACCAGGAAGAAATAGAAAGCCTCAACAGACCCATAACCATTAAGGAGATTGAAACAGTCATCAAAAATCTCCAAACAAACAAAAGCCCAGGGCCAGACGGCTTCCCGGGGGAATTCTACCAAACATTTAAATAAGAACTAATTCCTATTCTCCTGAAACTGTTCCAAAAAATAGAAATGGAAGGAAAACTTCCAAACTCATTTGATGAGGCCAGCATCACCTTGATCCCAAAACCAGACAAGGATCCCATCAAAAAAGAGAACTACAGACCAATATTCTTGATGAACACAGATGCAAAAATTCTCGCCAAAATACTAGCCAATAGGATTCAACAGTACATTAAAAGGATTATTCACCACGACCAAGTGGGATTTATTCCAGGGCTGCAAGGTTGGTTCAACATCCGCAAATCAATCAATGTGATACAACACATTAATAAAAGAAAGAACAAGAACCATATGATACTCTCCATAGATGCTGAAAAAGCATTTGACAAAGTACAGCATCCCTTCCTGATCAAAACTCTTCAAAGTGTAGGGATAGAGGGCACATACCTCAATATTATCAAAGCCATCTATGAAAAACCCACCGCAAATATCATTCTCAATGGAGAAAAACTGAAAGCTTTTCCGCTAAGGTCAGGAACACGGCAGGGATGTCCATTATCACCACTGCTATTCAACATAGTACTAGAAGTCCTAGCCTCAGCAATCAGACAACAAAAGGAAATTAAAGGCATCCAAATTGGCAAAGAAGAAGTCAAACTATCACTCTTTGCAGATGATATGATACTATATGTGGAAAACCCAAAAGACTCCACTCCAAAACTGCTAGAACTTGTACAGGAATTCAGTAACGTGTCAGGATATAAAATCAATGCCCAGAAATCAGTTGCATTTCTCTACACCAACAAGACAGAAGAAAGAGAAATTAAGGAGTCCATCCCATTTACAATTGCACCCAAAACTATAAGATACCTAGGAATAAATCTAACCAAAGAGACTAAGAATCTATACACAGAAAACTATAAAGTACTCATGAAAGAAATTGAGGAAGACACAAAGAAATGGAAAAATGTTCCATGCTCCTGGAATGGAAGAATAAATATTGTGAAAATGTCTATGCTACCTAAAGCAATCTACACATTTAATGCAATTCCTATCAAAGTACCACCCATTTTTTTCAAAGAAATGGAACAAATAATCCTAAAATTTATATGGAACCAGAAAAGACCTCGAATAGCCAAAGCAATATTGAAAAAGAAAGCCAAAGTTGGTGGCATCACAATTCCGGACTTCAAGCTTTTTTACAAAGCTGTCATCATCAAGACAGCATGGTACTGGCACAAAAACAGACACATAGATCAATGGAACAGAATAGCGAGCCCAGAAATAGACCCTCAACTCTATGGTCAACTAATCTTCAACAAAGCAGGAAAGAATATCCAATGGAAAAAAGACAGCCTCTTCAACAAATGGTGTTGGGAAAATTGGACAGCCACATGCAGAAAAATGAAATTGGATCATTTCCTTATACCACACACGAAAATAGACTCAAAATGGGTGAAGGATCTCAATGTGAGAAAGGAATCCATCAAAATCCTTGAGGAGAACACAGGCAGCAACCTCTTCGACCTCAGCCGCAGCAACATCTTCCTAGGAACATTGCCAAAGGCAAGGGAAGCAAGGGCAAAAATGAACTATTGGGATTTCATCAAGATCAAAAGCTTTTGCACAGCAAAGGAAACAGTTAACAAAACCAAAAGACAACTGACAGAATGGGAGAAGATATTTGCAAATGACATATCGGATAAAGGGCTAGTGTCCAAAATCTATAAAGAACTTAGCAAACTCAACACCCAAAGAACAAATAATCCAATCAAGAAATGGGCAGAGGACATGAACAGACATTTCTGCAAAGAAGACATCCAGATGGCCAACAGACACATGAAAAAGTGCTCCACATCACTCGGCATCAGGGAAATACAAATCAAAACCACAATGAGATTCCACCTCACACCAGTCAGAATGGCTAAAATTAACAAGTCAGGAAATGACAGATGCTGGCGAGGATGCGGAGAAAGGGGAACCCTCCTACACTGTTGGTGGGAATGCAAGCTGGTGCAACCACTCTGGAAAACAGCATGGAGGTTCCTCAAAATGTTGAAAATAGAACTACCCTATGACCCAGCAATTGCACTGCTGGGTATTTACCCTAAAGATACAAACATAGTGATCCGAAGGGGCACGTGCACCTGAATGTTTATAGCAGCAATGTCTACAATAGCCAAACTATGGAAAGAACCTAGATGTCCATCAACAGACGAATGGATAAAGAAGATGTGGTATATATACACAATGGAATACTATGCAGCCATCAAAAGAAATGAAATCTTGCCATTTGCGACGACGTGGATGGAACTAGAGGGTATCATGCTTAGCGAAATAAGTCAATCGGAGAAAGACAACTATCATATGATCTCCCTGATATGAGGGAGAGGAGATGCAACATGGGGGGTTAAGGGGGTAGGAGAAGAGTAAATGAAACAAGATGGGATTGGGAGGGAGACAAACCATAAGTGACTCTTAATCTCACAAAACAAACTGAGGGTTAATGGGGGGAGGGGGGTTGGGGGGGTGGGATTATGGACATTGGGGAGGGTATGTGCTATGGTGAGTGCTGTGAAGTGTGTAAACCTGGCGATTCACAGACCTGTACCCCTGGGGATAAAAAGATATTATATGTTTATGAAAAAAAAATAAAAAAAAAAAAATAAAAAGTTACAGAAATGTATAGGTAACAAGGAGTAATGTATGCCTTTAAAGGAAATAATGTCAAAATTAAGGGGATATGGCAGGACAACGTGGGAGGGGGGAGTTGCTGTTTGGAGGTGTTCAGGAATCAAGCAGGCATCTGAATGAAGTGACGAAGTGAGCCATGCATGTATCTAAGGAAGAACCCTACATGCATGAAACCAAGTGCAGAGAACTGAGATGAGAATGTACTGGACACATAGAGGTAGAACAAGACCTGTGTGGCTGGAACAGCGTGAAACGGAGAAGAGAGCTAAGAAGCTGCAAGAGAAGGCTAAGGACTAGGTCAGATATGGACTGAGTCCCATTCTAAGTAGGGTGGGAGGTCAATGAAAGATTTTGAGAAGGGGAATGACATAGTATAGCTAACATTTTAAAAGGAGCACCCTGAATGCCATGTAGAAGACTCCAAAGAGGGGGGCTGGCAAGGATGGAAGCAGAGAAATCACATAAGAGGACACACGAAACAATCCAGGCATGAGAAGGTGGGAGCCCGGACCACAATGGTAACAGTTAGGGGGTGGGAAGTGGTTAGACATCTGCTATATCGTCAAGATAGAACCAACTTCATTTGTTAATGAGACTGAAATTGAATTTTTTTTTTTTTAAAGATTTATTTATTTGAGGGAGAGAGGTGGGAAGAGGGGTAGCAGGAGAGGGAGAAAGAGAATCTCAAGCAGACTCCCTGCTGAGTGTGGAGCCCAACATGGGCTCAATCCCAGGACCCTAAGATCATGACCTGAGCCAGTCAAGAGCCAGATACTTAACCAACTGAGCCACCTAGGTATGCCCGGAAGTTTAACTTTTAAAAGGGAGGTGGCCAGTGTTATTCCAATGCTTTTGACTCAAGCAATTGGGTGAATGGTAGGATGGTTTATTGAGATGAAATAAAACAAAACAACAAAAAACCATCCAGAGATGAGCAGACTGGGGAAGGAAAAATCGTCAAGATCTTCTTGAGTATTAAGTCTTAAGTCTGAGATGTTTATTAGACATCCCTGTGGAGACCAGAAAAGGCAGTTGGGCACTTAAGAGTTCAGGGAAGAGGCCAGGGACGGGTATTTAAACTCTGAAGTCAACAGCATGCAGGTAGCATTTAGTGTTGTGGCAATGTCCACAATCATCTAGCAAGTGAATGCAGAGAGAAAAAGCCCGAGCACTAAAGCCAGAGCACTCAAATGCTTGAAGGTTAAAGGATGTAAGAGAAGAAAATAAACAGACAAATAAGGAATGGTCAGTAAAACAGGGAAGACAAGAGAGAACGGCGTCCCGATGCCCAGTAAAGAAATGGTTCCTCTAGGGAGGGCAATGGCAGCTCTGCCTGCCATGCTGGGGCCCTGAGGAGAGGGTCTGTTGAGAATGTCTAATGGGATAGCAATGAAGAGGTGACCAAGGCCTGTTAGGAGCTGGTGCAAGTGAGACTGGGAGGCGAGGAGACAGAGCACCACCTGCTCTTAAAGGGAGCTTTGCCATAGAGGAAGAAAGGAAATGGGGTTTTGGCTGAAGGAAATCCCGGGACAAGGGTCAGTTTAAGAAGGGAGATAATACAGCACACTGTATGTTAATGAGAGAAGTGAACAACTCAAAACAGAGGGAACACCTCAGGCAGGAGGTCCTTCAAGCAGCAAGGGATCACCCTCAAGGGACTGGCCTTGGATCAGAGCACAAAGGATCTAATGGAACAGGAAGGGAGGGAGAGGGAACAGATGCTTGTTCAGAGGAACATGAACATGTGGTGGTGAGTGGCCCAGGCCATTTGCTTTGGACATATTTCGTTCTCCCCATGACAGAAGCATCCAGAGACAACGAAGGGGCACCAGGGAACTTTATCTCAGTCATTCATGAGTAGGGCTGTCAGATTGAGCAAATACAAATACATGAGGCCCAGTTCAATTTTGAATTATATCTAATTATTTATGTGTATGTATGTTGATATAAAAGAAAAAATACTGCACGAAACATACACTGTGTAAAGCAAAAACAGTGCAGGATTTAAAATGAATATAAAAGTAATATAGAGGTTATCAATAGAGTAAAGGACCATAAAAGACATGGGTGGGCAGACAAGAAATAGAAACTTTACAAACTGTCTGGATCTATTTCCCCTAACACCAACTCTTTTTGGGTTCCAGGACCCAATTCCAACTTGGGGGAAGGGGATTCTCCCACACACAATGCCACCAAGGAATTCTCAGACACCAGCAGGAGGTCCAAGAACTCAACCCAAGTCTGACCCTACCCAGAGATTGCATCAGGTTCCATAGGTCAAGGGCTCAGTCCAACAAGAGCATCCCTCACTCATTTAAGATGCCAGTCTGGGGCACCTGGGTGGCTCAGTCAGCTGGGTGCCTGCCTTTGGCTCAGGTCATGATCCCTGGGTCTTGGAATTGAGCCCCACATCGGGGTCCCTGCTCAGCAGGGAGTCTGCTTCTCTCTTTCTCTGACTTTCACCTGTTTGTGTGCTCTTTTTCACTCTCTCTCAAATAAACAGATAATTAAAAAAAAAAAAAAAAAAAAAGCCAGTCCCAAGTCCTGGGCTGTCACTGGTGCCTCTGACATGCTACAGACTGGAGGTTCCAACAACCTCCTCCTTGGATTTCAGACACCAGTCACAAGTCCAGATTGCTACCTAAACTTCTGACTGAGTGGCTATCAATCAAGAGGTTCTCTTAATGTTCTTTTAATTTGCCAGAGCAGCTCACAGAACTCAGGGAACCACTGTGTTTCCCAGTTCATTAGAGGAAATGAGAAAGGATATCAATCAACAGCCAGATGATGAGAACAAAGGAGAGGTCTGGGGAAGAGGTACAGAGCTTTCATGACCTCTCTTAGAAGTTAACACTCTCCCCACATTTCCATGTGTTTGTTCACCAATCAGGATGTTCTCTGAACCCTGTGTTTCTGAGTTTTTATGGAGGCTTCATTCCGTGGCCATGAATGGTAACGCCATTGGCTGATTCAACCTCCAGCCCCAATCTCCTCATCAGAAGTCAGGAGTGGGGCTCAAAGTTCCACCCTCCAATCACATAGTTGGTCCTCCTGGCAACCAGCTCCCCACCACTGGGTGGGGGTCCCAAAGGCACTTTCATTAATAGTAGTAAGATATCATGTCACCTTTATAGCTATATTTTCAGGAACTGTGGAGGAATACCAAATCTATCTGAAAACTGTGTATTTGGTCATCTATTTATTATTATTTATTCATTCAGTAAATATTCATTTAGATAATGAATATAAATATATATTTTATAAATTATTATACTACACTGTCTTTTACATGAAGTTGTACAACATTAACTCTAAGTAGACTGAAAGGTTAAGAATGTATTTTGCAATCCCTAAGGTAACCTTAAAATAATACAATGAGGTATAGTTTGAAAGGTAAATGGGTAGGGGGTTCTAGCTGGCTCAGTCAGTAGAACATAAAACTCTTGATTTTGGGGACATGAGTTTGAGCCCCACGTGAGGATGAGCGCTTACTTTAAAAAATTTTTTTAAACAAATATTAAAAAAAAAAAAAGGTAATGGATAACTGGCTTTCCAAAAAGAATATTTCAAATAAACCCCAAAAAGAGAGAAGGGAAACAGAGGAACAAAAATTGGAACAGAAAATGCATGAAAAAAAATGTTAGATTTATAAATCAAACCATATCAATAATGACTTGAAAGGTTAATGGGCCAAGTGCCCCATGGAAAGGCACAGGCTCTCGGAATGGATAAAAATGCAAGACCTAACTCTATGTCTTTAAGTTTTACTTTAAAGATAAAGACACAGGTAGGTTGATAGTAAGCCTAATACCTTACTGGTGACTTTCACACAATACCAGCATACTGATTTGGGGAAAGTTTTGAATGTTGGTCCCTTTCCGCACTTAAAAACCAAAAACACAAAAAACAAAAAACAAAAAACCAAACCAAACAAAAAAAACAACACACATGGCAGTGTTTTCTCTTACAAAATATGTGTTATATGTTCAGACATCCTGTTGTTGTTTTTTTTTTAAGATTTTATTTATTTGACAAAGAGATCACAAGTAGGCAGAGAGAGAGAGGGAAGCAAGCTCCCTGCTGAGCAGAGAGCCCAATGTGGGGCTCAATCCCAGGAGCCTGGGATCATGACCTGAGCCGAAGGTGGAGGCTTTAACCCACTGAGCCACCCAGGCACCCCAAGACATGCTTCTTTTTTTTTTTTTTTTAAATAACAGATTCTGTCAACTTGGAAATATTTCACTCTTACCAGCAGCAGTTTAAGGAAAAAAAAGTCCTCTCTCATACAAAAGTCCTCTCTCTCCTGAAACATTTCTATTAGATAGAGAACTCCTAAAATGTAGGGCACTGCCTCATTTTCCCCAAAGATTAGTAAACCAAACACAAATGTCTACTGAACACATATTTCAATAGGTGAACTGGCACAGGTACTAGGTACTACAGAAAGATTAAATACTTACCACTTGAAGCCTCTGTGAGCTCGGAAAGTGAAACAGACTCTCCAACTAAATATCCAGACCGTGTTAAACCAGATTCAAAAGATTTCTTGGCAGGGGGATAAAATTAAAGAAATATTAAGCCTTATTACTTACAGGAGTACTGAGATCTTTATAAAGATTAAAGTATTACAGATTATCTAGAAATCTGATCTTAAACCAATCACTACCTAGCTGTTAAGAAAGCATACAGGGATTGAGCTAAAAACACTGTAACTGCAGCCTAAACATCCTACTGAACAAATTTCAGCTCCCTAGGAAGTCTGGAGGCACATTTCGTTGCCTTACTGTTAGAAGTCTAGAAAACTATACTGATTAATTTTAAAGAGGAAATTCTCAAAAGTAATGAAGAATGGGGGTGTCTGGGTGGCACAGTCGGTTAAGCATCCAACTCTTGGTTTCGGCTCAGGTGATGATCTCAGGGTCGTGAGATGGAGCCTCACGCTGGGCTCCATGCTAAGCGTGGAGTCTGCTTGAGATTTCTTTCCCCGTCTCTACCCCTCCCACTTGTGCTCTCTCCCACCCCCTCTCTCTAAAATAAATAAAGAAATCTTAAAAAAAAAAAAACAAAAAATGTTATGTGTTATGTAATTATTTAAAAAGGTATCAATAGCTAGGAAAAACATTAACGGCTAGGATAGAAAATACATTCCTATTAATGTGGACACCATTTCTAAATCATGGTGTATGCCCAAAGTGATGATGAAAAACTATTGGTTTTGCCAGATGATAATTTCATATCAACTAGAAAAAAACAGAGGGAGCAGAAATTGTAAGTGACCGTAAGCTACAAATGAAACCTACTGGGCCCTGAAGAGTCTTACTAGCAAACATTTATTATGCCAGTCCAAATCAGATCAATAGAATACGCTCTGAGTCTTTGTGACAGAGAAGTTACAGATAAAAAGTTTCAGATCTAATGGTGTCAGGTGTCTGCTCTAACTAAAGATATGAGAACCAGCTATGTCACACCAGAACTAAAGCATGGAAAGCCAATGATGAGAGAACCAGCTTCCTGTTTACATGTGAGTGAAGGTCAAGAATCCTCAATAGTAGTATTTAATTTATGGAGCTTACGATCTTTTGATAATCTTGACAGGCTTTAGGTAGTCATAAACAACAAAAATCCCTACACCTACTTGAAAGAAGTGAGCAGAGCAAAGGAGAAATTGCTAAACAGCACCCTGCTTCCTAGCCAGTAATAAAGCAGGTAGAGGCAGAAAAGCCAAGTGCAAGACCCCTCAGACCTGAGCAGCACAGCCCATAGAGAATCTTCAGCTCATTTGCCAGTTGCGTAAATTAATATGCTCCTGTTTCTGCTTCCTCCAGCAGACTAAAAGCTGCTCGAGGGCAGGACCATGATTTTCTCACAGCTGTACCAACAGTATCTAGAACAATAACTGGCAAGCAGAAGACCACAGGGCTTAATATTTTCATTAAATGTTTTTTTGTAACCAAAAGCAACATATCCATCAAAACTGTCTAACCAATAAGCTAACAATAAAAAAATTTAACAAGTAGAAGATTCATACACACACAGCATAACTGAAAACTCAGCTACAATATAAGAAAACAAGGTACCCTAGCTGGAAAAGGGTTCTGACAGTCTTAAAACTGTCCAGCCAGAAAAACCAAAGCTTCATTTTCCTAGGACTCTGGTCAGTGAATTACCTCGGAAAAATCTGCAGGTGCAGCTTCAACAGCACACATTTTGCCTGTATTAGGAGAAGGGGCACTATGGAATATCTGGAGATGAACTGCATCCATGAGATTTTCATCAACGCCACTCTGAGAGGATATCCTTCGACGCTTGGATGATAAGTTTGCGGGGAACTCAGACTCTTGACATCCACCAAGATGTTCCTTTTCGGCTATATACAGGCAAAAATATTTTCTTTTATTATACCACTTTTAAATTTTGCACATAATAATTTCAGTAAAATGTAATGCTTGAATCTAAATATTTTATCAATTAAAAGTACATTTTTCGGGGCACCTGGGTGGCTCAGTGGGTTAACCCGCTGCCTTCGGCTCAGGTCATGATCTCAGGGTCCTGGGATCGAGTCCCGCATCGGGCTCTCTGCTCGGCGGGGAGCCTGCTTCCCTCTCTCTCTCTCTCTCTCTCTGCCTGCCTCTCCATCTACTTGTGATCTCTGTCAAATAAATAAATAAAATCTTAAAAAAAAAAAAGTACATTTTTCTATTCAGAAGAAATCTAGCTGAAAGCTAAGAGAACATCACTACTAAAAGGATAATAAATATTATTAAAATTTTTTTCTAGACTTTAAAAATGTACAAAGATATGCTAATATGTATTTCCATTTCTGATATAGTATCTCACTATTCTAAAATATACAAGGAAACCTTTTTAACTTTTTTTTTTTTTTTTTTAAGATTTAAGATTTAAGAGCACATGTGCGCAGGTGGAGGGGCAGGAGAGGGAGAAGCAGGATCCCTACTCAGCAGGGAGCCTGAAACAGGACTCCATCTCAGGAGCCCAAGACCACGACCTGAGCCTAAGACGGATGCTTAACTAAGTCAGCCAGGGGCCCCTCTTCTGAACATTTTAAAGGATGTGGTTATGTTCTAATACTGGTTCTGCTTTGACTGTGTATGATTTTATGAAACATACAGCCAAAATGTGCCTCAGTTCTTCCCAGCCACAAAAAGTGAATTTGATCATCTGCAGAACTAGAGCAATCATGCCAGTAAAATATTTTAAAATGCAGGTCAGGAATGAAAAATAGGTAAGTTACAAACTACAAATACAAACGAGTACGTCAGAGGGGTCACATACTGGGGAGGTAGATGAATGGGACTTGAGTAACAGTGATCTGCGTGTGAAGAGGTGTTGAAATGTACCTGAAGATAGTTCAAGAAAGCAAAACAAAATCACGTGGAACCTCAGCGTACAAAGCACCGAGGAATGGTTATGATGATTATGGTAATGTCAAGACTTTGTTCAATTCTGGCGTTTCAAATGCCTTATGATTGCAAAATCAGAAGTGATAGGAAAAAGTAACCAATCTAAAAGTTATGGTAAAGAAGAGGACAGGCTATTAAGATGTCAGATTAGATATATCTGTTTATAACAGGGTTGGGTGTTTGTTTGGTATTCATAGAAATGCTTGCCAAGCTTAATAATCAACTTCCAAAAATCAAGGTTTAAATGTTCAAATTTCCCTCATTCTAAAGATAAAACAAGCCAATCAGCTCTGACATGTTAACACACAAAACTCAACTGTGGCCATGTGGAATTATAGGCTCGGGAATGAGTGAAAAATCAGGTTTTTTCAAGACAAACCAGAAATCCAAATTTTTGTGTGAAATTTCCCAAATTTTAAATGTTAGGCTCCATTTAAAAATACAGCTCTGCTCAGAAAAGACTGCCTTCACACTGTGGAACTAAATCTTTTTTATACCTCACAGGCGTCTCTGAATAAACACAGAAGTCCAAACTGACTGAATTCTTTTTACTTACACGAGCCTGTTGTCTTGAACTCTCCTTCAGCCTCTGAGAATTCAGGATGGTCGATCATGATTTCATTCTCCTTTATGCAGTGAAAAGCTGACTGGAAGGCAGACATTCGCTCCCTTAAAGAATTAACATTTCGATAGGGTACAGGACTGCCCTGTTAAAATACAAACATGGAGGGTATTATAAAGAAATCAAACACAGCTTCTCTATTCTAGGCCTATAACCATTGTATCCAGGACTAAATACATAAAGGCTTTTTGAAGATCAGAGGTAATGAGTGTGGCAGAGCCTCTTCTCCCTTGAATCACGTATTTTCAGTTTGAGTATTTCGGGTGCTGCCATCACCCTGGTTTCTCCTCTGCTCCTCCCTCGGTTTTCAACCCAAGCCCAGAGAACAGCTGTGTGGTTATGTCTAGACGTACAACCTGGCTCAATACTGTTATTAGTCAAGCCACACACATGACAGAAATCTGGAGTAGGTGGGGAACAGTTTTAAAAAAAGCACCCGTGCAAAATACATCCCCAGTTATCTGGGGGCTAAAAACTCTTTAAAAGGATTCTTCCTACAGAGCTTAAGGTCTCTCTTTCAGAGTTCCTAACTTTGAGTTCACAACCTGAGACAGTCTCGACGAATCAGATTAGGAAAGGGAAAGAAGTTGAGCACAAAAATGTTTGAGAGGCCAGTCTAAGTAAGCAATTACATGGAGAACACAGGAAAGCACTGAATCCAGAGACAGGGTAAGAAAGAAGAACCTGCCACTTTGGAAAGTGGTTCACCAGAGTCGCTTAAAAAAAAAAAAAAAAAAATATATATATATAAAATAATCCACTGAAAACCATCTGCATGACACATGAGGGTCTCAACATACCTAGGTCATTCCAAGCTATTCTGACTGCCTATTTCTGTCCATACACACACCCTCCCCAGGAGGCCAGGACAAGACGCAGATGTTCCCGGAGCAGTTCAGAGACCCACCTTCACACTTACCCTCTCCCCAGCTAAATTTTCCTGATTTCATAGGACCTTACTTCCTCAGCACCAAAAGCTGTCGTATGCTAAAACTACAAAGCCAAATAGATGGTTTAAGCACAAGAGCGCTCTGGAAACTCTAACAGGGTTTTAGCCAAGGAGTCATCAATTTCATTGACACTGGCAGGGAGAGAAGTGCCAGATACATGCAAGTAACATAAAATTAAAGAGTTCTGTTACCCATAAATTATTAAGTTCTTTATCCAGTTCCCCCCCATTACTATTTAATCTAATATTTCCACTAATTTGGAGCTAATAACAATTTAAAAATTACACCAATAGATAAAAGTAAAAAATTACCTCCCTTTATGATATCATCTGGAGGAAAATCAGTTAAAAGTTTGAAGCCATGTTTGATGGTGGATCTGTTCACACACTTGATTCTATTCCCAATTAAATACATTCACAAAGCGAACTGTTACATAATAACAGAATATTTTAAATCCAAATATGGTTGATGATGTCAACCTTTATGACATAACACACAACATTCATAAAAAGCTGGTGGCCAACTCTTCTCTATGAGATATGGAGAAAAGAAACAGGTTATCCCAAAGTCATACAATTTACCTCCAATGGGCTTCTTTTGGGTACTCCCATTTGAACACGGTAGGGATAGGTTTAATGTCCTAGGAATTTAAAGCACTGAAATGCTGCCTAACACAAATGCAAGGTCCCTAGTTAGAACTGTTTTTCTCTATTTCCTGATGGAGAACGGGAATATATAAGGGAAACGAAACATTCAAAATGCATTGCTTTATTCTTTTGTCTTAGGACCTTTGTTAGTCAACAACATTCCTTCCACGTACCAGATATTGTTCCAAGGGCTCAGGACATAGAGTGGGGGGGAAATCACACTTTGGACAGAAATTCTGAAAACATGTTAATGTAGTTTCAGGTACAGGAAGTGCTAGTGAGAAGATGAAAAAGGAACGTGATGAAGAAAAAGTGCTGCTCTGGCTTGAGTCAGAAGAGCATCCTATCGAAAACAAAACAAAAAAAAAGCTGGAACCAAAACAGTGAGGAAACCACGAATTATGGATCACTGCAAAAAAATTAAGTTAAATTAAATTATAAAAAATTAAAAAAATAAATAACAGTGAGAAAGTGGCAGTGGAGGAGAAAGGCATTCTGTAGTAACAAAAGCTTGGATGAAAAAAACAGGATGCAGCCGGGAAAAAAACCCGCATCATGCCCAGGAAACGGAAGGAGATGGGGATATGAGGCTAATGGTGGGCAAGGCTCAGATCAGGAAAGGCGATGCAAGCTTCAAAGAAGGGGTCTGGGTTTAATTCAAGGCATAACAGAAAGCCAGTGGTAGGTTTTAAGCAGCAGAAGGAATGATCTGATTTAGTCTCTCTCTGACTGCTCTGTGGGATCTGGGTGGATTAGGGAAGGAGGGAATTGAGGAGAGCAGTTAGGAAGTGCATTTGGTAATCTAGGCAGGAAACATAGGAGGGTTGTCGCAGTGGAGCTGTGGGACATGAGGACTTACAGAAAGGGTTCTGATAGGTAGTGATGTGCTGGATGTGGAATAAAGAAACCAAGGAACATTAATAGGTAGTTGGCCTGAACAACTGGATGATGGTGCCATGCCCTATGACTGGGAAGCGGGCTGGAGAAGCTGGTGGGGAGAAGAAATGTACAGTTTGGGTGTGGCCAAATGCTTATAAAAACACCCAAGTGAAGATGTTGAATAGGCAACTGGATATCTAACACAGTCTACTGTTCTAGGAAGCTCTGGGCCAAAGTCAGACATTTTGCAGTCAGTCTACAGCTGATGATGGAAGCCATGGGAAGGGATTAGGTTGCCTAAGGAAAGCAAACAAAAGGGGACAGAGGGGAGCCCTAGGGCACTCAAGCATTTCTAAGGAAAAACTGGAAGCAGGGGTGGAATTAGCACATGAAACACAGAGGGAATGACCTATGACACAGAAGGAAAATTAGGTCAGTATGGAATCCTATAAACCAAGTGCAGAAGGTGTGTAAAGGAGGGAGTGGTCGAACACTTCAAAAGCTGAGGAAAGGCTAAGATGCATGCTTAGATTTAATCTTTGTCTTGGCCAGGGATCAATGATGACAAGAGTCTTGTTGACAGAGTGGTAGAAACAAAAGCCCAGCTGGCGTGGCTAGCAGCCGCAGAGAGGATGGGAAAAGGGAAGTGGGGCAAGACAGACAGACAATACGCTCACCAAGTTTTGCTGTGATGAAGAGGCATGGAAATGGGATGCCTAGAGGTCTAGGAGGAGTTAAAGAGATACTAAGATTTGTTTGTACTAATGGAAAATGAACCAAAAGAAAAGGAGGATAACATAATTGTAGAAGAAAAATGAGCTCAATATGACCTCTGTGGTCACAGTAATATAAACACCTGAATACTTATGTAACCCAACTATTAGGAAGTTGTGGAGAATGGGAAGTACACATGTGTATGTATGATAGAAAGCGTAAGGAAGAGAGAAGGGTTAATTCTCTACCATCCACAGTGGGAAGTTAATAGTTAATGTCTTTATACTGAAAGATTAAGTAGTAGCAATTAGACAAGAAATAAAAGGCATCCAAATTGGAAACAAACAGGAAAAACTGTCACAATTTGCAGATGCCATATTAAATATAGAAAACTAAAGACTCCACTAAAAAACCATTAGAATAGAGGCGCCTGGGTGGCTCAGTGGGTTAAGCCTCTGCCTTCAGCTCAGGTCATGATCTCAGGGTCCTGGGATGCAGCCCCACATCGGGCTCTCTGCTCAGCGGGGAGCCTGTTTCCCTCTCTCTCTCTCTCTCTCTGCCTGCTGCTCTGCCTACTTGTGATCTCTCTCTGTTAAATAAATAAATAAAATCTTAAAAAAAAAAACCATTAGAATAAATGATTTCAGTAAAGTTGCAGGATACAAAACCATCATAGAAAAGTCTGTTGTGTTTCCATACACTACTAATGAACTAGTGGAAACCAAAATAAAAAAAAAAAAAAACAATTACATCAAAAAGAATTAAACAGGGGCACCTGGGTGGCTCAGAGGGTTGAAAGCCTCTGCCTTCGGCTCAGGTCATGATCCCAGGGGCCTGGGATCGGGCCCCGAGTCGGGCTCTCTGCTCCATGGGGAGCCTGCTTCCTCCTCTCTCTCTCTCTGCCTCTCTGCCTACTACTTGTGATCTCTGTCTGTCAAATAAATAAATAAAATCTAAAAAAAAAAAAAAAAGAATTAAACAGCTAGAAATAAATTTAACCAAGGAAGTAAAAGACCTATGCAAGGAAAACCATAAGAAACTGATGAAAGAAACTGAAGATGTAAATATATGGACAGATACTCTGTGCCCACGGATTGGAAGAGTATCATTAAAATGTCGTACTGTTCAAAGCAATCTACAGATTCAATGCAATTACCAACAAAATTCCAGTGATATTTACCAAGAGCCAAGAACATCCAATGGGGAAAGGACAGTCTCTTCAAAAATGTCACGCAGAAAACTGGACAGCCACATTCAAAGCCATGAAACTAAACCACAGTTTTACACCTACACAACAACTAACTCAAACTGATGAAGGATTTGAAAGACATGAAATCATAAAAATAGGTGGTGAGCTCTTGACACCAGTCTTGGCAAGGGTTTTAGGTTTTAACACCAAAAGCAAAGGCAACAAAAGTGAAAATAAATGTTATTTACTATATCAAACTAAAAAGCTTCTGCACAGCAAAGGAAACCATCAACAAAACAAAAAGGCAACCTACTGGATGGAAGAAAGTATGTGCAAATAACATATCTGATAAAAGGGTTGATATAATATACAAAGAACTCCTGTAATTTGGGGCACTTGGGTGGCTCAGTTGATTGGGCATCTGCCTTCGGGCTCAGGTCATGACCCCAGGTCCCAGGATCCAGCCCCCCATCGGGTTCCTTGCTCAGCAGGGAGAATGCTTCTCCCTCTCCCTCTGCCTGCTGCTCCCCCGCTTGTGCCGTCAAGCGAATAAACAAAATCTTACACACACACACAAAAAAAAAACAAAAAACAAAAAACAAAACTCATGTAACTCAATAGCAAAAAAAGCAAGCAATCCAATTTAAAAATTGGCAGATCAGAACAGACATTTTTCCAAAGACACAGATGGTTAACAGACATGTGAAAAGATGCTCAACATCACTCATCATCAGGGAAACGCAAACCAAAACCCAATGAGATATCACCTCCCATCTATCAGAATGGCTATTAAAAAAATAAGCCATAAGTGTTGGCAAGGATATGAAGGAAACCCCTGTGCACTGTTGCTGGGAATGTGAATTAGTGCAGCCACTATGGAAAACAGTATGGAGGTCTCTCAAAAAAAAGTAAAAGTAGGGGCGCCTGGGTGGCTCAGTGGGTTAAAGCCTCTGCTTTCAGCTCAGGTCATGATCCCAGGGTCCTGGGATTGAGCTCAGCAGGGAGCCTGCTTCCTCCTCTCCCTCTCTCTCTGCCTGCCTCTCTGCCTACTTGGGATCTCTGTCTGTCAAATAAATAAAAATCCTTAAAATAAATAAATAAATAAATAAATAAAAGTAAAATGACCTTAAGATTCAGTAATTCTACTTGAGTATTTACCCAATGAAAATGAAAACACTAACTTGAAAGGAAGTATCTACCCCCATGTTCACTCCACTATTATTTGCAATAGCCAAGATACGAAAACAACCTAAGTGCCCATCACTGAATAAGTGCCCATCAGTGAATGGATGGGTAAAGAAGATACGGTGTATACCCAATAGCATATTTTTCAGTCAGAAAAAAAGAAGGAAATCTTGCCATTTGTGACAACATGGATGGACAAACCCTCAGGGTATTACACTAACAAAAATAAGTCAAAGAAAGACAAATACTGCAATGTCACACTTACATGTGGAAGCTCAAAGTTCAAAAAGAAAGAAAAAAAGGAGTTCATAGTTACAGAGGAGAGAGTAGTGTTGCCAAAGGCAGGAGTCGGTAAAATGGGTAAAAGGAGTCAAAATGTACAAACTTCCAGTTATAAAATGAGTCATAGGGAAGTAAGGTGGAACATGGTGACTCTAATATAGAATATAGCATCTGCCTTTGGCTCACATCAAAAGACTTGCAGGCATTTTCGACACTTCATTTCCAGAGTCGGGGGGTTCAGGTTTATACCCCAGGAATTCCTTTCAGAGAAAAAAGATCTGCCAAAAGAAAAGTACCACAGGATTCTGATACTTGGGAGTTCCTCCAGTGAAAAAGTGGCCATGTCTACACAGAAATCCATTGGACCATGCACCCTGACCTCTCAGTCAAGTTTTTAAAGTGTCTCACTTTTAAAAATGAACAGAGTGTCAAGGATCACTAGATATCTGAAGAAAGATCGGAGCATGAGTCAAAGTCTGAACTAATCAGGTAGCAAAATGGAACCTGAAGGCAAAGAGATCCTGCAAGGGGAGGACGAAAACATCCAGGAAAATATAATTTCCCTAACAGGCCACAATGTTCTTTATTTAATACAAGAACAGAGCTTAAAATGAAAAAACAGGCCATGAAAAAGATAGGGAATCAAAATAGGTTATTAGTTCATATGCACTACAGCTATCAAGAGTGTTTTAACAGGCTTTCCAGAATTGTGGCTACTCTTCCTTTCGTGGAACATAAAACCCAAAGATTTCCTAAAAGTCAGTTGCAATGTCAAATATGAAATTCTATCAATGAACCTTCATATTCTGTGGGCTAAAACCTATGAGTCTTTTGCAATTTGAGGGCATATTTTGCATGCACTGGTCATTAGGGAAATATTGGTTCACTTACTTCTGCAGATCTTCCAAATGTTGACACCTTTTATTATGTAGTATTAAAGAAAATCACATTCATTAATATCTCCACTCATCTTATCAGGAAAGTTTAGCTAGTGGGAAGTTCTCAAACTCATGGTGCTGAGCAGAAGTTTTCCAAATTCTAATTTTCTCCTGAAAACTCAAGTTTTTTAAGCAGTAAGAAACATTTCCATTTTTCCTTGAAGGGGCAGGTTCACTGTCCATTTCTGAGAAAACGTTATTCACATTTCCAAGTCTGACTAAGCATGATGACTGTCAGTCTTTCAAGTAAAAATGATGCTCCATGAAAAAAAGTGGCCAGAGTTCAGATTACAGCTCAAAACAATTACACACATGATTTTTTTTTTTCAGAACATCCATCATTCTTCTGTATGTACTTTGGAAGTGCCTGAAGCATACTTCCCATTTCAATCACACATAACACAAGGGTGGAGAATAAAATTTACAATGTTCACTGCATCATCATCAGGGATAGTAAATGAACCTGGCATTATCATTCCCTGTGAAGGCTTAGGAGTGTGGAATAAAACGATAGCTTGGTGCCTTCAGTCTTACCTATCATTGCTTCTGTGCTGTGAATACAAACAACATAGTGGAAAAAGGCAAACACCTTGGTGCTATTACAAAAACCTGTTTTAACCTCACAGACCTCTTGAATGGGACGCAGAGCTCCCCGGGATGGGCAGATAATCTCTGAGAACCACTGCACTATGTAGCCTTGTGCATAGTGTCTAAAACTGAAAAATAAAGAAGTGGCAATAAAGTACATTTTAAAATAGGAAGGCCAGTACCAAAAGAGACAATATAAGTAGCTGTCCTTCAAAAAGGGGAAGCATTAACTGTGTCTTTCATAGACACTGTTGCACACTATTGACTTTTTAGGAACATGGATTATTCTTATAAAAATCCGCAAAAATAGCTATATCCTTCCTCATCAGCAGACAAGTAATTTTTTCCTTTTCGTCAGGTTATCCCAAATATATTTTGTCCTGGGGGAACTCTTACTCCTACATGCCAACATGCAGGAGTCAAAAAAAATTAAGATGCTTCAAGAATAAATATTAAAAGAAAAAGGTTGAAAAACACTACCTCACTTCATTGTAGAGAAAAACATCAACTGGCAAAAACAAAACAAAACAAAAAACCCTGCAAAATAAAATAGCTCCTCTAGAAAACCATTTCTATCCAGGATTTCCTGATTCTTAACATAGCCATACTCAACATCACTATCAGTGAAAACTGAACACTCGCCGTAAAGACAGAGAAAACATTACCTCCCCAGCTCCAAAAACAGATGAGATGCACAAGAAGGTAGAAACACGGTATGAGAGCTTTGTAAGAGAATTCATGACAGAAGTTAGAAGAATATCATACCAGAAAAGGGGAATTCTGTGTCAAAGGAGACTTCTCTGCCTTCTTTAAACTCCGCTGCTGAGCAATGAAACGAATAAGATGGTTTGTTTCAGGGGAGCCGCGAGCACCGATTGTAGAACGTCGTCTGGATTTTTTAAGGTAGGATGAGGACTTTCCTATAACGAAAACTGTCTTTTAAATTGGAACAAAACAAGGCAATCATGAGTAATCATGTACTGAATTCCCTGTAATATACCAGCCTAAAAGAGAACATGAGAAGCACCTATTATGGAAATCTAAACAGAGAATTATAGAGGAAGTTATTCACACATCATCAGATGGATAGGGATCTTTATTTATTGATTTATTCCATGCTTCTGGAAGTGCCTGGCACATAGAAAACATTGATCAGAGAGTTGTGGAATGAGCACATGAACACATATTTTAATAGTTCTCATTTTTGTTTTATATTTCCTGCACACAGGAATGGGTAATGTCTAGCTTTGGACTAATAACTTCTCTTTTTTCGGAATTAGTCTGTCTTATCCCCAAGAACTGAAAAGAAAGCTCTCTCCACTTTGGCACGTGTACTCCCATGTTCTCAATTCTTCAAAATCCTGTTTCTCTGAGAAACCAATCCACCTTCCACACACTACGCTGCATTCCGGCCACATGCTGAAGAGCACAAAATGAATCCAGTTTTTTTTTAAAGGCTTATGGATAATGTTCTTGAGAATGGAACACAGAATGGCACATCACTGTGGTCTTGTCTACAACATGCATTATTCAGCCTAGTGCCCTCTGACTTTTCAGCCTTCCTTCACCTTCTATTTCTAAATACTCTTCTCCAATCTAATCCCAGTTTCACATTTATTTCCTCTCTTAGCTAAATCAGACTTCACAGATGAATTTCATTTCTACTCCTTGCAGATTCGTCCGAGTCAACTTTGCTTGTGATTTTGAAAGAGGCATACCCAATCTTTCCTAATAGCTCAACTTTCTCTTATTTTTGCCATATTGTAAGCATAAAATTTATTACTAATTAGAGGAGTCAGGTCAAAAAGTGATTCACATGTGTATTCTTTCCCAGTTTGGGCACCGGGCACACTGTTGAACGTTATGCTGCTTGCTCTGGGAACCGAATATTCTGCTATGCTAGCTGCACCGTGCATATTCACAGAAATCTCCCTAACAGAACATTTGTAGAGTCAAAGTAATGGGAGAGGGTAGATTAGATGCACAAAACTGCATTACAGTTATTTTTAAACTTCAAAAGCACTGCAATAAACTTCTTTTACCTGAAGAGTTCTTTACAAAGCTTTCAGGTGTAATTCCCAATTGCTCTACTGTTACTGTGGAAAAGTCCAAAGGTGACTTGAAAGTATCCAGTGTGCAACCATTAGGAGTCACTTCAGGTTCATGCTTCTGAGGAGTTACAAGATTCCCATTTCCCAAAATGAAAGAGGAATTTTCTGAAACAGACAACATGTTGTGAGGGCTAAACATCATTATGAAAACAAACACCTAAACCTCACATTTTACAAGGAGGCAAAAGATCACTACATACCATCATCACGAAGAGCAGGCTCCTTGGTTTCAAGAGGCTCGCTGTCTTTGGGGTCGCTATCCATCTTAAAAAAAAAAAAAAAGAAAGAAAGAAAGAAAGAAAAGAAACCCCATTTTCAATATTAAAGATTTGATCAAGATTCTCATTCAAGACTGAATTCTAATCTATACACAATCTATACAGGCACGAAAATAGAGGCCAAGAGGGTATTTTGAGGGCTTTTAAAAAAGAGAAATGCAGGAAACTGCTGTTGGGGAATGCAACAAAGCAGACCTCACACTAGAAGTCATGGCTTTTCAACCTTGGAGAACACCTGAATCATCTGGGTACCCTGTTACAGACACAGCTTTGCGGATTCCCAGAAATTCTATTAAGTAGGTCTGGCTGGGCTCCAGGAAACCTGCATTTTAGAAAGCACGCGGGGGGTCCGGCTCAGGTCTCAGGAGGACCACCATCTCCGTGGAGCAGGATAAGTGAGACCACGCTTTTGAGAAGCACGGCCCAGAAGCAGCTCTGCAGGACCAGGGCCCCGGCCCTACCTCTCACTCCCCCAGCTGGGCTCTCTTCCCACTGGGTTTATTTGGAACGTTCCACCGCCTGAGTGTCGTGCAGGTGCTGACGGTTCGCTCGAGAAGGCAACTGTCGGCCGCCAAGCCGGCCGCCAGGAGCTGCTTCGTCCGGCCCGAGGAACTCCAACCCAGCCGTCCGCGATCCCCACCTTCTTCTCCGCCGGCCGCTGCCCGCCGCCCGCCGCCAGATTCAAATCGCCGGCCCCGCCTCCTTGGCGTCGGCGTTACTCCAGGAATCTCTACGCCGCCGCTGTCCACACGTGTCCACGCGCACCCCGAACTCTCCCGGGCTTGTACCTAGTCCTCCCAGGACCAGGAGTGGCTTGGTGAGCTCGAGAGAAGCCACCACTAGCTGCGGGTGACGCGCCAACCAGAGAGACGGGCTGCTAATCTGTATCCAGGGGGGACTACTTTCCGTGAGAGTCTCGCGGAGGAATCCTTCGGTTAGCGTCTTAGCTCCGCCCCCCTTTGCAATTGGATGCTGCAAACTTCGAAAAGAATCATTGGACCAATCCTTGCAGAACGACGGGCGGGCTCTTGCCCAATCATCCAGTCCGGACCGCGGCCGTTTAGTCCGTGGTTTGAGCGAGTGGGCGGAGGCGCTGACTTGTATGGGTCCCTGCTAACGCTCCACCTCTTTCCTTCCAACCCCGCCTCCCTATGCAGATGAGCTCTACCTGGTATGGGGGGGGGTTTGCGCCTGCTCAGTAACGCCTAGAGCCGCCGTTCGGCTCCAGGTTGTGCTGATTGGCTGATAACCCTTCCCGTCTGCAAGACTGCAACCTCTCTTCCCTCCCTCCACCTGGGCTGGGTTAGTATGAGCCCACCCAGTGCAGGGCGATAATTGGCTGAGTTCTGGCCGGTGCTGCCGGTTGATTGGTGGAGCTTAGAGTCAGTCTGGGAGAAGTGGGGGAAGGGTCCCAGGCTGACTGAGGAGCCCAGGGGCGGGGTGGGAAGGGAGGACCGGCCAACCCTGGGGTGTGGGACCGAGAGTGCGTGCGAGTGTGTCTCTGTAAGAAAAGGAAGGTGGCGAAGGGAGGAGAGTCCGAGTGGGTGGAGGGAGGGGTAGGGCGGGAGAAGAAAAAGGTGGGAGGAGAGCCAGGTGGGAGGGTGGCGACTCACTCAGGACCCAGTGGGGGCAGCGCGATGAGGCGGGTGACCCTGTTCCTTAACGGCAGCCCCAAGAATGGAAAGGTAAGGAGGTCGGTAGGAGGCTGGCCGCCTGTGGGGGGAGAGGGCAGCGGAGCGCGGAACGGGCTGGCAGGGCAGAGGGCTGAAGTTGGGGAGAGGGGCTGGGAGGTGGGCGTGCGCCCGGGTCGAGGACGTCCGGGAGGTGAACGTCGGGTTCCCGCGGCCTCCTTCCAACCCGCGGGATTCCTGGCCGGAGCCTGCCCTTCGACTTCCTCGCCGCCTTGGGGGCCAGCGCGGGTCAGCTTGTGCTTTATCGTTCCCTCGTCCAGGTGTGGGTCCTGGAAAGCCGAGGACTCGGAGGGCGAGGGGAGGGCTGCTATCACCTGAGCGCTTGGTGCTGGTGTTCCTCTTTCCACCTCCCCGAAGACCCTGCTGCCCCCCACCCCTGGCTGTACAAGGGCGCTCGTTGCCACCTTGGTGCTGAGTAATGGTCTGCTCCAGAAAGTGGTGGTTAACACCTAAGGCAGACTCGGAAGGTTGATCAGGTAGAAAGAATAAAACTGCCTGTCGGTGGATAAGTCAAATATTCTTCTATCCTAGGGCGAATAGAAGATTGAAAATTAAGGACATTTGCTTGATGGTTCCTACCTCTTTATCTTATAGGCGCCCCAAGCCCCGCCGCCGCCAAACTTACGTACTCACTTTTTTATTTCGCCTTGTTTTATTTAGTTCCTTAGAAGACTGTCACAATGGACCGAAGTGGGTTGATTGGATTACTAGTTGCTGTGTTAGGCCTTTGTTGAGGGTGTGGTACCAAATGTTTTTTCCAAGGCTGGAGCAAGCCAAAATGAATCCTGTTCCTTCTCAAGCCTCTTGCCCCACCCATGAAACTTGTTCGGCTTCTTTGGAAAATTTGACTGTTCAAGGCAGACATTTATGATGTGGCTAAATGACATCTAGAAGTAACTATGCCTTAGAGTCTAAGGTAAAGGTAAATTGACCTCACTATATTATTTGCCAGAATATAATACTTCGTTTCTTGCATGTTTTGGAAACAGTACATTTTTAAATAGTGTAATTGTGCCCCAGCATAAAAAGTGGCTTTCGAACTACTCTGAAATTTTAAATAAATCTGCTCCAAAAATTTGAACCACGTATAGTTTGTTGACTATATTTTTGTGTAATTCTGATTTTAGAGATTTAATGTATAAAAACAACTGGCATATATTCAAGTTCTTGAGTTTTCATAAATATTACTTCAAAATATACCTCACAGGGCTCATACTATTTCTGACCATTAACTTTCTAAACTTGTTTTGTCTGTTAGCTACTAATAATCTAAAACTTACATTGTTACTGGAAGAAAAAATTAGTATAGCCAAACAATTCTAATATGTTCTCAAAAACAGACCTTTGGTTGACCTTTTTATCTAGCATCTTTTTGTTTCTCTCTGAAAGACAAGATGTTTAGACTCTCATAAATATTTAACTAGCTCTAATTCTCCTCTGAAACCACTGGATTTTGTTCTTTCAAAGATCGGCTATGTTAATCTTAACCATATATATTTTAAAGCTATCTAGTTTTGACCAGATCAGGTTTTGGGGTTTAAATTTTTAAATTTTTAAAAAATATTTTGAAGGGAGTCTCAAAAGATTGAAAAAAAAACACATCTCAAGTAAATAAAGATAAATATATTTATGTTGTGAAGATCATAAAGACCCAGACTGGAGAAAGAATACTAGTATGATTCAATATTAAAAACAGATCATACTATAATCCTTACTACTCAATTAGAAAACATATTCTTTGCCAAAGTTCTCAGTGTTTCCTCTCTCTCCAGCTGATTAAAAAAAAAACTGTAATTACTCTTATTTGACAAAAGAGCACAGAATACGTTAACAGCTTGCATGTTTATGTAAATAACGTGACTAGAGTTAGCCAGGATTGGCATGATCGTGACACAATGTTCAAGAAAGACATGCTGAAACAGAGCGCTACTATTAGAGTTTGAGTTCCCGTCCAGCAATTGGAATATCTGTCACTTTCAGTCTCTCCTTATTAACCTAGCTTCTATTTTTGCTTCCTGTTCTAAACTAAAAGATTAGTGTCTGTTTTTTCAAATAAGTTTCCCTCCTATAAAGCTGCTTCAGTGGTTGCCAGACTGGGCCCTAAAGCCTGGGCTTGGAGAGGCAGAGAGTTACAGCAGGGAACTACATCATATGCTTACCGTGACTTTTCTATATACTGAATGAACATTAAGTGTCACTAGTACGTGCTTTGATGTTGTAGTTGTAGAGAGGGCTGTGCGTGCTCGTGCTTGCCAGAGTGAGATAGTACACCACAGAGGGTGTGCAAGAGGAGCCAGGGGAGTTTAAGAAGAAATATTACACTTTTTATTTATATTTTTACCTGGAAATATATAATCATATGAAAACTTGATTTTTTAATCCGTAAAGACACACATGTTTTCCATTACTGAATATGTCAAGTGGTCTCAAGTCTACTGAGAGAAGGGAGTGCATTCATACGTGAAAACTTCTTCCCCGGTTGGTTCATGTTGGTGTATTGTGATGTACTGAAGCATACAAGTGCGGGTTAGGATTGCATTATCCAGTTTTAACTAAATTAACCTTCACCAAAATGCCAAGTGGCTGTAAAAGATTCCTTCAAAGCTGCAGACTCAAGACTGTTACCTGAACACAAGTAAGCAATGAGAAGATGGCAAAGCTACCACTTCTCCAAATATAAGCCATGAGATTTGGAAAAGAAAAAAAAATCTCTGGACCTAAGAAGTCCAAAAGTGTCAGTTTTTTTTGTTTGTTTTTTTTGTTTTTGTTTTTTTTTTTTTAAGATTTACCTATTTATGTGAGGGCGCTCTTGCACGTGTGCAAGTGGGGGGAGAGGCAGAGGGAAAGAATCTTTCAAGCAGACTCCCCACTGAGTGCCAGAGCATGAATTAGGGCTCAGTCCCATGATCCTGAGATCATGACCTGATCCAAAACCAAGAGTTGAATGCTCAACTGACTAGACCACCCAGGCACCCCCAAAAGTGCTGAATTTTAAGAAGACTAAAGTCCTATTTAATAGCTGTTATTAACTGTAAGCCACTCCCTAAGTGTATATTGTTCTTTGAAACATAAGCTGATGATGAGATGAGGTCACCCTAATTAGCAAGATGTTTAAAAATATTTTCCAGTATATGAAGACAATAAGATGTTTTTGTTTTCCTTTCTTGTTTGTTTTCAGTGTTTAAAATCAATTTTACATTTGGCATGATTTCCCTAAATTTAAAGATATTTAGGGGATTTTTACCGGCCAGTAGCATATTGAAAGTCGATAAAGGTCCTCATTTGGGAAATCATATGTTTTTTCTGACCGTGGCATAAACTTTATATATAAGTAAATAAACATACAATACAAATGTTTGAGCACATGCCCAAAAATGTTTTACTGATGGGGTACATAATCAAAATTGTTTGAAGGCCATAATTCTAAAAAATTGGGATCTTCAAATGTGTTTTTTTTAGTTGCTCCAAAAGGATCAGTGTATCCTCTCATCCTTTCTCCGTATGCCTCAGAATTCCCATTTTTTTCTTTTTAATATTCTCTGTAAATAGCATTAAGGAATTTGAATTGAGGACTCAGACATCTGAATGTTGTAAGTGTCTTCTGAGTAACTAATGTCAGCTCAAAATTTCTGTATATTTTGAACAGGAGTTGCTTTAACTTCAGAATATTTAGTAATAGGCTGTGCAAGTCACAGACCTTTTTATATCTTATTTTTTCAGCCAGAACTTACTGAGTACCCTCTTGTACAAGGAACCATGCCAGCTCACTGCAGACATAAAGGGATGTGAGATAGATCTCCTATACTGATGTTTACACTCTTTATCCAGGACATAATTGTTTTCTTCTGGCTTTGATATTAGGTCAGAAATGTTGTTGATGTAAAGTATCCAGATTTGAATCCATTATATTAAGTTGAAGAAAGATGAAATCTATGTGACCTTTGCCTATTGAGATCTAAACATTAATAAGAACTTGGCTCTTCAACTTTAAAACATTTAAAAAATACATTTGATACATATAAAGAATATTAATATACATAATACTTAAGAGGAAAATAATATACCAAATATCATTAAACCTGCCACACAACATAAGAAAAAATATTACCAAAACTTAATGTGCTTATTCACTTTCCTATTCCCCTGCTTATCTATGAGGTCAGCTAATTTCATGAATGCTGTATTTCTCTTTGCTGTGTGTCTTTAATAGTTCAGTTATTAGATAGTTAATTATATATATATTTTTAAATTTGTTATATACATCTTTAATAGATATAACTGATCTGTATAACTATATATAACTGAACTGTATATTTGTCATCTTTGGGACATATCCTAAATGGATGTCATATGTAATATCTTTGAACTTATATTTTTCATTCAATATAGTATTTCTAAGATTACATCCATAATGTTACACATAGTTTAGTTATTTTTGCTGCTTTATAATAGTCCATTGATTACAAGCACTATCCCATTTTATCCATCCTCCTGTCAGTGGACATTTGGGTTGTTCATTTCTTTATATTTTGCTATTAAATTAACAGTGTTGCCATGAATATTCCTGTGTAGGTATCCTGGTGCACAAATGCAAGCATTTTTCTAGGGCAGTACATTGCAAACTTTAGCATGCATTGGGATCTGTTGGAGGAATGGAGAAAACACATTGCTGGGCTCCATCCTCAGTGCTTCAGATTCAGTAGATCTAGGGTGGGGCTAGGAATTTGAATTTCTAACATATTTCCAAGGTGAGCCTAATGCTGCCAATATAGGGACCACACTTTTTTTTTTTTTTTTTTTTAAGATTTTATTTATTTGAGAGAAAGAGAGAAAACATGAGCAGGGGGAAGGGCAGAGGAAGAATCTGGCTCCACTCTCCTACCCCCTGCTCGATTTGGGGCTCCATCCTAGATCCCAGTACTCCAGGACCATGACAGGTGATGACAGCTGCTTAGCCTACTGAGCCACCCAGGCACCCCTAGGGACCACATTTTTGAGAACCAATGCTCCATGAATATAAGTTGTACTAACAGTTGACCCTTGAACAATATGGATTTGAACTGCACAGGTCCACGTATGTTTAGATTTTTTTTTTTTTTATAAATACCCTATAGTACTATGAATATATTTTCTCTAGCACACTTTGTTATAAAAATAGAGGAACATAACTTAAACGGTATGTATTAATTGACTGTTTATGTTACTGGTATGACTTCTGGTCAGTAGTCGGCTATTAGTAAACTCTTCGAAGAGTCAGAAGTTGTATGTAGATTTTTAACTACACAGGAGGGGGGAGTTTGTGCCCCAAAACCCTGCATTGTTCAAGAGTGAACTGTATTGGGTGTTAGGTATATGAATGTTTAATTTTTTAAAATGCCAAATTGTTTTTCAGAGTTAATTGCAGTAATTTTATATCCCACCAGCATTGCATAAACCTTCCCACTGATCCACATCCTCCTCAATGCTTGATACTCTCAAGACTTTTTAATATTTAATATTTTAATATTTGCCTTCTTGACCTAAGGTTATGTTCTCTTTTTTAGGAACAAAATAATTTTAAAATATGTGGAATTTAAGAAACAAGACAAAGAGGAAAGGGGAAAAAGAGTAGCAAACCAAGAAACAAACTTAACTATAGAGAACAAACTGATGGTTACCAGAGGGGAGGCAGGATTGGGGGGATGTGTGAAATAGGGGATGGGGATGAAGGAGTACACTTATGATGAGCACCACGTGTTGTATGCAAGTATTGAATCACTATATCAAACACCTGAAACAAATGTTAAACTGTTAACTAACTGAAATTTAAATAAAAACCAGCCCCCCCCCAATTTTAGTATTGAACTAGAAGTGTAGGTAGAGTAAATTGAGTCCTGTGTTTAGTAATTGTGACTGATGGTTTGGTTGAATAAATCAGCCTGCATAAATTGAATAAGTATTTTTGATAGTATATTAGTTAATAGATAATATGGGCATAAAGAAAAAATGCTTTATGTACATTTTATGTAATTTTTAAATTTGAATAACATAGGTTACAATTTGAAAATGGTGTTTAAAGGCAAATTAAAACTCACTAAACTGATATGCCCTCCTAGACATATTATAATATTGGCTTTCCCAGTTGGTAGATGGCTTTCACTTGTCTTGAGGTCTGAAATTTAGAAAGGATTAAGTTAAATAGTAGCATAATATGGTGATCATTAACTTAACTAGAAGCACTTCTTAATTTACTCCATAGAATGTTTCCATTCTAAGTATAGTGCTTTATTTATTAAAGTGGATAATCCCAGTAACTTGGGAACTCCAGGTCCACCCTGGGGAGCATACCACACAGAAAGCAAATAACCATTCTTAGCGTGATCATTTTATAGATGCTCAGCCTCTCTGAGGACTAAAATAAGCTTAGTATATAACAAAGCTCTTATCTATAATATAAAGGATTTTCATTGCTGCTTTCTCCCCAACAAAGCTGTTACATAAAGAAAGGTACATGAGCCAGTCTATTAGAGACTTTCTTATCAACTTAAAATGTTTTCCAAGCCTATCACATTTTTATGTTGGTATATATCTATTTTTAAATTAGATATTCTGATTGGTTCATAAGACAGATTTTGAATATTATGTTTACAGTTTAATTCCATCTTATTTGTTAGTATGCTCAATAAAGTAAAGCTAAAGTGATCTAATTAAAAAACAAATGCCAAAAATGCCCTCCAAATGAAAAATAAGAGTGGTAGCCCAACTTGAGGGCAGTTTTCAAATCTACAGAACTGTGAGATTTCTTGCAATAATTTCACTACTACTTTCTCTAATTGCTGGCCTCTAATTGTGTCAGTTGCATAACATCGATACATTAAATTTTCCTCCATTTTGTGATAAGGCTGGTTGAGGGAGAGGAGTGAAAAGAAATGGGGGAGAAAGTTGATGTTCTAGCAAGGAGAGGATAATGTCAAATCAACCAAAGCCATGTAAAAATATATAAGAAGCAAAGGTCAATTAAAAACTTCTTACATAATGGCAACTATGACAAGAATGCTGAAATTGGAAAGGATTTTCTTACTCTCCCCTGGCAGTTTCCAGGCTGTAAAAGTCGATGTACATTTGCTTTGGTCAGTCTCTTGTGTTTCTATGCTTTTGATTCTTTTCTGTTTTCTCTCCACACCCTTTCTCTGCCCAGATGGGTTTGCTGCATGTAATGCCTTGTGTTTTTTCTCTTCCTTTTCTCCCAGGAACATGTATCTGCAGTAACAAAATTCCAGGCTCTATTACAGAGGCAAAAAAATGATAGGAAATAAAGGAGACACAATTTTATTCAGGTTTCAGTTATGTATGGCATGTTTGCTGTGTTGAGACACTGCCAAGTGCTTTCCATTATTTTTTTTTAAAACCATGGCAAGATATACATAACATAAAAGTTACCATTTTAGCCATTTTTAAGTATACAATTCATTGGCATTAAGTACATTCACAGTGTAACCTCACCCCTACTTCCAAAACTTTTTTTATCATACCTAGTAGAAACTACATATAAACAATGACTTTCCAATTCACCCTCCCCCCTGGTAATCTTTATTCTACTTTCTGCCTCTATGAATTTGCCTATGTCATATCAGTGGGATTACATAATATTTGCCCTTTTATGTGTCTGGCTTAGTTAGCATATGGCTTCAGGATTCATCTATGTTGTAGCGTGTATCAGAATTTCATTCCTTTTAATAGCTGGATAATATTCCATTGTGTGTATTTACCACATTTTGTTTATCTGTTCATCTGTTAAGGACACTTGGATTGTGTATGACTTTAATCCACCTACATCCCATTAAAATTGTGCTTGCCTACAACTCTTCCCTAGAATTCCCCAGCTTGCTATAGTTATCTGTCCTTTCATCTTTATTATCCAAGAGAAGACACTTGGGAATCTGAATACTCTGCCATGAAGATTGCACACTTCCTTATTGGCAAACAATTCCCTCTATACCCTGCTATTCATTTCATTTATTTAACTGAAAATTCAAGGTCTACTAAACTCCAGTCACTGGTAAACAAAGGATCAGCCTTGTTTCTTATTTCATATGGCGCTTTGATCCAGTATCCCGTGGGAAGTTGATTGGCTGTTCATTCTTCATGGTCAGCCCCTCATCTATGTTTTATTCTTAATTTTCAGTGATCCTGATAATGGTAACGCTATACAAATCAGCCACTGGGAGCCCATAGTTAAAATTATACTGAAGCAAAAAACAACTTAACTACATGTAGAGATTCTCAGCCTCCCCACCTATGCATTTGCATTGCTCCTACATCTATCAGACTGTGCCTGATGTAAAGCAGGAGAGAACAATTCACTGTATCCCAGCTGTTGGCTGTATTTAGAATGTTAGCTAAAATCTGGCTTTTATAATATCAGTAGTTACTGAAGAATTAAATGAAGTGGGAAGTTGTTACCTTTCACATGGTGGTTGATGTAGTAAATGTTACCATAAACAGTAAATACTCTATTTTTAAAATAAACCATTCCTATAACAAAGGAATAACATAAAAGCAACATTACAGAGGTCTCAGGCACTTTGCTAAGCTCATACCATGCAGTAACTCATTTCATCCTCATGATCTGATGTTGGTGTGACTTTTATTCATTTTTGGTTAAAGCAACAGAAGCATGAAGAATTTGTTTAATTTTTTAATTGTATTTGTTTAATTGTAATTGTTTAATTGTTTAATTTGTTTCATGTCGACAGCTAAAGGATGTCAGAATCTACATGCAGGTGTGGGTCTGTCTTCAGAACTAGAGCATTATTTAACATACATAAGATAGTAGATTATTTTCATGCGGAGATGATTTCTTACACTCTGATTTTGGATTTCAGCAATATTAGTTATAAGAACCTCTCAAAATCTCCTTTTATTTGGTAGTCTGATTTTTAGTCCTGTTTATAGTATGGTGGTTTATGATTTGTAAATAATGAAATTCATTATATAAGTTGTCCAAATTAATCTGGTGTGTTCACAGGTGGTCGCTGTGTATGGAACTTTATCTGATTTGCTTTCTGTGGCCAGCAGTAAACTCGGCATAAAAGCCACCAGTGTGTATAATGGGAAAGGTGGACTGATCGATGATATTGCTTTGATCAGGTAACCTTCACCTTCTTATAAGCTGTCTACAGTGTTCCCTCAGCATCTTGGTGTTCTGCTGTTTCCCTTAGGCAGTAGTTTAATTATTGGTAAGAATACAGAATTTTGGCAAATGATTGCCTAAAATTTGCTCTTTAGAATTTAAGTAATTTAGACTTCTGCTATATGGTAGAAGATCCTCAGTAGGTTCCCATATTCTGATAGTCTTTCTGCATATTTCATACATGGAATTTTTTTCTTTCTGTTAGAGGTGGATCTAATAGGATGTGCAGTTCAGGAGGGGTGTCAAAATTTATTTTGGTATTATAGAATTGATGTACATACATTAACTCATGACTTGATTGCCTCTGAACGTGTGTTTTTGTAAGATAAATTTAAAATGTTGATCCTTCTCCACTTGTTATACAAATAGTACTCACAGCGAAACAGGCCAGTTTGCTAAATGACTAATTTACACAGTTCAAAAATCAGTTTGTCAACTGACCAATTTGCCCAGTGTTTTCCAGTTGTTAATTTCACATTTTTTAAAAAAAATTTTTTTATTTATTCATTTGAGAGAGAGAGAGCACACAAGCAGCAGGAGAGGCAGAGAGAGAGAAGAGAAGCAGGCTCCCCGCTGAGGCAGCCTGGAACCTGATGTGGGGCTCAATCCCAGGACCTGGAGATCATGACCTAAGCCAAAGGAACACCTAACCATCTTAGCCACCCAGGCACCCCTCACCACATCTTTTCTACTTCTTTTCCCACCGGCTTATAATTTGGGTTTGGCTAATACCCATTTAGCATGTTTCAAAATTCAGATGCCTAGAACTTTTGACTCTGAAGACATGCATTTTTTTAATATTGGAAATCTGATTGATCTCTTTGATTTCATATGTTCCTGCTTATTGTTCAGTTCATTTCCTAAGAATGCTTTGAGTTTCATAAACCTTACAAGGACCTACTTCGGTAAAAACTTGCTAAATAAAGTAGAGCTTTAAGTAGGGTTAACTCACCAGTGATCACCACCATAGTGATTTTTTTTTTTTGTTAGGTTTTGTTTTTGTTTTTAAATATCCCAGGCAGATCTGTCTCCTTAAAACAAATTAGTTTACCTCATTCCATCCTCATAGGATCATAGAATTTTGAAGCAAGAAGAGACTTGAGCAAGAAAATAGGAAGGGAATGCTAAGTACTGACTCTGCCCAAGTCACTTCCATTTAATTGGCAAGACATGGGATTCTTTAAAACGATGGTATGAAGATAATGATGCGCTAAATTACAGTAGCTAATACAAAAATACAAAGCTAATTCAAAGTTTAGTTTTCATTTAAACTCAGGTCAGAATGACCTTTCAACATAATATACTGCTTTTGAAGGTAATCGCTTCTAATCTCTTCATTTTATAAATGAGGAAACTAAACATCTGAGAAGTTCAATGTCTTACCTGAGTCACACAGTTTAGTAGTTGATTTTTGTTAATGAGAAGAAAACAGATGTTCATACTAGTCTTAAAAAGTTAATTGGCATAGTGATTAAGTAGAAGAGATTGTAGACTTAAAAGATATAGCTTTAAAATCCAAATCAATTAGAATTTCTTAGTTTTTTCAACATCTGTCTCCCAGCTTCTTTCAGTTTTGATAGATAATTGAGTCTCATTGTTGGATGATTTGCATCAAGCTAAATTTCTCCTTAACCCAGATGCTGCCTCTAAGAAACATTCAGTGTATTCCTATGATGCCTTATAGGGAATAAAAATTTCTACAACATAGAAGGTCAGAACTGAAGCCTTCTGAACTAGAAAATATCTACTTGATTAAGAACTGGTGGCTCACAGTATAATCTCTAATCATTTATTTGCACTAATAGTGAAATATATTGAGGTAGGGGAGTAGAATATGCACTGATAATCTAGAATTTTGGGATTATATGCAATCATTTTACCTTTGGGTGTGTGGTGGGTGTTATGTGGTGGTGTTAATGAGTTTTTATAGCGGAGTTCTGATTGCAATTTTATTCTTCCTAGATGTAACATAAAAATGTATTTTCATTTCCAGAGCACAGAGCAGCTGATGATTTAGAAGAAAAACCCAATAATTTATTTAGGGTTATAGAATTAAAGTAAAAAAAGAAGAGTTGGCAGTGCCTTTAATCATTATCCCTTGAGCATGAGAGTATGTTCTCCAGTTGATAAGAAAGCTGTGAATTCACATGATTTGCATAGTGGGTTTTGTTTGTTTTTACCATTTTAAAAGTTCTTCCATGTGCAGGACCTTATTTGAATTTAAATCCAAAGACGGTTAAGTCAAAAAGTTAAGCAAAGCACTGGAAACTTAGTTTCTTTGCAATATAGATTGATAGCAAAACCTGTCTTCTGCATAATTCTAAGGTATAGGTCCTCTAGTCAACTGATAATTAATGTGATTTCTGGATTTTGATGGTGGCTTTTAAATTTTGATTTTCCCAGGGATGATGATGTTTTGTTTGTGTGTGAAGGAGAACCATTTATTGGTAAGTGACTTCCTTACAAGCCAATTTTACCTGCCAAAATGAAAAAGATGGCAAATATTTTACATGCACTTATTAAGCTTAATTGAAAAGGATCTCATGACAGCATTCAGATCTTCATACCTTTTTGTATTCTAAATTGGGTGTGTGTTGAAGTAAAGTTTTAATTTGAATTATATTTTAGTATGGATACCTCATCTTTTACATGCCTTTAAAATGCACTGAAATTGCACAGGTTCATCAAAAATGACATGATAAGGTTATTTTGATTGTGGAAATACAACTTTTTTCTGATATGTTCTCCTTGAGAGTAATTGTCCCAATTCCTGTAAGTGTTAGGTTATAGAATTTTGAGTGTGCACTGCTTGCATAAGTTAGCATTTGACAATCATTCACAGTAGTCATATCAGATCAGTCAAAATAACTTGATATCAACCACGTACACAGACACATAGGCTACTTTTTGATTTGGAAGAAAGCTTATACAATTGTGCATCTCAAGAAAAAGAGCCTAAGGCTTAAATAACATCAGTGTTCTTTAATGAGTATTTGATATATTTAGGTCCATACAGTCTGACCCTGAATATTTAAGAATTTGTGTAAGACATGACAGTAATTGTATTTGGTGAGCGGAGGGAATTCTTAGGATCATCACACAGGCAGTTGCCAAATTAGAAGTAAGTACATTCTCTTCTCTGTCTTTATCTTAAGACGATGAGCACAGATTTTTCCACATCTTTTATCCATTAGCTTAACAAAGTATTTAGAAGGCAGTGGTCACTTAATTGGTTCATTGTACACATACAAACAAAAAGTAATCAAGTAATGTTTTTATCTTACCGTTATGAACTTCTGGATTTAAAAATATTTGGTATGTTTTCATGTTTTGCGTTTATGGATGCTTACATTGTTTTACATTTGACTGGTGGAAACCTCTTCAACTCCTTTTATTACAACCCCGTTGGTCTTTTATAGCTTCCTTACTATCTGGAATAACAAGGTATTCATCTTATACTTCTGTTGCAGACCCAGATCAATATGTTTTCCAAGAAGCCTTAATGTCTTTTAGTAGGAAATGTCATTTCAAAACACAGTCTGGGTGTCAGACAGGCTCATTGCCACTGGGTTCATTATTTTACTAGGCTTTTTGGTAGACAGAGTTGAAAATACATAGCTAGCTAGAAATGAAATTTATGTGTAATATATGATAAGAAGGTTTATATAATATATGGCATTATAAGAGAGAGGTAAAATTTCTCCTGGGTTCATATTCACTCATACTTTGGTTTATAATCAGGATTGTTAAGATTTTTATTTAACCTTTTCTGTCTTATACCTATGTCTCCTTTCATCCATATCAATAATTCTGGCTTGGGGGAATGTAGGGAATGATAGAATTATGTCACATAAGTACTCATTTCATCCCACACAAAACACACATAAAAGTGTCAGTATCAGTTCCAATAGTTTCAATACCAAGATGAATCCTAAAGACAGTTAAACATTTTTTTGCAAATGCTCATTCCTTTCTTTCCTTACTTAAAAAATAGTTGTATTGTTTCTACATTATCAGCTTACATAGCCATTATATACTATACTCTCTCTTAAAACTGTCACTTAGCTTCACTCTTTCAAATGTATTTAATGCTCACCCCCAATCCTTACATTGATGCCTCCAGTGGTTGTCTGAAACTTATTCTCTAGTGGATTCTTTACAAAGAACTTCCAAGAAGAACAATGTTCTCTGACATCTCACATGTTAATAACAGTTTGTGGCTTCTATTTTTGACAGTTAATTTGACTGGATGTAAAATCATATGTCAAAGCTGAACAAATTGAAAACTTTAATGATGTATGTTTTATTGTATATCAGTTATCTCTCAACTACGCTGTTAAAAAAAATCCTTGGTTCATATTTTCTTTCTTCAGATATCTTAAATATGTTGTACTCTGTGTTATTCTGGCATAAAATGTTTGTGTCCAAAAAATATCATTCATAATGATTATTTTTCCTAGGTCACTCAAAGGATTATTCTCTTTCTTTAAAGAACAGTAATTTTGGTAGACTTTTTCTGAGTATTCTGAGCTGATTCTCTCTCTCTGATAAGTGGTGGACCCTGTCAATATGTACTTTCTTTTTTTTTTTTTTTTTTAAGATTTTATTTATTTATTTGACAGAGAGATCACAAGCAGGCAGAGAGGCAGGCAGAGAGAGAGAAGGAAGCAGGCTCCCCGCTGAGCAGAGAGCCCGATGCGGGGCTGGATCCCAGGACTCTGAGATCATGACCTGGGCCGAAGGCAGCGGCTTAACCCACTGAGCCACCCAGGCGCCCCAATATGTACTTTCGAATCTTCTTTTAATTTCAGAAAAGTTTTCTTGAATTCTAAATTATGCATTTATTTTGTCCCCCTGCTTTAATTTTCTTTCAGTACTCCTATTGTTTGTATGTTGGATATTCTACACCTGTCTTCTATATCGGAAATCTTCTCTGCACTCCTTTTCATCTCTTCCTTCATTTCTTATTATTTTAAAAGTTTTCCTCTTTTTCATCTTTTCTTTCCCTTAAGGTATTACCTGTTTATTCTCTCCTGTGTTTCTTCTAGTGTAGTTTCATTTCTGAATTAGGCTTTTTTTTTTTTTAAGATTTTATTTACTTATTTGACAGAGATCACAAGTAGGCAGAGAGGCAGGCAGAGAGAGAGGAAGGGAAGCAGGCTCCCTGCTGAGCAGAGAGCCTGATGTGGGGCTCAATCCCAGGACCCTGGGATCATGACCTGAGGCGTAGGCAGAGGCTTTAACCCACTGAGCCACCCAGGCCCCCTGAATTAGGTTTTCATCATAGTTCTCATTCTCTCCTCTGAGTTCTCTCACCTCATTTGTGAATTTTGTAATTCTGGGTTATGTTCTTTTCATATTTGATATTATTTACTACTTTTAGCATGTTTGGAATATTTGGTAATAGTTTTTATCTATTTTGGGGGCATTTCTTTCTGGCACATTTTCATTGTCTATAGGGATGTAATTCTTATTCTTTGAAAATTTTTGTATGAGATTTTCTGTTGCCCATTTAACATGAAATTGTTTTCTTTAACTTGAGAAGGGAAAGCTAACTTAGGGAAGGTTTTCTAATTTCATGGCTCTGAAGTTCACTTTTCTGTTATTTGTGTGACATTAAAAAATATATAAGTCACCTTCTGATGTATTCTGGCTGTTTTAGACCTTTTTAACTTTTATTTGGACTCCCTTCTCTTTTGTCTCTGTCTTTGTTCTGTTCAGCTTGGGTTCTTTTTCCAGCATCTTATCCTTGGTGTATTGGGCTTTGTCCTAGAAGGGAGTTTTGGCTGGTGGGTTTTGAGGTTCATTTCTAGCCTCCTCAGATCTTACTGCAAACTACTTGCTTCACCCACCCATGGATTGAACATACCCCTTCCACTTTTAGTCCGCTATTCTCAAATAGATTTGCCAAGCTTTGAAGTGAGTATGGATTACTTTGAAATTCTTAGGTTCATCACCTAACCTGTTGTTTCTGTCAGCTTCTTCCTTCAAAGATGCTAATACCGTGGTGCTCTTCTATCTGTGGGATTACCTTATCGGTTTTGTCTTAAATACTGTCGATGCATCTCTAATAGCTCTGTTAAGCTTTTATGTATGTTTTTACTGTCAAAGTTGAAGCTTATTGCCATCTTCCCCATTAACTCAATCTTACCTTTTTTATTGTTTTCTACATGTCATTTCTAGATCCTCAGACAGATTCTAAACAACCTGAAGGGTTGTCAGGATCTCACACAGACTGGCTAACCTTAAATGTTGGAGGGCGGTACTTTACAACTACACGGTAGGTGCATGTGAATGTGTGCACAGGTGTGTGTTTGAGGACACTATGTAGTATTTGTTCTTTCCTTCAGTTTTGATGATTTCCTTAGAAAAGACTATAGTACCTTGTGATCTTAAACCATTTTTTAGAAAGTTTTTTTTAAAGCATAGAAGAATGATTCACAGGTCTTTCCAAAGAAAGCACGAATGGCATGAACATGCTTTTTAGGTATCAAGTATTTTAGGGTTTTAGAACAGGTTTTTTAGATGTCAGGTAGTAAACATGTAACACAAGTAAAAATGAACAGTATTGAAATTTGTAGCAACTACAACTGCTTATGTTAAAGGGGTAAGAACAAGGCAAGTTTAGGTCAAGAATATTGTGCTATAATAGCTTGCTAGAAGGATAAATTAGTGTTTAAGTTAAAGGAACCTAAAACAATATTTGAATCAAAGGAAATGCCAGATTAGAAAGGATTTTGACAAGTGGCAACTTATTGCACATTTTTGTTTCCCAGCATCACTCCTACCAGGTTATAGCATGCATCTTTTTGAGAGAGCAGCTGGGATCAAGTATACTCTTGACTTATATGTTTGTTTATAAAGACAAATGGAGAAATCAATTTTTTTCCCTGAATTCTTAGGAGCACTTTAGTGAATAAAGAACCCGACAGTATGCTGGCCCACATGTTTAAGGACAAAGGTGAGTGCAACACATTGTTTTCACATTTTGTGAGATCTCTTTATAGCTGTATTGGCTTAAATCTTGTCCTTCTGTACTTTTTAATGATACCAATAATTTTTACACGAATGAAAACTTACTAGTATGTTACACAATTTTTCTTCCTAAATTTCTAACTTTGTTTATTGTTCATGGGGGCGTTCTCTTCACTATAATGGTGACACAGGTGTCTGGGGAAATAAGCAAGATCATAGAGGAGCTTTCTTAATTGACCGAAGTCCTGAGTACTTTGAACCCATTTTGAACTACTTGCGTCATGGACAGCTCATTGTAAATGATGGCATTAATTTATTGGGTGAGTTTTTATGATTCCTCACATTTTTGTAAAGTTGGGATTTTTAAATTTTGTTTCCACTTGCAGAGTAATATTAGTAACATATATTTTCATAAAGCGAAAGTATATCTTTTCCACTTTTAAAACTAAATTTTTTTATATATATGAGCATATATAGGTATGGAAATAGATGTAGGCATAGATACAGTCTTTGTGTATATGGGTATATGTCTAACCCATAAATTCTGATTTTAGATTCTAAAGAGATTAGATTTTATCACAAGGGTCTTTAAGCGATTTTGTTGTTTTTAATCAAATTGTGACTGTGACTTCACTTCCAAGTTATGCACCTTCCCATCATGTTGAGACATAGGGTCATCAAAAGGCGAAATTATCTTCAGAATCATAAGACTGGATTAGAATCTCAATTCTACAAGTTACTAGAAGTTTAACTTGGGGGAATTCTCTCTTGAGTCTACTTTGAAAATAGAGTATTAAAAATATGCTCATCCCTGACTACATCATAGGATTTTCACATTATAGAGATGATGTCAGCCAGACCCCTTATAAAGCAGTAGATGCATCTTCAAAGCTCATGGGCCTCTACCTGACTAAATTTGGTGTGACTTGATGAGTGGTGGGGGTGTGGTGATCTTGAGTGCACATTCCTAGTTAGCTTCCACAGATTGTTGCCATGTAGGTGTGTGGACATAGGGTGTCAAAGCCTTGACTTTTAAAAGAAAAGATAGAAATCTAAAATTTTATGTGAAATCTTCTTGTTTTGAAAATACTGTATGCCAAAAACATCAGTATCAGCCTGGGCTGGTGGTGAGGCAAAGGAGCTAACTTAACAATCTCTGGAGTATGATAGATAACATTCAGTAACTTTCATTGTTTCTGTTTTAAAGTCTGCATTGCCTTTAAAGCTTACCCATTGCAAAAAAATGACCTTATTTGACCTTTCACCTAGCTTCATACCTATTCATTACAAATTCTTTGTTGCTTTCTTATTTTTTACCTACCAACTGTTGCTTAAAACCATGTAAAACCTATTTTTATTTTAGTCATTCTGCAGAAATTATCATTAGAAAAATAAGCAATGGTCCTCTGTTGTACAGTCCTTTGCTTTTCAGCAGCTAGACCACTCCTGCTTACACACTGGTGGCCACTTTTTTTCTGAGGACACTTAAACTTCACTGTGTATCCTATGGGCTCTTCGATGCTTCCTAGTTCAATTTTTCTCTGTATCACTGATAGCCTTTCATATCTTCCCTGCCTAGGAGAGAACATCAGAAACACATATCCATGCTATCCCAGACTTCAGCTATTGCCAAGCTATGCTTGTTCCTTTTTCAGGTTTCTCAGCCATTGTTTTATTTATTCAGTTGTTCAGCAAGCAGAGCTCTGTACTGGATTCATTTTATAAAGCGTTACTACTTCTAATTAGTACAAAATCTATCCAGACTCTTCATAACATTTACAGGTTGCCCAACTGATTATATGCTTTACAATAATCCACACTGACTTATTTACCTTCTACCTCTATTTACTTAAATGACCTTATTTCTTACTCTTCCTAATTTCTGCTTTCATCAGTGAATATATTTTTTCCTTACTTTCATTATTTGTTTTCTGCCTTTAATGACCTTCACTTTTTCCAGTGAATCATGTTGTCCTATTCTGCTACCATTTATCTTCAAAACCTTCTTTTTCTGATTTTTAAAAAATATTTTACTTATTTAAGAGAGAGAGAGCATGAGTGGGGAGGAGGGATAAAGGGAGGGAGAAAAGCAGACTGCCCACTGAGCAAGGAGCCCAGCACACAGGACTCCATCCCAGGACCTAGAGATCATGACCTGAGCTGAAAGTAGACACTTAACTGACTGAGCCTCCCAGGCACCCCTCATTTTCTGCTTTAAATTCTGCTTTCCTTACCTTGTAGGTAAATTTGACTTCGATTATTCTCTAACTTGAAAGCTTTTCTTGCATTGCAATATTTTATTTCCTTGAAGTCACATAAATTTCTGAACACATAAATTTGGTCTGAAGTCACATAAATTTTCTGAACCCCAGTTTGATAGTAAAAAGAGAAAGGTCGTAAATGTCAGGAAACATACAATTTAATAATGATCAAGATGATCATTTGCCTACCAAGTGCCAAGCATTATACCTAATTATATATTGCATGTCACTTTTTTTTTTTTTTTAATTAACATAGAATGTATTATTTGCCCCACGGGTACAGGTCTGTGAATCATCAGATCAGACTGACACATTTCACAACACTCACCATAGCACATACCACCCCCACGTCCATAACCCAGCCATCCTATCCCTACCACCCCACCACCCCAGCACCCTCAGTTTGTTTCGTGAGATTAAGAGTCTTTTATGGTTTTATCTCCCTCCCCATCCCATCTTGTTTTATTCCTTCCCTCCCTACCCCCGATGATCCCCCACCCTGCCTCAAATTCCTCATATCAGAGAGAGCGTATGATAACTGTGTTTCTCCAGTTGACTTATTTCGCTTACCTAATACCCTCTATTTCCATCCACATTGTTGCAAACGGCAAGATTTCATTTTTTTAATGGCTGCATAGTATTCCATTATATATCTATCTATACCACATCTTCTTTATCCATTCTAGGTTCTTTTCCATAGTTTGGCTATTGTGGACATTGCTGCTATAAACATTGGGGTGTACGTGCCCCTTTGGATCACTGTGTTTATATATTTAAGGTAAACACCCAGTAGTATAATTGCTGGGTCATAGGGTGGCTCTATTTTCAACTTTTTGAGGAACCTCCATGCTGTTTTCCAGAGTGGCTGCACGAGATTGCATTCCCACCAACAGTGTATGAGGGTTCCCCTTTCCCCGCCTCCTCACCACATCTTTCTTTTCCTGACTTGTTAATTTTAGCCATTCTGACTGGTGTGAGGTAGTATCTCACTGTGGTTTTAATTTGTATATCCCTGATGCCAAGTGATGTTGAGTACTTTCTCATGTGTCTTTTGGCCATTTGTAGGTCTTCTTTGCAGAAATGTCTTTTCATGTCTTCTGCCCATTTCTTGATTGGATTATTTGTTCTTTGGGTGTTGAGTTTGAGAAGTTCTTTATAGATTTTGAATACTAGACCTTTATCTGATACATCATTTGAGAATATCTTCTGCCATTCTGTTGGTTGTCTTGTGATTTTGTTGACTGTTTCCTTTGCTGTGCAAAAGTTTTTGATCTTGATGAAGTCCCAGTAGTTCAAAAATGAACTACTTGCTTCCCTTACTTCCTTGCCTTTGGCAATGCTTCCCTTGCCTTTGGCGATGTTTCTAGGAAAAGTAGCTGTGGCTGAGGTCAAAGAGGTTGCTGCCTGTGTTCTCCTCAAGGATTTTGATGGATTCCTGTCTCACACTGAGGTCTTTCATCCATTTTGAGTCTAATTTTGTGTGTGGTGTAAGGAATTGGTCCAGTTTCATTCTTCTACATGTGGCTGTCCAGTTTTCCCAACACAATTTGTTGAAGAGACTCTTTTTTCCATTGGACATTCTTTCCTCCATTGTCGAAGATTAGTTGACATAGAGTTGACGGTCCATTTCCGGGCTCTCTGTTCTGTTCCCTTGATCTGTTTGTCTGTTTTTATGCCACTACCATACTTTCTTAATGATTACAGCTTTGTAATAGAGCATGAAGTCTAGAATTACGATTCCACCAACTTTGGTTTTCTTTTTCAACATTCCTCTGGCTATATGGGGTCTTTTCTGGTTCCATATAAATTTTAGGATTATTTGTTCCATTTCTTTGAAGAAATTGATGGTATTTTGATAGGGATTGCATTAAATCTGTAGATTGCTTTAGGTAAATGAACATTTTCACAATATTTGTTCTTCCAATCCATGAGCATGGAACATTTTTCTGTTTCTTGTGTCTTCCTGAATTTCTTTAATGAGTACTTTATAGTTTTCTGAGTACAGATTCTTTGCCTCTTTGGTTAGGTTTATTCCTAGGAATCTTATGGTTTTGGATGTCTTCTGTCTTGCTCTTGGTATATAGAAATGCAGCTGATTCCTATGCATTGATTTTATATCTTGACACTGTACTGAATTCCTGAAAGAGTTCTAGCAGTTTTGGAGTGGAGTCTTTTGGGTTTTCCACATAAAGTATCATATCATCGGCAGAGAGTGAGAGGTTGACTTCTTCTTTGATGATTTAGATACCTTTTATTTCTTTTTGTTGTCAGATTGCCAAGGCTAGGACTTCTAGTACTATGTTGAATAGCAGTGGTGATAGTGGACATCCCTGCCGTGTTTCTGATCTTAGCTGCAAAGCTGTCAGGTTTTCCCCATTGAGAATGATGTTCGCTGTGGGTTTTTCCTAGATTGATTTGATGATATTGAGGGACGTACCCTCTATCCCTACACTTTGAAGAGTTTTGATCAAGGAAGGATATTGTACTTTGTCTAATGCTTTTTCAGCATCTGTTGAGAGAATCATGGTTCTTGCTCTTTCTTTTATTAATGCATTGCTTCACATCGATTGACTTACAGATGTTGAACCAAACTTGCAGCCCAGGAATTAATCCCACTTGATCGTGGTGAATAATCCTTTTAATGTACTGTTAGATCCTAATGGCTAATATTTTGGTGAGAATTTTTGCATCTGTGTGCATCAAGGATATTGGTCTGTAATTCTCCTTTTTGATGGGGTCTTTGTGTAGTTTTGGGATGAAGGTAATGCTGGCCTCATAAAATGAGTTTGGAAGTTTTCCTTCCATTTCTATTTCTTGGAACAGTTTCAGGAGAATAGGTATTAATTCTTCTTTAAATGTTTGGTAGAATTCCCCTGGGAAACCATCTGGTCCTGGGCTCTTGTTGGGAGATTTTTGATGACTGCTTCAATCTCCTTAGTGGTTATGGGTCTGTTCAGGTTTTCTATTTCTTCCTGGTTCAGTTGTGATAGTTCATACATCTCTAGGAATGCATCCAGTTTTTCCAGATTGTCAAATTTGCTGGCATCAGTTGCTCATAATATGTTCTTATAATTGTTTGTATTTCTTTGGTAGTGGTTGTGCTCTCTAGTCTTTCATTCATGATTTTATTAATTGGGTCCTTTCCCTTTCCTTTTTGATAAGTCTGGCCAGGGGGTTATCAATCTTATTAATTCTTTCAGAGAACCAGTTCCTAGTTTCATTGATTTGTTCTACTGTTCTTTTGGTTTCTATTTCATTGATTTCTGCTCTGACCTTTATTATTTCCCTTCTCCTGCTTGGTTTAGGGTTTCTTTGTTGTTCTTTCTCTACTTTAGGTGTAGGGTGAGGTTGTGTATTTGAGAACTTTCTTGTTTCTTGAGAAAGGCTTGTACTGCTATATACTTCCCTCTCAGGACCGCCTTTGCTGTGTCCCAAAGATTTTGAACAGTTGTGTTTTAATTTTCATTTGTTTCCATGAATGTTTTCAATTCTTCTTTAATTTCCTGGTTGACCCATTCATTCTTTAGTAGGATGCTCTTTAGCCTCCATATATTTGAGTTCTTTCCAACTTTCCTCTTGTGGTTGAGTTCTAGTTTCAAAGCATTGTGGTCTGAAAATATGCAGGGAATGATCCCATTCTTCTGGTACCTGTTGAGACCTGATTTGTGACCCAGGATGTGATCTATTCTGGAGAATGCTCCATGTGCACTAGAGAAGAATGTATATTCTGTTGGAATGTTCTGAATTTATCTGTGATGTTTATCTGATCCAGTGTGTCATTTAAGGCCTTTATTTCCTTGTTGATCTTTGGCTTAGATCTGTCCATTTCAGTGAAGGGAGTGTTAAAAGTCCCCTACTATTATTGTATTATTGTTGATGTGTTTCTTTGATTTTCTTGTTAATTGGTTTATATAATTGGCTGCTCTCATGTTAGGGGCATAGATATTTAAAATTGTTAGATCTCCTTGTTGAACAGACCCTTTAAGTATGATATAGTGTCCTTCCTCATCTCTTATTATAGTCTTTGGCTTAAAATCTAATTGATCTGATAGAAGGATTGCCACCCCAGCCTTCTTTTGATGTCCATTAGCATGGTAAATTGTTTTCCACCCCCTCACTTTAAATCTGGAGGTGTCTTTGGGTCTAAAATGAGATTCTTATAGACAGCATATTGATGGGTCTTGTTCTTTTTATCTATTCTGCTACCTGTGTCTTTTGATTGGGGCATGTAGCCCATTTACATTCAGGGTAACTATTGAAAGATATGAATTTAGTGCCATTGTATTGCCTGTAAGGTGACTGTTACTGTATATTGTCTCTGTTCCTTTCTGGTCTATTTTTTTTTTTTTTTTTAAGTTTTCATTTATTTGACAGACAGAGATCACAAGTAGGCAGAGAGGCAGGCAGAGAGAGGAGGAAGCAGGCTCCCAGCTGAGCAGAGATCCCGATATGGGGCTCGATTCCAGGACCCTGGGATCATGACCTGAGCCAGAGGCAGAGGCTTTAACCCACTGAGCCACCTAGGCGCCCCAGGTCTATCTTACTTTTGAGCTCTCTCTTTGCTTAGAGGACCCCTTTCAATATTTCCTCTAGGGCTGGTTTTGATGTTTGCAAATTCTTTTAATTTTTGCTTGTCCTCAAAGCTTTTTATCTTTCCTTCTATTTTCTTTTTTTTTTTTAAATAAAGATTTTTATTTATTCATTTGACAGAGACACAGCAAGAGAGGGAACACAAGCAGGGGGAGTGGAAGAGGGAGAAGCAAGCCTCCTGAGCAGGGAGCCCAATGCAGGACTCGAGCCCAGGACCCTGTGATGATCATGACCTGAGCCGAATGCAGATGCTTATGACTTAGCCACCCAGGCACCCCTCTCCTTCTATTTTCAAGGACAGTCTAGCTGGTTATAGTATTCTCTGCTGCATAATTTTCTCATTTAGTGCTCTGAATATATCATGCCAGTCCTTTCTAGCCTGCCAGGTCTCTGTGGGGAGGTCTGTTGCCAATCTAATATTTCTACCATTAGATCTTACAGACCTCTTGTCCCGAGCTGCTTTCAGTGTTTTCTCTTTGTCACTGAGACTTGTAAGTTTTACTATTAGATGACAGAGTGTTGACCTATTTTTATTGATTTTTGAGGGTGGTTCTCTGTGCCGCCTGGATTTTTTTTTTTTTAAGATTTTATTTATTTATTTGACAGACAGAGATCACAAGTAGACAAAGAGGCAGACAGAGAGGAAGTGAAGCAGGCTCCCTGCTGAGCAGAGAGCCTGATGTGGGGCTCGATCCCAGGACCCTGGGATCATGACCTGGCCCGAAGGCAGAGGCTTAACCCACTGAGCCACCCAGGTGCCCCTGCCTCCTGGATTTTGATCCTTGTTCCCTTTGACAAATTAGGGAAATTCTGTGCTAGAATTTGCTCCAGTATACCTTCTGCCTCTCTCTCTCTTTCTGCTTCTTCTGGGATCCCAGTTATTCTAATATTGTTTCGTCTTATGGTATCCCTTATCTCTCAAATTTTCCCCTTTTGGTCCAGTAATTGTTTATCACTCTTTTTCTCAGCTTCTTTATTCTCCATCATTTGGTCTTCTATATTACTAATTCTCTCTTCTGCCTCATTTATCCTAGCAGTAAGAGCCTCCATTTTTTATTTCACCTCATTAATAGTTTTTTTAATTTCAACTTGGTTAGATTTTAGTTCTTTTATTTCTCCAGAAAGGGATTTTATTTCTCCGGGAAGGGATTCTCTAGTATCTTCCATGCTTTTTTCAATCCCAGCTAGCACCTTGATAATAGTCATTCTGAACTCTAGTTCTAACATATTATTTTTTTTTTAAAGATTTATTTATTTATTTAACAGAGATCACAAGTAGGCAGAGAGGCAGGCAGAGAGAGAGGGGGGAAGCAGGCTCCCCGCTGAGCAGAGAGCCCAATGTGGGGCTTGATCCCAGGAACCTGGGATCATGACCTGAGCTGAAGGCAAACGCTTTAACCGACTGAGCCACCCAGGCACCCCAGCTCTAACATATTATTAATTTCATATTGATCAGGTCCCTAGCCTTTGGTACTGCCTCTTGTTCTTTTTTTTGTGGTGAGTTTTTCAGCCTTGTCATTTTATCCAGATAAGAGTAGATGAATGAGAGAACAAAATACTAAGAATTTAACAATGACCCTAGAAAAATATATACTAACCAAATCGGGGAGAAGAAAGGAGGGAAAAAAATATATATATATTTTTTCATTTTTATTTTTATTTTACATATATATACGTATGTATACACACATACACATATGTGTGTGCATATATATAAAATATAATATTATTTATATATATATATTAGACTAGTGAATAGAATAGAGCCTTACACTTGATTTTGGGTGTATTTTGGTCTGTTAAGAGAAACTACCTCCCAAAACTTTAAAGAAAGAAAAACTTACATATATTTAAAAATAAAGGTAAACACATCAAAGGGATGGAATATTACTGTAAGGATTAAAATTACATATACTTAAAAATAAAGGTAAACACGTTGAAGGGATGGAATATTACTGTAAAGATGAAAATTTAAAAAGATTCTAAAAAAGCATTGATAAGAGGTTGGTCAAAAAAAAGAAAAAAAAGAGGAAAGAATGTTATCAGGCTGGAGACTAGAACAAAGCCATGCAGTAGATTTAGGGTATATTTTCATCTATTAGAAGAAATTGAATTCCAATTTCTATTAGAAGAAATTGTATTCCAAAATTTTAAAGAAAAAACCTATCTGTATACAAAAAATAAGGTTAACTACAATGAAGGGATAAAATATAACCATAACAATGAAAATTTTAAAAGATTTTTAAAAGGGTATTGTTAAGGTAAAATAGTTAAAAAAATTAAAATAGGGAAGAGGAAAAGTTAAAAAAGAATTCAACTTTGGAAGAGTAAAGGATCATGGGGAAAAAAGCCATGTATTCTATGTGTTGCTTTCCCCTAGCTCTGGAGCTCTGCAGTTCTCATTGATAAGTCAACTTGGTCCTGGCTGGATGTTCTTGCTGATCTTCTGAGGGAGGGGGCTGTTGCAGTGATTCTCAAATGTCTTTGCCCGAGGTGGAATTGCACTGCCCTTGTCAGGGTCCAGGCTAAGTAACCTGCTTGGTTTTGGTCTCTGGAGCTTTTATTCCCTGAACACTTTCCATATAGCTTTGGCGGACGGTAACGAGGATGGCGGCCTCCCAATCTCTGGCACCGCAGGAGCCGAGAGTTTGGGGCCCCACCCCTCAGTGCACCCTCAGAGAAAAGCAGTCAATCCCTCCCATTTCCCTGGTCTCCAACTGCATTCTGTGCTCACCTGGCCTGTGACTGAGCGTTTCTTTCTCTGGTGCATGGTCCTGTTTGGAGTCTAGAAACCTAGCAGATTTCTGCAGTGTACTTCCGTGCTGCTCCTCCCAGAGGAGGAAGGAGGGGGTTCTCCCTGGATCTGCCACTTGTGCGGTTCCTGCTCAGAAAGCAGTGGCCCGACTGTGCTGGAGAATATGGTTTAAGGTAACCCCAAGCTTGAGCCCACTGCTTGGCTCTTTCTGCAGCCTGCTTCCCTGCTCCGATACCTGGGGCTCTCTCACAGTCAGCTACCCTGGTCTTTTTGTGACCCCACCGGTCCTGAGACCATACTGTCCCTGTGAGGGCTCCACTCCCACTAAGCCTCTGGAACAATGTCCCTCAGTGGACGAGACTACTAAAAGTTCCAGTTTTGTGCTCTGCTGCTCTACCTCTTGCTGTGAGCTGGCTCCACGCCCCACATTCTCTCTTCCCGTCTGTTGCCTCGGAATCACTTCTCCACATGTCCTACCTTCCAGAAAGTGGTTGATTTTCTGTTCCTAGAATTGCTGCTCTTTCTCTCTTCTATTTCCTATTGAGTTTGTAGGTGTTCAGAATGGTTCAATAACTATCTAAGCTTAACTCTTGGGACCTGATATTTATGTGTCCTACTCTTCTGCCAAGTTGCTCCTCCTATTCTATTGCATATCTCTCTTAATACTTATGTCAGCTTTGTCGAGAAAGTGATAATACTCCCATTTCACAATGTAAACAGGAACTTTAATTAAGAGAAAGAATACAGGGCACCTGGGTGGCTCAGTGGGTTGGGCCACTGCCTTCGGCTCAGGTCATGATCTCAGGGTCCTGGGATCGAGTCCCACATCGGGCTCTGCTCAGCGGGGAGCCTGCTTCCCTCTCTCTCTCTCTGCCTGCCTCTTTGTCTGCTTGTGATCTCTCTCTGTCAAATAAATAAATAAAAATCTTTAAAAGAGAAAGAATACATAGCTTCTCTAAGGCAAAAAAGGAAGTAAGGGGCAGAACTGGGATTCAAATCTGATTCCTAGTGGTGCTGACAGAAAATTTGCTAAATATTACTTACTTTTCTCAACTATGCCCCATAGGTGCCTTTTGTGTTTATAAGGCTTTTCTGGAATTTTTAAAGTTTTGATTCTAAACCTAAAAGTAGGGGGAAAAATATCCTTACTCTATTCCTTGGGGGGTTCTGATCGACTCAGAAGATTGAGGCACACTGAGAGTGAAACTCATTAGAAACCCCTTTTTATGGTGGGTGTCTACCGGGGATAGATAGGAAATATGGCTGTCGCTTCATGAGGAATCCAAAGATGAGGCCACTCTGGCGTGGACTGGAAATTGTTGTGCCAGAACAGCTGCCTAAGTAGTGTGCTGTTTATCAGATGACCTTTGTTTTGCAACTGGAATATTAGAAGTGGAAATGGGCTTTCCCTGAGAAGATCATAATCTTCCCAGATAACTGCTGAGCTTCCTGTATCTACCTATAGTTACCCTTATTGGCTTGGAACTATTCAAAGGAAGAGATTATGTCACTTAACTTTCTTTGTAATTTCTAATCCTTAGGAATTTTTTTTAACAAGTTAAAAAACTCAGCTAAATGACTGAGGTCTTCATTTGAAGGAAAGTGGATTCCAAATTTCTTCCCAAATATCCTGATGAAGATGTTTAATAGATGTAAGAACATATAGTATATATACTAAGTCACCTAGAGAATGTACAGATATTTTTTAACCAAGATAAGACAAGCAAATGATACATAAAAATCCCTTTTATCATTTAGAAATAGTTTTTTTAATTGATTCTCCTTCAGAGAGGGTTCTGAGTCATTCTGTTGACTTTTATTTTGAAACTAATTTACTTTTATTCATTTCTATAATTTCCTGATTCAGTAAGTAAAAGAGAGTTGTCACAAACCCATTCATATCTGCTCCACTGAAGAAGTCAATGAAATGTTAAGATGAGGTGAATTAATCATTTAGTAGACTCACAATCAGACTTATTTCAATTATTTTAGGGACTCATAAAATTAGGAGTTTTTGCCTGTGGCCTATTACCAGAAAATTTAGAAATATAGAAGGTTTTCATTCTGATTCATTAGTTTCCTGTTTTTCTTTTGCTGAATGTAAACTATGTAGAAAAACTTTGTATTACAAATATTTAAAAGTATTCTGTATACATGTTCTACACTTGAGTTATTTTTCTTCTATATTGATTACCTGCTTGTTGAATTTCACTTGTATTGTGAGGATTTAACAAAGAATTTTTTATAAATATTAAAATGAATAGTTTTCTGTAAAAGTCACATCGTTTTTATTATGATAGGTGTGTTAGAAGAAGCCAGATTTTTTGGTATTGACTCATTGATTGAACACCTGGAAGTGGCAATAAAGGTAAGGCTCTTTTTACATTAGCCAGTTTTATAGTTATTGTAGCTGTCTCCCAAAATGCGCCATTGATTTCTTAATATCTGTTTCAAGAATTCTCAACCACCAGAGGATCATTCGCCAATATCTCGAAAGGAATTCGTCCGATTTCTGCTAGCCACTCCAACCAAATCAGAATTGCGTTGCCAGGTAATTAAAGCAGACTTTTATGTGAATTATTTGTGTCAGCAAAGCTGTGAGTAAAGTTTAACATTTTTCTTGGATTTTTTTTTTTTTTTGCCTTATGTTCCTTTTTTAGGCAAGATACAATTTAATTATGGGTGATAGCATTGATTTAATCCCAAAATGGTTGGCAAAAAAAGAGATGTAATGTCCTTTTTTATTATCTAATATGCCCCATGTGGCAATTTGAATAGTTCATCAAAATTGCAGCAATTAAAATAAAAAGTCCATTCTTCGTACATTTGTTATATATGGCCAGTCAGTGGTAGATACTTTTATGTATTAAAGATTTTAGGGGCGCCTGGGTGGCTCATTTGGTTAAGCGACTGCCTTCAGCTCAGGTCATGATCCTGGAGTCCCAGGATCGAGTCCCGCATCAGGCTCCCAGCTCCACGGGGAGTCTGCTTCTCCCTCTGACCTTCTCCTCGCTCATCCTCTCTCTCACTGTCTCTCTCTTCTCTCAAATAAATAAATAAAATGTTTAAAAAAAAAAAAGATTTTATAAATCTCAATACTTACTTTTTTAAGAATAAAACTACCTTGAATTATTGAATACTTATAAAATAGATAAAAATATATAAACAATACTTATTAATATATATGTACATGGCCAACAGAGATGGTTCTTTAGAAATTTTTGCACATGGGGTGCCTAGGTGGCTCAGTGGGTTAAGCCTCTGCCTTTGGCCTGGGTCGTGATCTTGGGGTCCTGGGATTGAGCCCCATGTCGGACTCTCTGCAAAGTGGGGAGCCTGCTTCTCCGTCTCTCTCTCTTTGCCTTCCTCTCTGTCTATTTATGGTCTCTTTCTGTCAAATAAATGAATAAAATCTTTAAAAAAAAAAAAAAAAGAAATTTTTGCACATAAAGTATAGCCAGACTGGATTTTAATGTTATATTTAAAGTTTCTTTTACTAAGAATCCATTAAGGATGCTGGTTTTATGTCTAAGTTTTATCTGATCATGTCTTCTAGTAAACTCCAAATGACTGACCTGCCAGTTGCTTCTAAGAAACTTGGGGGTTAGCTACAGTCATAAAATGTAAAATAACAGGTGGTTTAAATTTTGTGACAGTTTGTCTTTTTCTTAATTTTAGGGTTTAAACTTCAGTGGTGCTGATCTTTCTCGTTTGGACCTTCGATACATTAACTTCAAAATGGCCAATTTAAGCCGCTGCAATCTAGCACACGCTAATCTTTGCTGTGCAAATCTTGAACGAGCTGATCTCTCCGGATCAGTACTTGACGTAAGAATCATTTTTTTGTTATAAGAGAGAATTAAATGTTTAGTCTCTTGAACAGTGTCAACAAGCAGAAATGATCTCTCTGTTTGGGGTTTTACTTGAAAACATAGTTTAAGTTGATAAAACCCAAGGTTCTGAAAGTGAAATGTGTTAGTTTTGCAACTTTAATATCCTTCAGTAAATGAAGACCTGAAATATTTAGCAACTATTAAGAAATGAAATCTTGAGGGGCACCTGGGTGGCTCAGTTGGTTGGGCAGCTGCCTTCGGCTCAGGTCATGATCCCAGCGTCCTGGGATCGAGTCCCACATCGGGCTCCTTGCTCATCAGGGAGCCTGCTTCTTCCTCTGCCTCTGCCTGCCATTCTGTCTGCCTGTGCTTGCTCTCTCTCCCTCTCTCTCTCTGACAAATAAATAAATAAAATCTTTAAAAAAAAAAAAGAAATGAAATCTTGAAATTAGATCCTCATCCCTTCAATATAGTGTACTTTAAAAGGACTTCTATTTTAAGTGAATTAGGAGGGTAAAGCTGAATAGGACCTTTGAGATCTTTCATTCAGCCCCATTCCTGGAGTGGGGAAATATTGCTCTACAGGTATTTGGCAGAGATATTGTGAAATAAACATGATATGTGTCAGGTTGTATAAGTTAGCATCTCTGTGTCTCTCCTGCTCTCTATATATATACTTATGCGTGTGTGTGTTTACATGTTTGTGTGTATATATATACATTTGACCCTTGTACAACACTGGGGCTGGAGCACTGGCCTCTGTGCAGTCAAAAATCCACATACAACATTTGACTCCTCCAAAAGGTAACTACTAACAGTCCACTGTTGACCAGAAGCCTTACCAATAACATGAACAGTCAATTAGCATATTTTTTTTTTAAGATTTTATGTATTTATTTGACAGATCACAAGTAGGCAGAGAAGCAGGCAGAGAGAAAGAGAGAAGCAGGCTCCCCGCTGAGCAGAGAGCCCGATGCAGGGCTCAGTCCCAGGACTCTGAGATCATGACCTGCAATGAAGGCAGAGGCTTAACCCTCTGAGCCACCCAGGTGCCCCAAACATAATTAGCATATATTTTATATGTTGTCTGTATTATATACCATACTCTTACAATAAGGTAAGATAGAGGAAAGAAAATGTTATTAAGAGAATCATAAGAATGAGAAAATACATTTACAGTACTATATTATATTGATTTTTAAAAATCTACATATAGGGGACCTGGGTGGCTGTCGGTTGATCTTGATCTCAGGGTCACAAATTTGAGCCCCACATTAGGCTCCACACTCAATCCCAGGACCTGGGATCAAGACCTGAGCCAAAGTCAGATGTTTAACTGACTGAGCCACCTAGGCACCCCTCTATTTTTAGTTTTTTGAGGAACCGCCATACTGTTTTCCACTGTGGCTGTACCAGTTTGCATTCCCACCAACAGTACATGAGGGTTCCTTTTTCTCCGCATCCTTGTCAACACTTGTTATTTCTTGTGTTTTTTATTTTAGCCATTCTGAGAGGTCTGAGGTGATATAGCTCATTGTGGTTTTGATTTTTCATTTGCACTTCCCTGATGATGAATGATGTTGAGCAATGTTTCATGTGTCTGTTGGCTATCTGGTTGTCTTCTTTGGAAAAATGTCTGTTCATATCTTTTATCCATTTCTTAACTGGATTATTTATTGTTTTGTGTTGAGTTGTATAAGTTCTTTGTATATTTTGTGTGTTAACCCCCTATTGGATGTGTTATTTGCAAATATCTTCTCCCATTCAGTAGGTTGTCTTCATTGATGATTTCATTTGCTGTGCAGAAGTATTTTCTTTTGGTGTAGACCCAATAATTTAATTTTGTTTTTGTTTTCTTTGCGAAAGGAGACTTACCTAGAAAAATGTTTCTTTGGCTGATGTCAAAGAAATTACTGCCTGTGTCCTCGTCTAGCATTTTTACAGTTTCAAGTCTCACATTTAGGTCTTTAATCCATTTTAAGTTTATTTTTGTGTATGGTTTAGGAAAGTGGTCCAGTTTCATTCTTTTGCGTGAAGCTGTCCAGTTTCCTTATACCATTTCTTGAAGAAACTGTCTTTCCCATTGTATATTCTTGCCTCCTTTGTCACATATTTTTTTTTTCTTTTGAGAGGGACAGGGGAGAGGAAGAGGGAGAGAGAATCTTGAGCAGGCTCGATTTCACAACCTAAGGTCATGACCTGAGCTGAAATCAAGAGTCAGATGCTTAACTGAGTTGCCTAGGCACTCCTCCTTTGTCATAGATTAATTGACAATAAAAGCGTGGCCTCTTTTACACTCTGTGCTGTTCTGTTAACTTCCATACTGGTTTTATAAGTGATTCATCTACTACTTTTATTATATTTGCATTTACCTGTGAAATTTTTTCCTTTCCTAATTCTCTTACTCCTGATGATGTCCTTTTTTTTTTCTCCATTCGAAGAATTGCCTTTAACATTTCTTATAAAGCTGGTTTAGTGGAGATGAACTGCCTTCTACTTTTGTTTGTCTGGAAAACTCTCTCTCTCCTTCTATTCTTAATGATAGCCTTGCTGGGAAGAGCATAACTGGTTTCAGGTTTTTTCCTTTTAGCACTTTAAATATGTCATGCCACTCCTTTCTGGCCTCTAGTGTCTGCTGAAAAATCAGCAGATTGCCTTACGGGGTTTCCCTTATATATAACTTTTTTTTTTCTTGGTGCTTTTAACTTCTCCCTTTATCACTACTTTTTGCAATTTTCATTATCATGTCCCTTGATGTGAACCCTCACAGGTTGATTCTTTTGAGGTCTCTGTGCCTCCTAGATATGGATTTCTCTTTTATTCCCAGATTCAAGTTGTTTGTAGCTATTATTTCTGGAAACAAATTTTCTGCCCCCTTTCTGTCTCTTCTCTTTCTGAGATCTGTGTAATGCATATGTTACTACACTTAATGTCACTGAGTTCCCTTAATGTAGTTTAATTTTTTTATTCTTTTTGCTGTTCATCTTGGTTGATTTCCATTACTCTGTCCTCCATCTCACTGATCCATTCTTCTGCTTTCTCTGGTCTACTGTTTATTCCCTCTAGTGTATTTTTAATTTCAGTTCTTCATCCTATGATTGGTTCTTATATTTTCTCTCTCTTTGTTGAGGGTCTCACTGAGATCCTTCACTCTCCTCAGATCCAGTAACTCTCTTTATGATCATTTCTTTGAATTCTCTATCAGGCATATAGCTTATTTCCATTGCATTTAGCTCTTTTGCTGTGATTTTGTCCTATCCTTTCATTTGGGACATATTCCTCTGTTTCCTCATTTTGTCTAACTCTCTGTATCTGTTTCCATGTATTACAAGAATCAGCTCTGTCTCCTGCTCTTAAAAGTAGTGGCCTTAGGAAGAAGAGGTCCTGTAGTGGCCTGTAGTTCAATGGTCCTTGTTCACCAGAACCAGGCACTTTGAGCAGAGGTGTCTCCCCTATGTGTTGCATGTGCTCTACTGTTGTGGCTGAGCTGCTTTTGCCTTCAGTCTGATTGGCTGCTTCAGTGCATTTTCCTTGTGGGGCAGGGTTTGGTCCTTATGCTGTTAAGTGCCAGTCTGGGGCCACCTTGGGCTTATAGTTGGGTCAGACCAGATGCCAGCCCCCAGCCTGTTGCTTGTGCTATAGTCGCACCTAACTGCAGGGTGCTCTCCCTGTGCTGTCACCTTGGGAACTTTTGATAATAGTTACAGTCTATTTTACCTGGGTGCACAACACAAAGAACCAGAGACATTTATCTTCATATTATCAGCTTTCCATCTGGTTAATATTGTAATATTTAAAATACAGTCATTGGGGCACCTAGGTGGTTCTGTTGGTTGGGCGTCTCCCTTCAGCTCAGGTCATGGGATCCAATGATCCCATGATGAAGTCCTGCATCGGGCTCCCTGCAGGGAGCCTGCTTTTCCCTCTCCCTCTGCTATTCCCTCTCCTTGTGCTCTCTCACTCTGTCAAATGGATAAATAAAATCTTTTTTTAAAAAGTTAAAAAATAAAATAGAGTCATCTCTTAGTTATTTTGTCCTTCCAGGTCCTCATTTATCTTACCACTCAGTCTGAGCTTCTGTACTACCTTGTGTAAATGCAAAGGCAGAGATGGGAAAGTATGTGTGCATTTCTCAATTTTCTGTGATTTGAAATGATCTGTAGCATATTTCCCTTTCCATAGAATTGACTGTGGGGTAAATGGAATTGCAATTATAAAATATAATTTTTTTGTTAGGTATGGCAATAACATAACTTGATCAACCTTAGGATTTTAGAAATCTTCACTATTGTAGTTTGTTTGTTTTAAAGATTTTTATTTATTTATTCAACAGACAGAGATCACAGGTAGGCAGAGAGAGGGGGAAAGCAGGCTCCTCACTTGTGGAGAGCCTGATGTGAGGCTCGATCCCAGGATGCTGAGATCATGACCTGAGCCAAAGGCAGAGGCTTAACCCACTGAGCCACCCAGGTGCCCCGATTCACTGTTGTAGTTTTAATGACAACTACAATTGTCATTTATATAGTGCCTTACATTTTTGTGTGTATGTGCCTTACAGTTCTTAAGACAGCTTTATATTCATCATCTACTTTGGTCACAATTTGTGAAGTTCTAATGTTAATGTCATCTTTATAGCTTCCTGCCTTATCCAGTTGCTGCTGGGAGTTCTGATCTGATGACACTGAATCATCAGAGATAAATATATGTTAGAATTTTAAATTATGTTAATTTTCTAGTTTTTTACTCGGTTTTTGTTTTTTTTTTTACTGGTTTTTTTTTACTAGTTTACTAGTTTTGTATTTTGCACTATAATTTGGGTGTTTGGGGTTGTCAATGTGGTGTAGTAGTGGTTGATACAGAAAGACCCAACAATAGTTTGTAGTGTTTTGTAGCCAGATGATGCCTGGAAATGCTGGCCTTAGTATTCTTACCTTTGAAATGAAGGTAGTAATAGCAGGATTGAACATCAAGAATTTTGTTGATTCCTACAGAAACAGGAAGAGAAATCCCTACCCCTGACAAGTTTATGCCTTCTTTACCCATACATTTCAGCTCTCATGTCACAACCAGGGCTGTTCCTGAAAGTAGAAGTAGGATGTCACAGTTGACTCTCCCAACTCTTATCTAAACTCTTAACGTTTTGTGTAAAATAGACGTATTAATTGGGCTGTTCTTTCTTTTAAAATGGTTCTTTTAAAAGAACTATTTCTGGGGCACCTGGGTGGCTCAGTGGATTAAGCCTCTGCCTTCAGCACAGGTCATGATCTCAGGGTCCTGGGATTGAGGCCCTCATCAGGCTCTCTACTCAGCAGGGAGCCTGCTTCCCCCTCTCTCTCTGCCTCCCTCTCTGCCTACTTATGACCTCTCTTTTTCTCTGTCAAATAAATAACTAAAATCTTAAAAACAAAAACAAAAACACTATTTCTTGAAATAGTTCTCAATTCTTTTTGGGTCTAGTGAGAAAAGTCTTCATTGTAAACAGAAAATAATTGATGGTGAATGCATGGAATTGAGTTTCCACCCCCTGTCTATCTTTTCTTTTACTGTTTGAGCCAATTTTTTCTTGCCCAAACAAAATTCTGAATGTTAAAACATGGACTTCTCTCTTTTCCTTGCCAGTGTGCAAATCTCCAAGGAGTCAAGATGCTCTGTTCTAATGCAGAAGGAGCATCCTTGAAACTGTGTAATTTTGAAGATCCTTCTGGTCTTAAAGCCAATTTAGAAGGTGAGCTTCTATCTATAATTACACTGTCTAAGGTAAAAACAAACCATGAAGTAACAAGCCCAACAAAATAATTGTTACAGGGAATTCATGACCACTATAGGAAGATACAGATTTCTTCTGTCCTCATACTTGGAGAATGAGCAAAAGAGTAAATTCTGTCTTGGTCTCAGTCATATGTTAGGCAAGAAGTTAGGGAAAATCCAGCCTTTGATCATGAATAAGGCTTTAGTTGGAGCATTAAGTACCAGCATCTCAAACTTGGAAACTAAACATCATACTCTTACACTGACTAAAATGAATTTCAGTTTGCACAAAGCCAGGCAGTTTTTGTCATTGTGATTTAATGTTTTTTTCATGAATGCCTGATGACTGTTCTGTCAGTGAACTGGTCACTTGGTTTAGTTGCAAGTTAGGGACTCAGGGTACTTCCCTTCCTTATAACCTTCCAGAGGCTGCTGTAAAGACGCTACTTGTCTAAGACTGAATTGAATCCTTCCCTCAAAAATATCGACTAAAACATTCTTCATTCATAGTATAAGCAAACAGTTTTTTAACAGTGAACTCTTTCTGTGTGGAAGTTGATTGAGAGACTGAGACTTATGGTTCACAGAGTTCTTTCAGAAAGTTAAAGGAGCCTGTCATCATTCACCTCCATTAAGTCATCCTGTGGTTTTTTTTGAAGGTAGAGGACTATAAATATTTTTAAGTTCAACTACTCCCTAAATATGTTCACTTTAGGTGCTAATCTGAAAGGTGTGGATATGGAAGGAAGTCAGATGACAGGAATTAACCTGAGAGTTGCTACTTTAAAAAATGCAAAGTTGAAGAACTGTAACCTTAGAGGAGCAACTCTGGCAGGAACGGATTTAGAGGTGAGTCACCAATTTCTTAAGAGTTTTTTGAATCCACAGTTACTGGGTATCTCATGAAAATTTATTGAAATCATAAAGTACTTGGCTGGTAAAAACCGGCAGGTAGCATGCCAGCACCACTGGAGGGATGTTTTCTTATCGATTGCTTGTTTCAACAAATTTGAACCCCAAAGCAGGGTTCAGTTACACAAGTCCTAGATGCCAGTCTCAGATTTGGAGATTCATCTGACATTTGCTCTAAGTTGATTTCCTTTCTCCTCTTTTCCTTGGGTCTCCTTTAGGTAGAGCAGTTTTGATGGGTGTCTTTATTAATCTAATTTATTGTGGATTTTTTAAAAAGATTTTTATTTATTTGACACAGAGATAGCACAAGCAGGGGGAGCAGCAGGCAGAGAGAGAAGCAGGCTCCCCGCTGAGCAAGGATCCCAATGTGGGGCATGATCCCAGGATCTTGAGGTCGTGATCTGAGCTGAAGGTAGACACTTAACCGACTGAGCCACCCAGAAGCCCCTCATTGTGTTTTTCTTAAGTTTTAATTCCAAGCAGAATTGAATGGGGTCAGATTATTTTTTTAACTACTTGAGAAATTTAAAAGATATCCAGGTTTGAAATCAGGTTCAAAGAAAGCCTGTTCTAAACTGGAATCATGTTCTTTTTGAATCTCAACTTGAGATTTTAATTTTGTCCATGTATCTCTTTCATCAGAATTCTGTATGTTGTCTTAAATTGCAAATGCAGCTAGCAGACTTAAGGGCTATTGATCAGACTCCAGTGTTGTCCAGTAGCACTTTTTGCAATGCTAGACAGGTTCTAAATCTGTTTAGTACAGTAGCAACCAGCCCCTGTGGCTGTTGAGCACTTGAAATATGGCCAGTGCAACTGAGAAATGGATTTTTAAATTTTATTTCATTTTAATCCATTTAAATATAAGTAGCCATGGGGCGCCTGGGTGGCTCAGTGGGTTAAAACCTCTGCCTTCGGCTCAGGTCATGATCCCAGGGTCCTGGCATCGAGCCCCACATCGGGCTCTCTGCTCAGCGGGGAGCCTGCTTCCTCCTCTTTCTCTCTCTGCCTGCTTCTCTGCCTGCTTATGATCTCTGTCAAATAAATAAATAAAATCCTTAAAAATAAATAAATAAATAAATAAATAAATGAATGAATGAATGTAGCCATATGTGGCTATTGCCATCATATTGAACAGTACAGCCCTATCCCAGAAAATCTGGCCTATATTGGACTGAACAGTAGGTCAAAATTTGGCTTGTTTTTTTTCTTCTAATGTTTTTGCCTGTTCTCTTGATAGATCTTAGCAACAGAGTAGCAGGCCCCATTAAACTTAAAGGCAAAAATAATCAGCCTAAAGCCAAAAGTATAAACCTATTATAAGCACAGTTATTTAATTTTTTATTATTTGGTACTGTCAGACCAAAGATGATGATCCCCCTACCCTTGGTTTTAGTTAACCATATAGTCAAAGTCTTCCTGATTGCAACTGATTGCAAAGACTAATCAGGTTAACTGTTGAAGGGCAGTTGGTGACATTCTGTCCTAAATGGTTATGTGCCTTCACCCAGCACCTCCAGGGACTTATCCAAAATCCGTCTCATCTGTCACTGTGATCGCAAGAGAAATTTAAAAACAACTTCCAATTGTGGTGGTAGTTAACTGTTGTATACATTTATTAAAACTCATTGAACTGTGCATATAATTTAGGATTTAAAAAAAAAAAAAGGCAGTTCCCTGCTATAAAAAAGTTCACGTTGAGGAAAGGCAAAATCTCTTACATAATTTAATTTTGTAAGTAAAATCTCTTGCTCAGATGTTTTTTAATGATGTTTCCCAGCCTTGCTCAGGCCTTTTGTTATTGTTGTTGTTGGATTGTAGTAAATTTGCCCAGATAAAATTTATTACATTGGAGTCCATTCTGAGTTTTAAATGACTGATTCTTAAATATATGAACAGAAGAGACATGCTTCTTCTTTAACCTTTGTTTATCTCTATTTGTGATGGTCAGCCTGAGCATCACCTAGAGAAAAGAAATCCAATGGAAGAAAATCTGACTTTCTTCCTAAAACAGAAGTTTTCCAGAAATAACTGATTTTCATGATAACATGAGTTTCATGGGCCCGGGGAGTCATTTTGAGAGGGAGCAGAGAAGGCCCTCACCCTGCACCCGAATTTCATGAATATTGGTTTTGTCTTGCAGAATTGTGATCTGTCTGGCTGCGATCTTCAAGAAGCCAACCTGAGAGGTTCCAACGTGAAGGGAGCTATATTTGAAGAGATGCTGACACCACTGCACATGTCACAAAGTGTCAGATGAGAATTTCAGCGCTGAGGGAAGAAATCCAAGATGCAAAATATTTTCCTTATCAGTTTTTTTTCTCCACCCACTCAGTTGTCTAGAAGAAATAACACTGTAAGAGAATTAAAAAAAAAAAAAAAACCATTTAAAGGATTATGCTTGTTCTCAGCGGTGCATAAAGGAAAAAAGTGACTTTTTTCCACATTCTGGTTTTAATGGAGAAGCGCTCATGTAATAGATGTAGGGAAGCTAGATTAGCTTGCTGCCTTTTGAGTGGAGGTAGGGGGATTTTCCTGGCTTTATGACCAGAAATAGGATCCATTATATTTGCTTTTAAATAGGCATGATGTGGAAATACCATCTTGGTGTGAAATGTACTTGAGGATTTTAATTTATGAAAAGCACAACATATGCAATTATATTTATTGAATCTTTAGATGCAGTATGGATATTTAAATTGTTAAACTTTTTGAAAACTTTGCAGAGTTCAGGTTTATTAATAGCTTTAGTGATGCACTCCCCTACTTTAAATACCTGTCACGCTGTGTGAATATGGTGAGATCAGATTCCCCAAGGCTCTCTTTTCAGGTGCATTTTTATCATGTTTATTTTTTAGAACAAAGCAGTAGCTAAATTAAATCCTCAGTTCTTACTGATTGAGACAGAGTGAAAGAAAAGACATCATTATCAGCTCAAGTTAAGGTGGAATTCTCCAGATGGACAGTCTCCAGATGGACAAAGAACTTACCTATTGCTACAGCTTTTAAAGAGCATCATTAGAATTTCATTCAAAGCAGGTTCCACTCAACGCCAGCCCAGGCAATGTTACCAATTTACACTACTCGCCTTGTTTCCTCCTGTATAGTCAAAATAAGCATAGGAAGATATGTCAGAACCAAAAAACCAAGGTGCATTATTAATATTAATTTAATTCAAATGCCAAATAGTTTAAACAGGGCCAGCTTAGAAATAGGCATAAATCCCAGTCCACTGCAATCCAAGCTATAAATAAAATATGAACGAGTATGGCAATCATCTTTTGGACATCACCATAACTGCAGCTAAAACCCTACAGTGGGGAATGAGGGGATTTTAAACTGACAGTTTGATTATAGCCACCAAAAAACTGAAATAAGAGTAAAGGCATTTGGCTGGTCCAAGATGTAATACCAATCAGCACCTGTCTTTGACTTCTATTTTCTGGTTTCATTTAAATCAATTCTAGATTTATTTTCTCGAGTCCTCATCTCTGCAGTAGCAGAGACAGGGCCTCTACTCCTTACCAGTAACCCGTGTCCTTTTGTCTGCCCCAAGAACAGGGATATAAGCTGTGTCCAAATAGGTTCTGAATTCTGCAGACTCATCAGTTTGAAGCAATGAATCATTCAAAACTACTTTGTCTCCTCTGGGAGAATGACATGTCTTCAATATTTACGTAGCTTCTTCTATATACACATATGCAAAGCTTTCCTTAACAGTAAAAGGTACAATATGCATAGTGGGAGATCGGACCTTTACCGGTGAGGGAAAGCAACTTCAGAAATGAATTATTTTCTTTGCTTTATTATTTTTACCAAGACAGAGAAGTATTGTATTGAGAGATATCTATTTTCATAATCAATATGTGCCTAAATTATATTTAAATCATTTCACTCTGTACTATATATTTTCAATAATTATAGAACGTGTTGTTCATCCACTTAAGGGTACCTCTGTAGACATAACTTAAAACTGCAGAAGAATCCGAAAGAGCTAAACGTGGTATGCTTAGAAACTGCAGATTTTGGATCTAATGTATACTGCATTAATAAATGATGTGAAATGTTGAAAAGGAGTTTCTTGTCATGTTTTTGAAAATCAGCACTTGTAATTTGCTTACATTTCTTCACCATATGTTGATGACCAGCCCCAAGGGTCAGGTTGGAAACGAAAATGCAACATGATAATTAAAACCGATTAGTCTCTTTGAAAGTGCCATTCAGGCAAATTTACTTAAAGTGTGATTATTTTATGACCCTCTTTTTAAAATCCACCATGCTAACAACACAAAGAGATCTCATTAATTCTGAAAAGACAAGACTACCTTCCAGTAATACTTCGAGTTAATTCGAGTTACTCTTCAGCTGATGAACATTAAAAGTTAGCTTTATGAGGTTAAGAACATTTTCCCCAAAACATTCTCACCTAACACCTGGGAGAGAGGATTTTGAGGGAGGAGTTTCAAAATAGTAAAACTTCTATTAAACCTCGTGATGGACATGTCTGTACACGGGTAAAAATACAGGTGGGGGTGGGAGACTAGAAAAAGGTTAAACCTAAATTAAAATTCAGTACTTGTGTAATTACTCAGGTATTAGGTTGTAATATAATCTAGTTCTTCTAATTACAGTTTCAAAAAAATTTAGTAGGAAGTACTGCAGATTCATTTTCTTACAAAGGTTACTATCAAAAATCAGGACTTGGAATATTCTCTCCAGTTGCTCACTTCATGAATTGGTGACTTACACTCTAAATCAACCCCCATGTCAGCTTCAAATCATGTTTAATGAAAAGCCCTAGAATTTCATTAAATTTCCAAGGAGGTATTATCTTTAAAATTAAAAGGTACACCTCTGTGAAGAAAAGTGGTTACATTTTCTGTACAAAGCACCTTAATGCAAGGATTAATTCTCTGAAAGACTTTCACAACTTTAACTATGCCAGCAGGAGTTCACCATGGATTCCTCCTGCTGAGATTTTACATTAGGCAAAAAAGAGGGTTGTATCCATCACTCATCAAGATTACGGAGTCATTATTGTAACACTTTAATAGTTTTGATAATGTTGAAAGTGAAACAATTTTCCCTCTAAAGCCATACACTTTAAGATCTGGAAATTTCTAAATTGAGAAAAAAATTATGACAACCATAAAATCCATTCATGATAAATGGTCTATCCGTGGAACTATGAAACGCTTCGAAGTTTGTCACTAAACATCGAAATTCCATAAACTGCATGTTTGATCTCTTATTTGATACTGTAGAAAATGAATCTGGCCTTTGCCCTTGAGATCTCTGTGCCCTAAGAATATGACACAGATTTGGCATAAAGCATACTGTATGTATTTGTATACTATGTGGCTATGTTCATCCCAAAATTTCAAAACATGATTCTAAAGTTTAATACCAACCGATAGAAATAAGCTACAAGAAATCCACTGATGCGTAACCAAAGATAAGTGCTTAACATGAAATAAGGGTCAGATGTCTTACCTCCCATTTCCTTAGTCCTGACCAATGACCACATCTGCTTACATAACACTGTTAGCCCCACACCTCTTTCAGCAAATGGGAAATCCGTTGGAGAATTTGAACACTATTCAAACATAATGAACTCTTGAAAAAGAGCCTCTCGTGACCTTTGTATTACAGTGAGATAACTTTCACGTCAAAATGGCTCAAATTTTTCAGTGTCTAAGGAAATAAAATAATTTAAATGAAATTAATCACTTTATTTATTTTTTTCTTTAAATTCCCCTCTGTCTGCAATTATACTTGAAAGCTTATCCCCTTCTCTACCCTATCATGAGACTCTGACAACCTCCACAGAAATGGCTGAGGAAAGCACAGAGTTAAGTTGCCCTCCACATTGCTCTTTATGCTGACATCTTGCAAATGTAGTTGTTCCAGAAGACACTGGGCAATGACTGATTGGTTTAGATCCTACCTGAGGAGAAACTGCCAATCCTAGCTCTAAAATGAATATTCCAGGGGCGCCTGGGTGGCTCAGTGGATTAAAGCCTCTGCCTTCAGCTCAGGTCGTGATCCCAGGGTCCTGGGATCGAGCCCCGCATCAGGCTCTCTGCGCAGCAGGGAGCCTGCTTTCCCTTCTCTCTCTCTCTGCCTGCTTGTGATCTCTGTCTGTCAAATAAATAAATAAAATCTTTAAAAAAAAAAAAAAACTTTAAAAAATAAAATAAAATGAATATTCCAGTCATTTTAAACCATTTTACAACTTAGCTAATGTAATAGGCCTCACACACAATTGTACAGGAAGATTTAATTCTGTGTCTGATAAAACAACTTTGATGAAGAAATAGAAGAAGGCTAATCTGGTTTAAAGGTCCTTACTTTTTATTCATTCATTCATTCATTCATTCGAACTTAAACTTACTGAATGCTGACTAAATGCTAGGCATTTAACAGGCTTTTAAATAAGATGGGCTCCTTGAGTCTCCTGAGTCACAACCCTGGGGTAAATTAGGGGAAGACAATCATGTACTCAAATAAATGTAACAAAGAGTAATGGCTCTCTCGTTCTTTTGTAAATGTTTATACTGTGTAAATATTATACTGTATAAAATATCCCAAGGGTTCACCACTGGGTTGGCACATCTATCTATGAAATTTGGATAACAATATCCACTTGGCAAGACTGTTGTAATGAGTGAGGTTGGTCTTATTCATAAGCCAGTTAACTACTATTTCTCACCTTAGTGTTCCCACCGCCTTTAGCACAGTGATTTGCATATTTTAACTCAATAAGTATTCTACTGAAATGAGCCAACTCTCCACCCTCCAGGTGGTCTTGGGCTTGGTGTACTTGAACTACAATGTTTCTCCCTAACATTGTGATTCTACAGAAGGCTTTCCAGATAAGTCAAGGAAGGAACCTGGTGGGAGGAGATGGGGGAATTTTCAGACTCACATGATCTACTTTAGGGTCCTATATGGGTGCAGGTATAGTGCCAATAATCACTTCTTAGTGTTTATAAATCAGCTCTGCTTACAAATGGAGAATTGAAGAGCTGAGACCAGTTCCCAGGCATCCTGACTCAACTTCTTTCTATAATTATTACATGGCCTCCTTTGTGAAAGCTTTATGGTTTGCACTTAACATCACTTAATTGAACGACAGCCATTTTCCCTCAGCTCTGGATAGGTCTATCAGTTTCCTCAAGAGAATTTAAACTAGCTAGATTTTAATCTCTGAATTGTGTTCTCAGCTATAAAAGTCTTAGCTGAGGTTTTAATGGCCAAGATTTAAGTAAATTTTATAGAGACACCAGTAGGTGTTCCAATTACATACAGCATTAAAGGGCTTTATGTGAATAGGATTAAAAAAATTGCAATTAAAAAAACCCCCATAGTCCATGTGCAGTATAATTTACCAGCAGGAAAGATTTCAGTACTGAAAAAGTTTCATATAAAAAGGAAGCTAAGAAAATGAAAAATCACAGAACTCTACAAATTCAAAAAGCAGCTCGGGATTCTTTTGGCTTTTTGTCTGCAAACAGGTAAAACAGCTTTTCTATTTCTAGCACTTGTTTGAGACCACATGCTTTTGTCTGTCTGTAGGGCATTTTTCACCCAAAGGGCTAAATCCAAGAAAACTTGACCTTCATAGTCCTTGTCACGGGGGGCCACAGAGATACAGCCTTTGGGGAATAATTACCACAGCTCATCGACTAGTATTTGATTTTTGTCTTTAGCCTCTTTCCCATCAGAAGAAATGTAACTTGAAGGCTTTGTGAGAATTCCTCCTGTAAGCAGCTAATTCAAGGCCGCCTTGGCCACAGAGGCATCTGGTCTGGGGCTTGGTGCTTTGAGAGGTCTTGAGTTCTCTCTCACGCTCACAGATGGTCCGGCCAGCACTTAAGACAGGAAAGACACTCAGCAAAATATAATTAGTGCCACAATGTATGCATTTAATGTCCTACAACTTTGTATTAGCCAGAGATTCCTAGCAGGATCTACCTTTCCAAGCCAATGGTCCAATTCTCTTTATCTCAGGAACTGGTAAAGAGTTGGAAATTAATCTGGGGTGGGGGGAGGTGCGAGGGGGGGGGGATGTTAAGGCAAAAAGGTGAACTTGATAAGTGAAGGAATCAGGGAGTTTGGATAACCAAATAAATACTAAAAATAAAAGCAGACTCACTTGGTACGAAAACATATTGAGCGTGGAAGTTCCAAGTACTGCCTTTATCTCCTGTGGCTAGGACACCAGAGGCAAGCGCATGGGGATGTGTGTTTCACGTCTATGTGTGAAAGCAGGAAGCTGCCACTTCCACCTCCTATAGACTTAACATAGAAACATTAGGCTTATCACCAAAAAGGTCTTGACTTTTTGCTCAACCCAGTCCAGGTCTGTTCTCACTGTTGCACTGATGTTCCTTAGAATGGAGCCGATTCCAAAACTTGTCGCTGGTCTTCTTCTGCTGACGTTATGTGTGGTGGGCTGCTCTGGCCAACACTGGTCCTATGGACTGCGTCCTGGGGGAAAGAGAAATGCTGAAAATTTGATCGATTCTTTCCAAGAGGTAAGGCTCTTTCATCATCAAAGTAAGATGTGGCTTATGTGGTTCAGTCTACAGTAACATTCTGTGTGTTCCCCAAAGCGTGCTTTGCTGGGCTCCATGGACTGTTGGTATTCTGGGGGACACGAGACAAGTGCAAAGGCAAGTCCCATCCCTGCTTTCTATTCAGACAGGAACAGTTCCAAGAGAATATGGCAATAGGTGCGAAGGAGCAGGTTGTACTCTGAATATCTAGAATTGCCAAAGGAGTTCAAAACAGTGGAATGGACCCAAGGTCTCCAGAGGAAGATGATTCCTTGGGATTCAGAAAGAAAATCTTAGAACTTCTGCTGATTATTTTTTTTTCCCTTATTTTGTCTTTTTAAAAGTACCTATGATACTAGGCTGGTGTACATTTTCATAGCTCATAAATAAGAATTCTTATCAAGAATGCATCATGCATGCCTTATCATTTCTTTTTACTGAAATGGGCATTTAGGCAAAGAACTTGGAGGCTGCTAGTGGGGAGGGGTTAGCAAGCTCAAGGACACAAAATATATACTGGAAAGTATCCTGAATTTGATTTCATATAAATTGATCTCAATATGTGTACCAGGACTAACATAGGGTACTTGGTTTTTTAATCTATAATATGAGACTTCTTGGGGTCATATAAGGATCACATGAAAGATGAAAGATGTCTTAGATATTAGCTTGCTAATCCCCAAAATGATAGTGGATTAATAAACATACAGTTGTTATTGTTCTTAAATTAATGGGAAACAAACAGAACCTAAAGGATGAGTGATTCGGGGCTGGGATACTTAACATAGTGCTGACAAAACAAAACTAGAGAAACTTAAAATCATTTATCTTTCTTTTTGGAGACATAAGAAAGATAATTTAGTATGAAATAAAGATGGCCTGGAATCTGAAGTCTCCTCTCCACAGATTATATGTGAAGTAACTCTTACTTAACTATGACATATTTAGTAAAAATTGAAAATAAAAGTCATCCCTATTCGTAACTAGAAGCTCCTAGACTTTTTGTAGACCATCCCTTCATGAGGTTCAAAGTACTTCATTCTCATCATCTCTAGGGAGAAAATATACTCTCCTTACTACCAGTACCCCCAGAACACCCCACCCCTCTGTATAAATGCCTCAAGTGTGGATCTATGTTCATAAAGTCCCCGTCCCACAATTCCCTTGACCTCACTCTCCACACACAGTTCTTGGTGGAAGTGGAAAATACCGTTCCATTCCATTTATCTCCATCAGCAAGAATCATGTTCTTTTTTCTCAGCTAGCGGAGGAGCTTGATCAACCAGCAAAACCTCAGCGCTTGGAATGCACAATCCACCAGCCCCGACCTCCCCTCAGGGACCTGAAAGGAGCTCTGGTGAGTCACAGCTGTAATGACATGGAGCTTTAGAGATGGAAAGGTCCTTGGTGCCACCTCCCAGGTTGTCCACGTGGGACAACCACCTCTCAGCCTCTGTGGGGCTTACCTTTCTGACTGCCTGAATTCCTCCTGGGGTAGGGCCTCACTATTTTGTGACACCCTCTCTCAGTGGGTAGACAGTACTAACGGTTAGAACCTTTTTTCCATTAGATTGAAATCTCTCTGTAACCTTTATCCCCTAATCTTGGTTCTAGCCTTTGGGATGACTGTTTCATTTCTTCCCACTGTTACGTGTCACTTCTTCACATGTATTCATCTACCACTGTCCCCCCCCCCCCACCCCCGACTCATCTAATCTAGGCTAATCCTCACCTCTCCACGGGATTCCTTAAGTCTTCACTAATGTTCTTGGTATGAAATGGCTTTTCCCTGGAAAAATGTAGAAATCAAAAATGGTGCTCTAGTTTATTTTTCCCCTTTGGAATAAAAAATTCCAAACTAGTAAATTCATAATTCAGAGCCACATATTTGATTTCCAGTTTTCTGACTGGATTCTAACCATCCCCAAATTCCCACCCAAAATGGGAATCTGCTAACCTCATGCGGGTTTTTGATAATAAGAAAGCAAGTATGCAGAGCATACTTGAATATAATTTGAATCTTGAGCTCACCGTTGTGCTCTTTGAGCTCCCGTGGTCCATTTGTTTGCAGCAGTTCAGGCCACTATAGTTGATTAGCTGCTCTGCCAGGAGCAGGGAAAGCCTGAATAAATCATATACAAACACAAGCTATAGCTTTCATTTTGCTCACTGACCTTGACTTCCACACCTCCAGTTCAACGAAAAAAAGCAGACAGACATCTTTATTGGCTTTCTGTGTCTACTCCTACTTACCACATAATAAAAATAATAGCAATCAGTGACATTTCCCAAATGTCCCTTAGAAAGAAGGTATTGAGGCAAAAGCTGGGTTAAAAACAAACTGAGATCAAGGGTGTCTGCATGGCTCAGTCGGTTGAGTGTATCCACCTTTCGGTTTCAGCTCGGATCGTGATCTCAGGGTCGTGTGACCAAGCCCCACACTGGGCTCCACGCTCCGCATGGAGTCCGCTTGTCCCTCTCCCTCTCCTCTGCTCCTCCCCCTCCACCCCACTCAGGCGCGTGCTCTCTCTCTCCCTCTCAAATAAAATCTTAAAGACAAAACAAAAAAAAAACTGAGATCAGACCTTTTTTTCACCTCCTTCACATCTTATCCTTAAACTATTAATGTAGATCTTATGTTTATTAAATAAGTTAGAAATACATGATCTGTTACATCTCTCTAGCCCTTTCTAGTGCACAAAAATAAACAGATCTATTCTTTCTGTATCAATATTTTGGAAGTCAAAAAGATCAAAAGCATAGTGAAATTCAGCTAGTACAATCAACCTTGACATATTTTTTGCTCATGTATTTCTTAGGAAAGTCTGATTGAAGAGGAAACTGGGCAGAAGAGGATTTAAATCCGCTGAACCAGAGGGACTGACAACACAAGTGTAATTCTGATATTGAAACTTGTGACTCATTTGACATTTTTAAATTGTGCAAATTCCAGATATGCTTATGTTAAACTCACATATTTATGGCGAAGTACAGTGTTGTGAATAAAGTGGCCTAAATGTTAAGTTTTTCTCTAAGGCTGAACTCTGGTGGGGGAGGGGCCCTGTCCCTGCCCCAAGTACAGTCACCTACTGGGCCAGGCCCCAAAATCTGATTTAGCAACAGTTTTCTATTGGGGTTGTAGCTTGATTTTTGACTATACTCCATAGAAATGAGGTCACAGCCAAGACTTTCCCCGTCTTGGGGAGCAGTTCCCTTCCCAGACTGCTTTGCATCTCTTTGGAAGTCAACTGGAACCTGAGAGGTTCTCTCCTCCGGAGAGAGTAGGCTGTGCCGGGCCCTCGGTCCAGTGTTCCTGCTGCTGCACATGGTGTCCCTGCATTCACCACATCCAGTGGTGCACACGGAGGCTTGGGACCCAGGCCTGAAGGTAACAGCGTTCATCTGTCAGATCTTTTCGGTGCTCTCTCTTAGGAAAGGCTCTGGAGCATAGAATCTGCTGAAGACAGGATTCAGGTATTCCCATGCACCCTGGTCAAATACTGTGGCCACCATTTAACTCTCCACAGAGACCAGTGTCAGGCTTTGTGTGGGGACAGATGCATAAATGTTTTCATTAACCCTCACAGTGACCTTGGGAATTAACTATTCTTGTCTTCCCTTTAAAAGGAGACCAGGGTTTAAAGGACCTGCTCAGTTCCATTGGGGTACGTGGGCAGGGCTCCCATTTTGCACTAAAAGAACAGCGGATGGTATTAGACTCGAAAGTCAGTATGTATTTTTACTGGTTCTAGTTTGTTAGCTGGAGCTGAAAAGGGATCCTGGGGGCTCATGCATCGACCTCATTTACTGGTGATCATTTCACTGTGGGATCCCAGACACTATGAGACCAGTTCTCAATTATCCTCCCAACTTCCAAGTGACTATGAGACCATTTGAAAAACACTGATTTCAGGTAAATTGCCTGATGTCACAGTAACAAACAGCCCATGTTCACATGGCAATGATCGAGACCCTTTCCCTGTTTCACTCAGACAGACAGAACCTTCCTCCTCCTCTCCCTGCCCCTCCATCTCAAAAAGGGGCCCGTGTAAAGGAATTTGAACTGGGGTTGGAAACAGTCCACAGGAGAGAAAACCTTCCTTTTTAAATACAGATCATCATAGTGCAATAGATTCCCCAAATATCTCCATTTGAAGAATCACTAAAGCTCAAAGAACTTTCTTGCTCCCACTTCAATAAAATTAGGCAGAGATGTAGTTCACAACCTACTCTGTGGAACAAAAAGCAAAACTGCGTATTCTCCTTAATCAACACATACAAGGTGGGATGAGAAGCTTCCATCAGCCAATCGCTCAGTAACTTTTTTTTTGTTCCTAAAAACCTTTTACAATCTTTACATCAGTTAATGCATTAAAAGAACAGGGCAACACACTTATTCTTTTTTGAGATTTTATTTATTTGAGATACAGAGAGAGTGAGCAGGGAGCCCAACACAGGGCTCGATCCCAGGACCCAGAACTCATGACCCGAGCCTGAGGCAGACGCTTAAATCGACTGAGCCACTCAGGTGCCCTTCTCACAGTCACTTATTTTTTATGTTCTGCTGGAGTCCCAGTTTTCCAGAAGCTGTGGGCTTCCCCGGATGGCCTACAAAGATCCTCACTCAGCTGCCTGATGTGGGCGGCATCTGGTGGTTTGCAACTTACGTGAACATGTTGGGTACCTGATTCGCGAGTGGCCAACTGCCTAAGGAGAGTGAAAATGACCCCTTTCTTAACATTTTACACATTTTCCTGAACTTGAAGAACTCTCTACCTCATCAACGCAGCTTCAAAAAAAGGCCTGTAGCCTTTTGAAAGAAAAGGGTGGAGAAACATACCAAGAGCCCCCTTTTGTAAGTTCTCAAGTATATATGGCTTTAAATGATCAAGAGTCAAAAGAGTGGGTTTGAAGACAGACCATTTTAGCAAAGGGTTTAGAAGTTGCAGAATCCTGGAGAGGACTGGGAAAAAGCTGAGGATGTCTGTAAGAAATAACAGCGCTTACACATTTGGACAGCGAACAGTGTTCTAAAGTAGCATTTCTCACTAGGGACTGTAGATCCAAAAAGATTCCCCAGGCTTACTGATTCAGTCTTGGGGCCCCAAACCATTTGCATCTTTAACATGCCAGGGATTCTTATGTACACAGTGGGGGCATTATTGCCCTAAAAAGCAATAGATGGCAAATGTTTAAAAGCACTGGGACAGTTTTCTTTAAAGAAAAAAAAAAAAAAAAATCTTAGGCATAAGCCCAGGACTTCAAACAGTGTGACTATTCTAACTGAAATGTGGCCATCCCCACAGTATGACACACCACCAGCAGGGAGTTTAAGAAATGAACATCCATTTTGAACACCGATTTTCTCAAGGTGTTATTTCCTCTATTTTCAGCCTTGGCCAAAGTTTGGAATAACACCAGGGAGATGTAAAAAGAATATGGTGCCTGGGTCATGCTCCCCTCTCTTGGAAATTGATTTGATTGGTCTGGGGTGTGGCCTCTTTCCAGGTTATACTAATGTTCAGCCTCGTTTGAGAATCAGTTTCTATCCTTCTCAGGTAAGTTAGTAGCTACTCCTCTTTCATTTCCCTTTGCAGTAAACGAGTGAAGAAACAGCCCATTGTTTAAATGAACTGTTGTCAGAAACCATCAGCTCTGATGCCAGATGGATGGATGGAGGGGGACAGAAGTGAGGGAAGAGGAAAAGTTCTTCCTGTTCCCAGGTGACAATGATTCCATGACCCCATAGCATGAGTCTAAACTGACAGGACCTATAATGACAGGAGGCCAGAGGGACTGGGTGTGACGTGTTGCAAAGGAGGTGTCGATAAAGGAAAGTTCAGGAATGATTTCGTTTCGTTCACATAAGGGTAATAACAGACTAAACACGATAAACTTCAAAATACATTTTCATTTTTAATTTAAAAAATAAATAACAGCAAATCTGAACAAAATTTTTCTACCTCGATGCACATCTTCCTAATGGTCCATGATTGAAACCCAACTAGTTTACAAAATCCTGGCAACAGAGCCTTGACAAAGTCTGGATGAACAATTTACAAAATCTGACAAAAAGACGAGTTTTTAGGCAGCGTATATGGGAGACCAGCATTGGCTGGATTATAAGAATCAGCCTGAAATCATCAACTTAAAAGGAAAACTACCTTTTTCCTTTTGTAGGTTAGAACTATAGGCTCCAAGCTCCACCCACCCAAAGAGGAACTTACCTTCGCCAACTAACTTTAAAATCCCACTCGGTCAACGGCATGTAGGCCTAAAATCCACCGTATGGAAACTTCATTGCCTTCAGATTCCCTTTCTCATTCACTTAGAATCAAAGAAAGGAAGGGCCGCAAGTATTCTAAAAATCACGTAGCCTTGGATATAGATGTTTTACATCAGAAAAATGAGGCCCAGGGACGGACTATAAATTGACTTGCCAAAAGGTCCATGGTCTTGACTGTCCTGCTCTGTGTTGATGGTGGGCTTTCCCCCTTTTTTCATTATACCCCAGCAGCAAGAAGAAGGAAATTACAGCTATGAATAGCCTTCTGAATGCCTGTTGCAGAAGGACAGCATGGACATGAGGGAACCTTCCAGGGCTCTGGAGGCAGTCTAGGTCTGGATCTGAGGGTGTGACACGGTGTATGACTCGGTAAAGTTTCATCCATTTGTACCCCCAGGATTTGTGCACTTGACCATATGTATGTTAAGACATGCCTCAATTTTAAAGGGAGAAATCACCCCCTGATCTGGGGGCCAGTAGAGGGGAAGGCCTCCCACAGCATGGAAAAAGTTAACAAAGGTGATTGTTATCTCAAATTCCTCTTTATTTCTCTTTAGCCTCAGAGATCTGCAGGGTGACCGCATTTTTCATGGGTCTCCCTGACTGCAATTCTGGAATCCAGATGGGAGGTGGAAAAGGGAAGGCCTATGGCCCAGCAGCCTTACTGAGGGTTTCGCTTTCCCCTAATCCCACTCTCTTGCTAACCGCACAGCACAACACAGTCTCCGCATACCAGGCTGTTCCCACTGAACACACTGAATTGCCATATCCTGCAGGTCTTGTATGGTGTCTGGATTTCAATAAAAGCTTAATAAATGTTGAATAAAGTGATTCTTAGGGGAAAAAAAAATCTCAAAGGAAGACAAGTCACCAGAACAGAGAGAGAGAAAATAAGGGACTAAAAAAAAAAAAAACCAAAAAAACCCATAAACTAATAACCACACAGTTGTGACAGTTTGAGGACTACTTTCAATGCCTTTCAAAATACTCCAGAGTTCTTAACAAGGAAAATAAAGACCAGTTCTTTCCTCATTTATTCCCGGCCCCTTATCTCTCCCATATGTAAGGTAATCATAAGGCATTTCTTTGCAGTCTTCCTCTTTGACTTCAGGACATGATTTATCATCTTTTGTCAAACATGCCTCTGACCCAGTGGCTTCCCCCATGTTCCCTGTAATCTGGAATCCACACCGTTACCTAGAATCCTTTCTATTTGGGCAGGAGAGACCCAGTATTTCCATTAAGGTGGAAGGGGAATCAGATGGAAAAATATGTTCTGTTAAAAAAGGGAAGGTATTCGGGCACTGGAACATCAGACTTCCCCAGCCCCTGATCAAAGCCCACACTACAGAACTCACTTGCACTGCTCTGAAGGGACATGCCTGAGGTTTGGTATTTTTGTGACCAGCTTACATCTTCCTATTTTCAAGGCCAGACTGAAAAATAGGGTCAGGGAGGCCTACAGATCCTCACTAGCCAGTGGGCGAGGCAACTTCTCAGCAGCTGCTCTGGGCTCCACAGAAAGCCCGTATAACCTTTCCATTCCTTCTCATCGTTGCGTTCTCTCCATGAAAATCCTTTTTGGTTCTTATTAACATTTCTCCTTTAGTCATAAATAATTATGTAAGAGACTCCAAAAGATGTCATCTTTTTAAAACGGACTGTATGTGCTCAGTTAACTTGCACTCACTTTCCAAATGACCTCAAGCTGGGGGGAGAATATCAATAATGCTCTTAAGAGAATTCCAGATCTTACTCAGGCCGAGCAGAGGAAAGGAAAGACCACTTCGTACCTACTATTTCACACAGTCAATCTCATTGAACCTTATCTGTGCGGCAGGACCTCGTCCCCATTTCGGAAAGGGAAGAAATGAAGGCTCAGACGATGGCAAGGAGTTGAGGGAGTTTGCAAAGTTAACAGGTGACACAGCTGGGATGGTTGGAGACCAAATGGTTTACTTCAAAACCCAGCTTCTCTCTAGTTTACCCCCTTGAAGGTTGCCCTGAGTGGAAGTGGAGAACCGCCTTTCGCTCACCACTTCTAAATCCACACTTTAACTGCTTGCGGGATGCTGGCCACGCCTCTGAGGTTTGTATGTCCCTGACTCTGTGAAGCAGGAGTACGTCTTTTCTGAGAGGGGTGGTGTTGAAACAGGTATACCAAGAAGCAGGCCAGCAAATCCGGATTCTTGGAGGTGAAATCTTTCTTTTCTCTACCTCAGGGCAGGGTGGGTGGGGAAGAAGACTGGGCCCAGTTACGGAAGGGACCCCTGTGAGCTTCCCCACATGCTGACCTAGGGGACCCATAAAAAGCTTTCTACTTTGCCATATATGTCAAAGTAGTATAGAAACATCTGGGACATTTCCACCGTCATCCCAACTAGGGGTAAGAATTCATCACGGAGTTCGTCAGGGCTGTCTTCTCGATCTAAGTGTTACCTGGGGATAGAGCCTCAATTAGCAAGCTGGGTTGTTAGTAAGAATCTGTAGGCAGATTTTCTGTGTTTAGCTTCAGTTTCCTTGTCTACAGAACGAGGGGGTTGTTTGTATGACCTTTAGTGAGGGCCCTTCTAGCTCAAAACGTCTCTAACCTTGTGTGGTTCGTGTAGGTGTACGTAATATCCGATCATCTGAATCAGCCCATTTCTTCTTCCGAAAGGACTATGGACTTAGTACCATGAACATGTAATCAAATTAATTCCACAATCACGAGGAATAAATAATCAAAGGGAGATATTGCACTATATTCTCCAGGGTAATATCGGGTGGCAGAGAGGGGTCACTGAGCCAACCAAATGGGATCTGGAAGAGAAGCTGTTGAACCCGGGCTTCGAAGTCCCTTCTGTCCAGTGATGTGAGCTCAGAAGAGGTAAAGAAAGAGCTTCGAGGGAGTCTGTAGCAAGAAGGAGTGACACAGTGTGGTGAGGGCTGGTTAGTTGAGAGTGTAAGGGACTCCCGGGAGGGTTCCTGTGCCACACGTAGCCGGTCTGGGGTGGGGGTGGAGGGGGGCGTGGCAGGAGCTCAGACCCCACAGTCGAGTCCATGGTTTTTCACCAATGATAGCTATTCATACGTGAAAGTTACCAATCTTCATTACAAAGATGTTCTTTTCCTTAAAGAAGACATAAGCAGACATCAGAAAGGTAGGATTATTTCAACTACTGAAGTACTTGAGGCGCCTCTTTTCCAATGTTATTCGGGACACGGTGTGTCCATGTGAGAAAATCAAGTCTCAAGCAGAGCTTTTCACAAATCCTTCCAAGGTGCAGGTTCCTGGGGTTGCTCAACAACCTCCACAGAAGAATGTAGCCAGGCGTCTGTAGGCCGCAGCAGCTCTGGGCTGGAGGCTGAATTTAATAACGGTGAGAGAGATCTCTCCTTTGAGAAAGACAGAGGACATGACCAATTCTGGAATTCATGCGGACTGGAGTGGGGGCGGTGCTTAGGCTTCCTTCACAGTAGCCTTTCAAAGAACCACCAGTTTGGAGGCGGCACAGCTGGCCCCAGATCAGGAAGGGGGTCAGCAAGGAGCCCTGGGGAACGAGGACAGGGACTCCTCTTAGGCGTCAGCTGTTCAAGGTGTTCAGAGTTCTGGAGACCTGGCAAGACCCTTAGTGGGATCCGGGCTCAGAAGCAAGGAAGCCAGATTTGCGGGCTTTGGGAGGAGGTGGAGGTGGGCATTTGGCTTCTCTGCGGACCGGCAGCGGAGGGGCAATCTGAGGGAGCAGACACAATGAGAGTCAAATGAATCCCATCTTTCCTCCTGACTTGGTTCTCCTCCACATTTCCAACAAGTGCTTTAGCTTCTAACTGATCTATCTATGCAGCCTTGGCCAGGAGAGAAGGGAAACAACACTCATTTAACTTCCCTTGTTCTCCTTGGGTTAATCAGAGGATACCCCAAAATGTTATCTCCCCAACACCTGGGTTCTTGGCATATCTACAGAATGCACTGAATATTTGTTGAAGAATGCAGGACGAGGCCATTCCAGAATGACTGTCACTCATCCAGAAGGAGTACAGTCTTCACATGTGAACCAGAACTCACTGATTTCACTCACCTGTACCCAGGGTGAGGTACAAAGAAGAGCTCTACCTTTGATCTGACAAAAAGGTCTGCTTGCATTTCGTTACTTCCCATTAGAAACTCCCTTATATGTTTTATGGTTTCAGGCATGAGTCAAGAAGTGATTAGAGTGACAAATCTATGGGAAATGTGCCTAGCAAAAAGCTTGGAAAACCAACACTGTGCTCCCGGGAGTGGGGTGCTCTGACCCCAGTGCGGTTGTTCCCTACCTCTGTGGAGTTCCTCTGGCCGCTCTCGTAGGGCTTGCTTTTGGGGGGAGGGGGAGGCGGGACAGTAGTAGTCATCAGCCCATCTGTCTGCAAAGACGGGGAGCCTAGAAATGATACAAAGTAGATGAAGGCAGAGAGAAGAATTCATCAAGGAATCTTAATAGAACCTCTGCTTGCCATTTTAACACCTAAACCAACCTGGCCAATCAAATGGCTAAGGCGATATTCTATAGTTTCCACGGACAGAATGGAAACAACCTCTCGGCCCTCATGACAAATGCAGCGCTGTTTACTCACCAGAAGGTTTCATAAAAAGTTCTGAAGTAAAAATCCCCCTTTTTTTTTTTTTTTTTTTTGCTTATGATTTGTACTATTAAGCTGGAGATGAAGACATTTTCTAGAACTTAACGTACGACTCTATCTTCTGATCTACCCCAAGTACTTTGAAAAAATGTCTGTCACAAAGTAAGCGGTCAACAAAGACTGGTTAAATTTAACTGAGCTGTCTCAGTTTGATCATTTAAAGGATGCGATATCCACTTCCTCCAGGAAAACTTACTTCATTATCTCTAGCTCTTGGTTGACTCCCATGGCCCATGGGCATGATGACTTACCCCTCCATTCTTTGTACCAAGGGTACCTTGGAATTCTTCTCAGGCCTTGTGCATTGCTGATTCCCCAGGCCTGACTGTAAGCAGTATATGGAACAGGCCTATTTCTTGTCCTTTTTTGGGACCCTTTCCAATACCAAGTACAAGGCTACCTACCCAGTAGTTTTTAAGTTACTTGCTTCCTGTCTGGTCCCCATCTAGCTCTACTTCATTATACCTTCATAAATGGAAAAGGAGTTGTAAGACCCTCTGGGTCACTCTACAGAGAAGGGTAATGAGTCCTAGCAACTCAAAGACTCCTGGTTGGACTCTAATTTTGCTATACCCACCACCATGGAATGAGCCAACTTTATAATAACCTCATATACTGTGTGGCTGTTCCAGCTAAATATTGCCCAGATCCATACACATACTCTGTTCCCTACTAAAGCGAAGAGAAAGTATATGTCTGTATCTTTCTAAATCTCTCTCTCTCTCTCTCTCTCTCTGTATGTGTGTGTGTGTGTATAACTTACTTAGAGTCCTGGTAGCTTTAGGAGTGAGTGGAGGTGGGCTCAGGGGTGTTGACTGAGGAGGTGAAGAACCATGAAATGGCGTCAGCCGATTGTCCGACAACTGGAGACTCTTTGGTCTTTGTGCTTTTCGGGCTGGGCTCTGGTGGGGGGTGGGGCACAGCAAAACAGACTCAAGTGAGAAAGGCTGAGCTCGTCAATGCTCCCAACACCTTGCCTGCTGAGCACCGACTTGTCAGAGAGACCCATTCCAGGGGCCACTGTTGAGTTTCCCGCCCTGTCAGGTGGCGAGCCGGCAAAGGCCCTGACAGGGTGTCACTGAAGCAGACGTTCTTTCTTGGCTGGCCATGAGCCTGAGTCTGACCACAGTCAGACTGTGTTGTCTGGGTTGGAAAGGAACCACCTGTGATTCTCAGGGAAGGCTGGTCTTGCCGCACTTAACAACATGATGTGGCTCATGGACGAAGAAAAAGCACTTTTTTTTTTAAGTTAAAAGAAGAGAAATGATAATGCACTGACTCATGGAACATGGTGGTGAGAACCACAGCTCTGAGCATCAGCCCACGTGTTTACATTGAGTACAAGATCTTGCACCACTACTGGTTTAGACACTCAAATTTGCCCTATGTGCTTTTTTTTTTTTTTTTTAAAGCACAGTGTAAGATCAAATGCTGTCACATTTGATCTCATGCCAGGTCCTGAGGAAGCACGGCCGGACTTCCACCTGGTGACTCACGGCTCTGTGGCGAGTGGCAAGTGTCTGCACAGACAGCACTAGAGAACCTCTGGCCCTTGTTTGCTTGCCACACCCGCCCCCCTCAACCCCGACCCCTTGTTGCTGTTTTTTGTGTGTGTGTGTGTATTTTTTTACCATCAGATCAGGTTCTGGTGCTTTCTCTGCAATGACCTGGGACTTGCTGAGGCTCCAGTCTTTTCGCTTGAACTTGCTGATCCGGTTCTCACTGTCCTCTTTGAGGGGCAGATCTTCAACTCTAGCACCTGACGAAGCCCTGCGCTCCAGAAGTGGCTCCAGGATTGACCTACCAGCCAAGAACAAGGACAGGATCACAGAACACTGACCACTGGGCAGTCAGAATGTACTCCCACAAGACAGGGGTTAGGACTCCTCAACCCCATCCTGACCTGTGACTCCCCTCTCAGGTTCTAAATCTGAATTTCTAACTGCCAATTAGACATGCTGAGGTATCCATGAAACGAGACCATCCAAGTACGAAAGGAAAATCTCTGAACGTGCATCTTCTCGCAGGAAGAGAAAGGCTTACTACATCTATAGGCAAAGATAGAATTCATACAGTAAAAGATGAATAAGCAGCTTCAGACACTAGAGAACAGCACATGACCCAGAGACCGCCTGCGTTCAGATCCTACCTCTACTACTTCGTGGGTGATCTTGGGCAGAAAATCTTTTCATACCTCAACTTCCTTATTGTGAAATGGGGACAACAAATAAAATCTTTCTTTTTCTAAAGATTTTATTTATTTATTTGACAGACAGAGATCACACGCAGGCAGACAGGCAGCAAAGAGAGAGAGAGGAGGAAGCAGGCTCCCCACAGAGCAGAGAACCTGACGTGGGACTCGATCCCAGGACCCTGAGATCATGACCTGAGCTGAAAGCTCACGCACTGAGCCAGCCAGTCACCCAATAAAGAAATAAAATCTTAAAAAAAAAAAAAAAAAAGACACAACATGACACAAAAGTCTATAACTTGACTCCTAAGCACGAGGACATGTAAGACAAACCCAAAGGGAAATTCTACAAACCAACTGGCCTGTAATCTTCAAAAAGGTCAATACAATGAAAGACAAACTAAGGAAAGGCCAAACTACTTTAGATTAAAGAAGAATAAAGGGGTGTGGCCCAAAGCAGCACGTGACCCCAACTGGGTTCTGTACGAGAAATTGCTCCGTATGAGATACATAGTGGGACAACTGACAAAACTGGAATCCGGGGCAGAGTCTGCAGTGTTGCATCAACACCAAATCTCCGAACGGACAGGCTGCAGGCAGGATGCAGGGATGTAAGACAAGGTGTTTGCCTTACAGCATAAAGCACACAGTCTCCTCTCAAATGGTAGAACGGGGCTGCTGGGGGACAGGCAGAGAGGGAGTGACTGAAGCAAAATGTAAAACCAAGGAGGGTTAAAAAAGATACGAGACCTTTATGGTGGGTATTGCTTAGACCTTCTGAATGGGTATTCAGTGAGCCCTGGTTTGTTTAAAAATTTAGAGTTTTGCTCCACAAAAACAGAAAGCTTAGAGAGATGAATAGGCAGAGGACAGAGGATTTTCAGGGCAGTGAGATTATTCTGGATGATACTGCAATGGTGAATACTTGTTACCATACATCTGTCCAAACCCACAGAACGTACAACAGCAAGAGGGGACTTGATTGTCAACTACGGGCTCCGGGCAACGGTCATGTGCTAATGTGAGTCCATCAGTGGTAATGAAGGCACCACTCTGCAGTACGTTCTTAATCTTGCTGTGAATTCAAAACTGCTCTAAAAAAGATAAAGTCCACAAAACACACACACGCACACACACAAAAGCTGTGGCATAAAATAAGACAACATAAAAACACAGATGGGTTCTTAGTATTTAAAATAAATAAATAAATAAAAGCTTCTGGATGCCTGGGTGACTCAGTCAGTTAAGCGTCTGCCTTCGGTTCAGGTCATGATCCCAGGCAGGGTCCTGGGACAGAGTCCCGCATGGGGCTCCCTGCTTGGCGGGGAGCCTGCTTCTTACCTCTCCCACTCCCCCTGCTTGTGCTCTCTCTCTGATACTCTCTCACACTGTCTCCCCAATAAGTAAGTAAAATCTTAAAAAATAATAATAACAAAAATAAAACAAAAGCGTCTATTTGGCAGAAAGCATCCTTAGTAAAAAAAACTATCTGCTGGATATATGTTAGATGGCAAATATCTTTGATATATAAGAAACTTTTACAAATAAACAAAAGAATGAGTAGTTCAATTTTTTAAAATTGTCAAAGGATAAATAGGTATTTCATGAAATGGAAATCCAAGTAAGTTTAAAAAGTTAGTGTCAAAAGTTATTAAATACTCAAATATTAAGATATTTGGAGGGGCCAAAGACTTTTTTACATTTTATTATGGAAAATTTCAAACGTATAAAAAAGTGAAGAGAATGCCCATGTGTGTACCACTCAGTGTCAATAATGATAACTCACGGCCAGTCGGCTTTCTTATGTACACCTAAGTCACATTCCTCGCCCCTCATTGGATCACGTGGCAGTGATCAGATGTTATTATCATCTCATTCATAAATATTTCAGTGAGGCAAGGACTCACTTCATAACATAACTACACTCCCATCATAAGTCATACAAAAAGAAATAACTTCTTCATTTCACTGAACATCCAGTGCTTACATTTCCTGATGTCTTATAAATTGTTTGGAAGTGGCTTGTTTGAGTCAAGATCCGAACAGGATTCATTCACTGTTTGGTTGATATGCTTCTTAAGCCATTTTAAGCTTTTAATGTGCATGGTCCCCCTTTCTGCAAAGTGTGGGTGCCTTGCTCCGTGAAGGTAAGGGGAAAAAGTCCCAGGGAAGTCTGACCGAGGCTGAGCCCATGCAGTCACACTGGGAAATGCCTGTAGATAGTGTTTTTTTGTTTTTTAATTTCAAATTATTCTCTCCTTTTCTATTGCTTTTTAAAAGACTGCATGTATGGGCTTTTAATTTTTTGACATTTATCTTTCTTTTTTTTTAGAGAGAGAAATCATGTGAAGGGTAGGGAGGGGTAGAGGGAGAGCTAGTGAAAGACCCTTTTTTCCCTAATATTTATTTATTTGAGAGAGAGAGAGAGAGCATGCAAGCGGTGGTGGCAGGGGGGAGAGGGAGACACAGACTCCCTGCTGAGCAGGAGCCTGATGTGGGTACTCAGTCCCAGGATGCCGGGATCATGACCTGAGCTGAAGGAAGATGCTTAACCAACTGAGCTACCCAGGCACCCAAGGGAGAGAGAGAATCTTAAGCAAGATTCCTTGCTCAGCATAGAGCCCAACGCAGGGCTTGATCTCACGACACAGGGATCATGACCTGAGCTGAAATCAAGAAGACTAGACGCTTAACTCACTGAGCCACCCATACGCCCCTCTGGTATTTTTCAATTATTAATATATTTATGGGGAAGCCACTCGCTATTATTTATCTTAAATCTGTACTGGTTAAAGAAACATCATAGAACCAAATTCCAAGAAAGACTAATTATTCTTAATTTTTTAAAAAGAATTTATTTTTTAAAGTAATCTCTACACCCAACATGGGGCTCAAACTCACAGCACTGAGATCAAGAGTTGCACACTCCTCTGCCTAAGCCAGCCAGGTACCCCAAGACTCTAATTATTCTTAAAACCAAATAAGCCAAATCAGACAAACAAACAAGATCACCTCAAACAGTAATTGGTCAGGGAGAAAGGAAACAACCACCCCAGATTCTATGGAATCAATTATGACTTTGCCTCAGAGACTACAAATGAAGGCTGTGGGTCACCAGGTTGCCTGTCAAAAATACAAGTTTCACTAGGGCCTAGTTAGGAATCAAACTGAACTATAGTGACTACAATGTGGTTCCCCCAGGGTCATGTCATTTTTTTCTTATAATGATTACTTCAGTGATTTTCCTGAAATATCAAAGATTAGTTTTTTTCTGAACAATTTTGTTCTGGGGCCCCAACTTTGCTGGTGTTCTAAGCATGTACTTAGTTGGCCTTCTGGTTTCCCTTAACACAATGAGCTGTGTTTCAAAAAGCAATTCTCTTTCTGTGCCTTGGCCTACCATTTGCCAGATAGGATGGATATGTTCCGCTTCCCTCTGATAAAGAACTGGCCCTTTACCGATGGCACCCCCAATAATCATCATGAAAGTATTCATGAATATTGTGACATGACACTGGGAATGGGAGACTCGGGGCCATTAGCTGATAATCAGTTTCAGATGCCTTAAAGAAACATCTTAAATAACGTTAGGAAATAGTATCAATGGCTTCTTACTCATTGAGGAAATCTGGGCAAGGTCAATAACCCACCTTGCCTGGGTTGCGGCATGAAAAGGGCCCCGCTCACCGGTTCTCTGCTTACTGCCCTGTCAGCAATCATGGTGCCCTAATGCTCAAAACCTGTTTCAAACCTTTTCTGTTTTTGATTGAGACCACTGATTTAAGAAAAGAGTCTTACTGAACAGAACTTTCATGCTTTCCATAGAGTAGGTAGGATCTCTTAATAAATAAAAAATAAAAAGAGAAAAATAAATGAATTAAGGACTATCTAATATTTATTATGCTAAGGATTAAAAACAGTGCAAATACCCAGTCCTCCTATTGCATGTGGCACTGCATATTGTGAACTGTTTGACATCAGAACTGTAATGAATTTCGTCCTCTGACTAGGGAATGTATGCTTCTAGAAAATGCATCCTATACCTGGTCTTAACCAAAAGAGCTCAAGCAAGGATATGAGAATGTATCCTAAATAATTAGAAAGCTATCTGTACACATACGCTCAGTACAATTCTTAACAATAAAACTGCATTTTATATTGACAGAGGCTAAATGTTTTCATATGAAATTCATAATGAACTTTGATGATTACTTGTCCAGAAATAATGACACGGCTTAAATATTTGATAGTAAGAGAAGGCTTAATTATGGCGCATTCATAGGATGCAATGGTATAAATAGCCATCAAAAATGCTAATAAGGGCACCTGGGCGGCTCAGTCAGTTAAGTCTCGACTTGATTTCAGCTCAGGTCATGATCTCAGGGGCGTGAGACAGAGACCCGCACAGGGCTCTGCACTTGGTGGGAAGTCTGCTTGAGGATTTCTCTCTCTCCCTCTGTCCCTCCCCTGCTCACACACGCCCTCTCTCTCTCTAAAGAAAAAAAAATATTCATCGTGTATATTAAATTAAACAGCAGGTTACAAAATGGTACCTACGATGCTTTTCCAATTCTATAAAATGTATATATGCTTTTCTTGTTCTATTACTAAACCTTAACAGTGGTTACTTCTGAGTGATAAGTATCTGTCTTTTAAAAAGAAAAATTGTACTTTGAAAAATTTCTACGTGTACATAGATTAAGTATATAATTAGCAAAATACTGTTTTCAAACAGTATTTTTAAACAGAAAGAACACAACTACAAATTCAGTCCTTCAAAATATCTTAAATTTGAACACATGAGAAGGCAGTCCATGTTTTTGGCAAAAAAAGTTTGACATAAAAAAGCCATCAGTCCTCCCAAAGTTAGTCCAGAAGTTTCACATGATCCCAGTAAAAATAGCAATAAGATTCCAGACAAGTGAATCCACAAGTGAGCAATGAGTAAAAGTAGCCAGATAAATTCTGAAAAGGATAACTAAGAAAGAAAAGCCTTTCAAATCTACAGTAGTTAAAAACCACAGAACACTAGCGCATGAACACCCAGGGAGATCAAAGAAATGGTGGGGTGCGGGGAGTCTGCAAATAGATTATAGACATACAGGAACTTGATTTTGTAATGAGGCTGGCATTTCAAATCAGTAGAGAAAAGATGGTTTGCTCACTAAATGTTACAGGGATAACTGAGTAGTTATGTGGCTAAAAAAAAAAATTGACTTTACACCTTACATTTTATACTCATAAATTTCAAAGAATCAGATTTAGTGGTGAACCGTGAAACTCTAAAATTAGTTATTTGCAGCCTTAGAGTGGGGAAGGCCTTTAATCATAATATAAAATCCAGAAGTCATGAAATACAGCATTAATTTATTGGACTGCATTAAAAAAAATCAGCAGAACTAAAGAAAAAATGAGAAGCAAAGTCAAAAGACAGAGGAGAAACTGGAGGACATATTTCAACTAATATTACAGACAGAGCAAACGCGGCAGAAACATGTACCCAAAATACTTCACCATAGTTTGCAGAACATAAAATACAAACAGCTACTAAAGAATGCAAAGAAGCTCAGATTCACACAAAACAAGAGAAATAAAACCAAACCAAAATGAAACCCTATACCATGAAAATACTCTCCACCTAGCAGATTGGCGAAAATTAAAAAGGCTGATAATGCACAATTTGGGGTGTGCGGGTGACAAGGAACCCTTCTATGTTGCTGACAGGACTCTAAATTGGTATAATGTCTACAGAAGTCAGTCTAGGAATAATTTCGAAAACCGCAACTATAAATGTTCGACAAAGCAATTTCACTTCTGGAATTTTCCTCATTTGGATATACTTGTATATTTACAGAATACATTGTTTTTAAGCTTCTGCCCTGCCACCCTGCTGTGACAGCCAAAGGCTGACGTCAACTAAACATCCACCAATAGGCACCCATGGAACGTGTCAGGGTGCGGCCATATCACAAGATGTCTGTGGCTCAAAGGAAAGAGCAGGCTCTTGACATTCTGAAGTGGAATGATTTTCAAGACATAGTAAGTAAAAAAAAGCAAGCTAAACAAAGTATTACGTTTCCATTCATACAAAAAAGAAAGTGTGAGGAAGAATATATATTTAGGTATTGCCTGCGTATGTATGAAGAGCTGTTGGAAAGGCACCGAGAACCTGAAGGCTAACATCGTTTGCCTCCACAGAGGGGTGCTGGTAAGGTAGGAGTCAAGGACCAATAATGGGTCATTTTTCATGAGTGATCCCTTTTGTACCTCGGAACTTTGTATCATGTAATTATATTACCTATTTACAGAGTAAGTATAAATTTTAAAATTACTTTTGAAAATCAATTCAGATGAAAAAAATCAGACGTGAGAGGATGGGTGACAGGATGTGACAGGATGAGGGGTGATTATGATCCCATCTGTCATAACTATTATTATGTAAATCATGATCTTCCTCAGGAGGAAGACAATGAGAATGATCCAGAGAATAAGCACCACATACTCTGAATTACTGCCCTTATGAGGGTGATGCGTCCACATGGATCACAGCTCCTTTGGTGACACAAGGCAAAGGGTAGTAAGGAGACAACCCGCCCTCCCCTCTTCCCAGCAATTAAAAATTGAATTCTTACCCATCAGATCCTGGTCTGGAAGGAGCATTATCAGATGAGTTAGAAGAGGTGGAAATGACCGAGGAAGTCACTGAGGTGATGGACAATCTCCGCAGCGTGGATGACATGATGTAGGGTAGTACGATAGACCCCGTGCGGCTCTGCTTCCTCTCAGTCAAGGTGGGTGGCTGAAGGACACATGGCATCGCACGGTGAGCTCCCTGGGACTCAGCCAATACGCTGGCTCACGCCCCCCTCCGCTTGTGGCCGGTGCTGTTTGTACTGGCGGGTACCCACGGCTGCCTCATTTGTTAAATAATGCAACTCCTACTATTCTTAATTATAAACACAGCTAGGTTAAACCCACCTTGTTAAGACTAGAGAAAAGCTCCCCCTAATTTGCAGCCAGTCACATAAGAGAGGAAAAGCAAGCTGCCCGTCACCCCCAACAGAACTGCAAAACCCTCGGTCTGCTTCTCCACTTTAGCTTCTTTCAGCAACTAAAAAAACCAGAATGCTGGCCAAATAGAAAGCTTTAGATTCAAACTATAGACCTGACACTTAAGAAGTGAATGGTAAAACTTAAGAAGTAAAGGAACAGCGATCTACTTTCATTAGAAATGTCTCCACAAGACTGACTGCCCCAGTAGGCCACCATACCAAATCTACAGGGAAACACTGGCCTGGATCTCATAAAAACCAGTCATTAGGTGAACGTCATAGTCCTTCCATCAGGAACTGTGTAGAGACAAATGTTCCTTGGAAAAAGCTCTTAACTGGCAGTAGGTCAGGAGGTTAGACATGCCTGAGGACCTGGTTAGAAGCAATAATCACAAAGATACTCCGGAGAAAAAGGGAGTGAAGATGGAGGTGTGGGATGGGGGGCAGGAGGACATGAAAGGAAATTCAGAGCTTTGGTCCAAAGAAAGAATTTGAAAATCAGGGGTTCAAGAGTGAGACAGCTAGAAAGCAAGGTGAACTCATATTAAAAAGAGCAGATGGGCGCCTGGGTTGCTCAGTGGGTTAAAGCCTCTGCCTTCGGCTCTGGTCATGATCCCAGGGTCCTGGGATCGAGCCCCACATTGGGCTCTCTGCTCAGCAGGGAGCCTGCTTCCTCCTCTCTCTCTGCCTGCCTCTCCCCCTACTTGTGATCTCTGCCTATCAAATAAATAAAATCTTTAAAAAAAAAAAAAAAGAGCAGAAATGGGGTGCAGTCAGTTCAGCATCTAAACCTTGGTTTTGGCTCAGGTCACGCCCTTAGGGTCATGGAACCCAGCCCTGTCTCAGGCTTTGCACTCAGTGGGGAGTCTGCTTCTCTTGCTCTCTCCCTCTCCCTCTCCCCATGCTTGCACACATGTGTGTGTGCTCTCTCTCAAATAAATAAATCTTAAAAAAAAAAAAAAGGAAAAATGAAAAATGAAGCTGGATCCAAACATTCAATCCACTGTTGGAGAGAAAGGGTTACTTTTTATTAATGTGGGCATATTTTATGCCCAATGTGGCTCAAACTCATGACCCCCAAATCAAGAGTTGCATGCTCTTGCAACTGAAGCCAGGCGCCCGGAGAGAAAAGGTCATGGAGCGCATGCGCCAACCCATCCAACCTCTCAGGAAAGAGACAACCGTCACTGGGAGAAATGTGTTGGAACTGTTAGAAAAAATGATGAAATCAGCTATACATGCATTGTGAAACGCACTTCACTGCCATTCTTTCTCCCCTTCAAAGGTGTCCATGGTGGAAACTTCTTATCAAAATGAAAAATAAAAACTAGGAAAAACACAGAACTGGGCCAGACAGGACAGGAATAACCAGGTCTGGGAGCAGGAACGCCCCAACTGCTATTAGAGTAGCACGCACGCACTGAGGGCCCAGAGCAGCGGCCTCAGCACATCCCCGCCCTGGCCCCCGGAACACGTAAGAAAGGCCAACCCTCAGGCCACCAGAGTTCCTATCAGCAATTCTGGAGCTGGGGCCCAGCAATCCGTGTTTTCACAAACCTTCCAGATGGTTCAGATAGTCAGTCAAGTCTAAGAACCCCTATGCAGCATGTCAGCGTTGGAAGGTCACCGAAAGCATGCCATGTCCTCTCCTCCCCTCCCCCAGCATTTCCATGCCCTGCTTCTGTTATTCTGACTCATGAAAAACTTCAATATAAAAAATAGTCAAAGACCGAAAAAGCCAACCGGCCACTTAGAGCCTACCAGGGTTATAACACCGTAGAGCTTCTCCACTTTCTCCTTGAGTTCCCGAAAACAAGAAGACAAGCGGTCATGCAGCGGCTTTAGCTGCTCTGTGAGCTTCTCCCCGTGGATGCGGATCCCCTCCGTCAGCAGAGGCATCTGGAGAAAAGGGCGTGGCAGGAAGGAAATATGGTTTAGGAAGAGGGATCCTTCAGATGTGGAGACTAGGGAAGGATGGGCGGGGAGACAGGTAAACTGGCAGACACAGCACATACCACGTGAGAATGCTACTTCTCCATGGGGGGCGGGGGCACTGGACGCCCTTGGGTCAAGGATGCAGAGAAATACACAGGAGGCAAGCAGGCCCTAAACCGGGGAAGCGCTGCCAGCCAAGACCTGAGCCTGGAGGCTTCTCTGTGGCTGACCAGCTGCTAGTTTTAAAGCTGAGGCTGAATTGGATGGCTGCCTTTTGTCCCACTGTTCGCTGAAGTAGCAAGAGAGAGAGACAGAGAGAGAGAGAGAGGGAGGGACTGAGGCCAACATGTCTCGGCTGGATCTGATTTGGGGACTCAAGTCTCTTCTCTAGGAAGGTCTCTCTCGGCACTGTAGAGTCTAACAGAACGCTATTCCCAGGGTCCCTCGGCCAAACAATGAGACAAACTGTGATTCCAAAGGTTACAAAACAAAACACCCTAAAAGTGGGCTTGTGGATTTAAGCCCTAGAGAATATGCTGGCATTGGGCCACACCCCTCCCATGACGCCTACCTGCAGCGCTATCAGTCGCTTCAGCAGCTCAATCTTCTCCTGGTCTTCGGGATGCTCCTGCAAGTACTTTTCTGTAAAAAAAGCCTAAAAGGGGAGCACATGCGAGTGTTAATTAGAACACGTTCCTGTATGTGTACTGACCCTCGAGGGAGGAGAGGGGAGCCTGAAAGGGTGAAAAATGTATTCTGTTCCCTCTGCTAAACCTGGAACGACTAAGTGAATACTCACCCCTTTCCTGGACAGCCCTTATGCCACCGTGAACAATTCTAAAGGACTGTGCTATTTTGTGGTCTTTCTGGAACCGTGCAATGCCTAATCACAGTACCCTCTCCACAACCACCACACACACACACACACACACACACACACACACACACACACATCAAACCAATTAACTCATGACATTCAGTGAGGTAACTTTCCCAAAGGACTAAGGCCAATGACAGTATCTAAAGGTTATTTATTAGATTAAGTGTACAGATATTATAATAAGGAAAAAGCAAAAAATTAGCAGGCTGTATAGGGAAAACAGCAGGCTGTATAGGGAAAACAGTTTTCCTGCTTTATCATCTGTTATAGGCTGTATCACATTTTTTTCCTGTATTAAGTAAAGATGGCTTTCTTATTACTCATTTACCCAAAAGGCTTTTTTGAGGACAACATGAGATACTGATGTGAAAATGTTTTATAAATGTATTTTTTTTAAAGATTTATCTATTCATTTCAAAGCCAGGGAGTGAGCGTGAGTGGGGGGCGGGGCAGAGGGAGAGGGAGAAGCAGGCTCAGCAGGGAGCCCAACACAGGGCTCAGGGCTCAGTCCCAGGATATGGAATCAACCTGAGCCAAAGGCAGATGTTTAACCTACTGAGCCACCCAGGCGTCCGATTCAGTATATTTGAAGTCCTCATAGAAAGGGGAGAACAAGGAGAACATGGTCTGTAAGCCTAGGAATATGCACCAAAGGTTGCCGGCAACCCCTCGGAAACTGGGAGAGAGGCGGGACCAGATCCTTCCTCACAGCCCGCTGAAGAAATCGACCCTGCTGACTCCTGGATTTCAGGCACCTGGGCTCTGGGACTGTGAGGCAATCTATTTCCACTGTTTTCAGCCACCCTGTGTGTGCCTTTGTTCTGGAAGCCCCAGTGAGCGAACACAAGGAGGGATACAAATACATGCGGGCCTGCAGGCTGAGTTTCACAAACAGGAAGCAGGACAGCACATCCGGACAGCACTTCCTCTGGCCAGATTCAGGGTTAGAGAGAAATGAGGGAGAAAGTCCTATGCGTACACCTCCATCCGCCTTTACCTTCCAAATATAAGCAGTTTAAATCTTCAAAAGTTAAAAAATGTTTTTGATGTAAAATAAAATGCACTGAAATTCCCAAAACATTGGTTTAGTCAAAAAACAGAGGAGCCAAGTGCTCTGAAATTCAATTATTTTAGGAGGGTCCTGCCTTGCAACGGAAAGAACCTAATGAATTACAGCAAACAGTTCTTGGGTTCCTGTCACTCGGGCCATGATTTTTTATTTTTTTAATTTTTTAAAGATTTTATTTATTTATTTGACAGACACAGATCACAAGTAGGCAGAGAGGCAGGCAGAGAGAGAGAGCAGGGAAGCAGGCTCCCTGCTGAACAGAGAGCCCAATACAGGACTCCATCCCAGGACCCTGGGATCATGACCTGAGCCGAAGGCAGAGGTTTTAACCCACTAAGCCACCCAGGTGGGCCATGATTTAAAGACAGTTCACCAATATAGGTAGGTGAAGATGAATTCCCCAATTAATTGCACTGGGGAACATTGGTGATCAATGAGTTTACCTTTCTCTTATGTTTAGAAATGCACAAACTCATACATGTTAATTAAAAGAAAAAACCACTGGGGTGCCTGGGTGGCTCAGTGGGTTAAAGCCTCTGTCTTCGGCTCAGGTCATGATCTCAGGGTCCTGGGATCAAGCCCCACATTGGGCTCTCTGCTCAGCAGGGAGCCTGCTTCCTCCTCTCTCTGCCGGTCTCTCTGCCTACTTGTGATCTCTGTCAAATAAATAAATAAAATCTTTTTAAAAAAAAGTAAAAACTACTATTTTAAGCTAAAGGTCTTGAAATTTATTAGTTTACATACCCTACTTTCCCTTTTCAAAAAATTTCAGCGAGAAGACAATGACATTGGGAAACCTTCATATGAAATTACATACTATTCACAGATACTGACATATCTGAATTTGAGTTAAGGGGTATTCTGTTAAAAAAAAAAAAAAAAGGAAAAAAGGAAAGAAAAAGAGAAAGAAAAAAAACACTTAGAAAAACACACGAAAACTAGTACTAGATAGCTTAGCTTATATGAAAAAACACACACCAAAATTATTACAATGTAAAAAAGCATTATTTCTGGAGCCTAGTTTTGCACTGAATTTTGTGATGACACTGGAGATTATTACTGACACCTGGCATGGGCATACTAGACGTGGCCTCCAGTGGACTCCTTGCCCAGGTGCTAAGGGTCATAAGCCTGAAGAAGGTACAATGGTTGATGGGAAAGATGGTTACAGCAGCAGTCACAGAGCACTGGGTGCCCTGCTCAGTTGTGTTTGGCTCCGAGAGGACAAGAGGGAGAAGAAAACCCATCCTCAGCAAGGCTCAGCTAAATGGCAAGCTTTCCGTGATGTCCCCTCCACAAATAATGCCTTCCTCAGCTACTAGCCACCACTGTTGTGTTAGGTACTTTCCTCACTTTTTTCAGGTATGAAGCTTGGCGCTCAGAGAGGTGAAGTATCTCACCCAAGGGCACACAGTGGCCAATGGGAAGCCAGGAATGGGTCGCTGGCGTGGCTGATTCTAGTGCCCCTGGTCTTCTTAGGCCTTGGTGTACAAATGGAAATAAGAGAATCGGCCCATTGAATGTCCACTCACCCTTCCTGCCCACCTCCTTCACTTTCACTCACTCTCCAGGCTACCCCAGAGGGATACAGTAGCCAAATGTTTATTTAGATTCAGCAAGAAGACTCCAAAATTACTTAGCCACTGAAAACAGCTGAACAATTAAAACTCCTGCCTCAATTAATTGCACTTAACTGAATTTTACCTACTGTATACATTACTTCCATTTTATTTTTATTTTTTTAAAGATTTTATTTTTCTAAAACCTTTAAATAAACCTTATTTATTTGAGAGAGAGAAAGAGAAGGAGGGAGACCACTGAGGGAGAGTGAGTGAGAGGGAAAAGCTCACTCCCTGCTCAGCAGGGAACCCGATGTCGGGCTCGATCCCAGGACACGAGGATCACGGCCTGAGCTGAAGGCGGACGCTTACCCGGCTAAGCCACCCAGGTGCCCCCTCCCATTACCTCCATTGTAAATGATGCTACATCCAAACCCTAAGCAATGGATTCGCATCTGGTGAGCACTCTTTTCCTGTTTTTCCAGAAGAAAAGATATGACACTTAGTTGAACTAATGTCACTGTGCAGCCAGGGCCAGCGTTTGTCCAAACAACATACAGCACACCAAGTCGGGGTGGGCGTTTCTAGAGGCTCATTTTAACTACAGTGCAGCTCGGCCTCTCCCAGATGCTTCTTCACCTCCGGAGCACCCTCAGTTCTGGGCTCACCTGTATGCTTCCCACCTCTCAGGGGAGAGAGGGAGTGGGAGAGGGAATAGCGGGTAAACCAACCAGATGAGGTATACGAGACTGATCTCTCAGTGACTCCTTACCGGGCTGTGACCTGACCCTGTCTGGGCTGCTGAGGGTCTCTAGGAGGTGTGAGGTCAAGGACACGCTTTTCATTAACTTCATTTGCCCATTTGTAAAGGGGGCAGAGTGAAAAAATGTCTCAGAGAAGCTATAAGAAATGAATTCACTGGCAAGGCACGGAGACAAACGGGATTCACCTTTTCATAGTTGGAGTAGCCCCCCATGACAGCCGGGTCTACGATGCCACTGAGCAGCATGGAGAGGGGATGCACAGAGAGGGCTCGGTCCCAGGCATGCTGCTGAACACAGTTGCTGATCTTCTCATTGGTGAGTTCCATGGTTTCTATGGCATTCTCCAGGGGACTGATTTCCTCCTGTGCCAGAGGACAAGGAAGAGGAAGGGCATTTTGTGAGCTCACAGGGAAGACGGAAAGAAAATTATAAGCATTCTCTTTTAAAAGGTATAAAATTCTCACCAAGCTATAAAAAAGTTTTGCTTGTCAAGGTTATATTTATTTGGATACCACACGTACTGGAAATTATTTTGCTAAGTTGCAAAATAAGCGACTTAAAAATCTCCTTAGGAAGTACAAGGGTGACCCCAAAATTACAGTTCCCACAGTGATTCTTTCTTGGTGCCAAGGGTCTATAGAAATTTTGAAAAAAAAAAAAAAAAATTGGAGCTGTTGTAATGATGATTTTTAGGCAGAGCTTCCTCGGAGATTTTTTAGAAGCTCAATGACAACAGAGTTACGGGTTAACCGATCCCAGATAGTTCTGCAGCACCCAGAATGTTCCTTGGCAAGAGGCCTGATGCTTCTTCCATGAGAAAAGGGAAATGATTTTGGAAGCCATACATCCAGACGATACATAAGTCATCTTCGTATGGGTTCTGTGGTTCAAAGAAGTCAGAAATAAGAGGATGTACTAGAATATTCAAGTTGAATTTTGGATGAAAATGAAAGAAGATTCAATACAGATTCAGAAAGAGCGACTCCTGTGGAAACGTCTTCAAAGCCAGGTTTCAAGAAAAATTTCCTTCTTCATTTTACCCATTGCCAGCCAGCATGACCGCCTACTGCAGCCTTGATGTCAAAAGTCTCTAAGAAAATCATACTCATACTTGAAAAGTAACAACTTATTACTAGGGGTATGGAACACATCAGATTTCAGTTCAGATCTGTTCAAGACCTACTTCTTGAAAGTGTATTACCTGCCAAGTACTGTGCTATCCTCCACAGTCACAAAAGTGACTAGGATATAATTTGTGGCTGGGAGGAGCCTACGGTTTTATAGTGGGGTCTCAAGACACATAAGCACGGGACCAACTTGTTAGAAATAAGCCCAGGTTGCGGCGGGGCACAGAGAAAGGGCATCTAACCCTCCTTGGGAGCTTCAGACGTGGCTTCCAGGTGAAGCTGGCACCTAAAATGAGTTTCTATGGGAGATAGTTAGGTTGAGAAGTAGCATTTTGGGCAAAGAAAATGCCCCACTGTCATGGAGGGTTGAAATAACATGGAATGAGTTTAGTTCCAGAAGATTCCATAGGAAATGGGGTGGCAGAGCTGAGTCACAAGGATTTTGTATGAACCTGCTAAGGAACAGGGGCTTTATGCTCTGGGTACTGCCGAGCCACGGCAAGGTTCTAAGCATGAGAAGAAGATGGTCAGTTTTCCACTGTGAAACTCTCTGTGGAACTGTGAGGAAAACAGGCCTGTGAAGGCCAAGGCAGGAGGCCAATGAAGGGGCTTTTTCCATGGCATCCACCAGAGATGAATGAGGTACTAAAATGGGGTACAGTAATAGGAGATCTGGAAATAAAGAAAACAGATTTAATAACTATTAAAAAGGTAAAAGGGGCAGCTTTGGGGAAGGACGGAGAAGGAATTGTCTGGGATGACCAGTGATGTGATTAGCCACGAATGAAAGAAGAGGAAACATTCTGGGAGAGAATCTGACTGACAGCACACTCAAAGGAGACATTCCAAAAATGGATTGGTGCACTGGCAGGATCATGAGGAGACGAGATTCATTTGCTCATAAAAGAGTCATTGACTGTGAGTAACCTTTAGGGTTGGTGTTGTAACATCAGTTATACAAAGGAGTTCTATTAGACAAGCATGGCTTTTATTTCTCTTTTGGAAAACAAAATTGGCCAGAGGAGGCTGGCCAAGCTAGTGAGAACTGGAGGAGGGCTTAACAAAGGCTCTTATTATATCTGGAGACACAAAGAATTTTCTGAGTTTCCATTTCAAATGACTCACCGTTGAAATTTGTTTGACTTCAAACCACTTGAGAATCCCAGGAAATGTGTACGCAGTTGTATACGTCGTCCTTTCGATCCACATGGTCTGGTGGAAGGAAGGAAAATCGGAAATGTCAGTTCCCAGGCAACACGGCAATGCTCCCTAGTGGAGGTCAGGGAGATTCTATTTCCAAATGCTTCCTTGGTAAATGGGCCGTTATTTTGAGGATGCTGGAGGTTTAAAACTGCAAGGGATCATCTGCTTGGGCCCTCTCACCCCCTAGAGGGGACACGTGAAGCCCAGCAGCAACCCTGGAGCACAAGAGCAAAGCCGTCTTGAGGGGAGGGACTCCAATCTCGAGTTCTCCACTGAGACTGGCTGCTCTCTAGGTGGGAAGTGCGTAGCACCTCTGTCCTGTGTCTCTACAGCTGCCATCGTTTCTGTGATCTGCACTCGTTAGTTGGAAAGCCTACTTTACCTTGTTTTAGAGGGCAAAGAGGGTGGACTCACAGCAAATTCATTGTCTGGATCCTTCTCTCCTTTCCGGAATGGCCTGGAATATCTGAACTGCTGCACTTCATTGGCTCTGTAGTAGCTGGAGAAAGACATGGCCACCGTGCTGTAGCTGGTCTCTTAGAACGGGCAGTCCTCGGTCAGATTTCAATAAAACCCTGGCCCACCTCTTACACAGCCTAAGTCTTAGCCACTAAGCGACCTCCGAACTGTCTCCACAGAGAAGGCTGGAGGAGGTGCACGATTTGATTTTATTGCGGATCTTTCTTATTTATAAATCCATTCCACAGCTCACCACCTAAAAAGATCTATGTATTTATATCCATGTTTGTGATTTCATGTATTTTTTTTTTTTTTTATCACAATTGTAGCAATCCTACTACTAGCATTTTAGCTTCTCAGGAAAAAAGAAATGAGGCCTTCGATCACTGGGGACCCCACAGCACCAGGCAAGGTGAAGTCAGCCACTCCTCAGTGAGTGCTTCTGAGCAGAAGGAAGATAGAGGAGTTCTGAAGTCTCACAGTGAAATTCCTGATTTCCCTGTCTGCCTAAAAAAGACCCGCAAAGCTCCCAAATCCCTTTGAGTCACCAAGCTCTTATTTTACACTGAAAATACAATAAAGGGCTACTGTGGTCTGAATGCCAATGTGGAAATCCTGTCCCCCAGTGTGATGCAATCAGGAAGTCGTGTCTGTGGCAGGTGCAGAGGTCACAAGGGTGGGGCCCTCATGAATGGGATGAGTGCCTTTATAAAAAGAGACCCCAGAGAGCTCTGTCACCCTTTCTGTGTGTGAGGACACAGTGAGAAGTGTCTGTGAATCAGGAGCCAGGTCCTCACCAGACACCAGATCTGCTGCCACCTGACTTTGGACTTCCCTGGCCTCCAGAACTGTGAGAAATAAATGTGTTGTTTCTAAGCCAACTAGTCTGTGGGGTCCTGCTATAGCAACCCCAAAGGGCTGAAACAACAGAAGGTCTTCCACATGAGTTTAAGGCTTTGGTTTTAAAGATTTTATTCATTCATTCATGCATTCATTCATTCATTTATTATTTAGAGTGTGGACATGAGCTGGGGGGTGGGGGAGGGGAATCAGGTGACTTCTACTAGTGGGGCTCGATTCATGACCCTGAGATCATGATCTGAGCTGAAATCCAGAGTTGGATCCTTCACTGACTGAGCCACCCAAGAGCCCCAAACCTTGGGTTTTGATATACTTCTAGATAAAGTACGTTAGAGAGAAAATATTTTTTAAAGATTTTTATTTATTTGTCAGAGAGAGAGAGAGAGCGAGTGAGTGAGTGCGTACAAGCAGGCAGAGTGGCAGGGAGAGGCAGAGAGAGAAGCAGGCTCCCCGCCAAGCAAGGAGCCCGATGCGGTACTCGATTCCAGGACCCCAAGATCACAACCTGAGCCGAAGGCAGCGGCTTAACCCGCTAAGCCACCAAGGCACCCCAAGAAAATGTTTTTTAAAAGCAGCAAAAAAAAAAACCAAAACCCCAAACCCTACTTACTTTAAGATCTGCTCCGGAACTGGTTTGTCCTTGTAGCTGGGTGGCAGGCTCATCACCGGCTTCACAGTGAAACACTGCATGTCTGAGAAACTCGTTAAGGACGGACAAGGGGCCGGGCCATGAAGGTGTCCCAGGCAGAAAGCACCACCCATTCCTCCTGCTTTTAGGCTGGAAATGATACCTGCCTGAATCACTCCTTTTCCCCGAGTGCCGGCGCTGCACTGAAAACAGCATTCCCTGATGTATTATGAAAATGCCTGATTAAGTTATAATCCTAGGACATTTTTTGGTCAGACCCCTGGCAAGCAACCCTGCCGCAAGGAAACTATCAGGGGAAGAGGGATTCGAAACAATTTTAAGTCATTTCTTTTGGACAAGGACGCCTGTGAAACAGCTCGACTGCGGGGCCCGTGCAGTAGGAACGTCTGGTGTCTGTGGCCATCGCCTGTCCATAGAGGGCCATAGCTGGGCATGGAACGAGGTTCCTAACATGTTCCCACAGTAATGAACACAACAACCAACAGGTGATATTATGACTCTCCTTCTACAGAGGAAGACTCTGAGGTTCTGAGAAAACCCAGAGCACACAACTGTCCATGGTGAAGTCAGGCTTCTAATCCAGCTCAGGGGAAGAACTGTCTCGATAATTTTAATAATGACTTTTTTTTGTCCTTGACAGTGCATATATACTGTTTCAAAATCTAGAGCATTTAAAGTCGAGGTGAAGGCCCTCGGTGGGGACAAAACAGTGACTGCCAGCATCTCAGGGTGGTGTGCGGCCCTGGGCACCAGAACCACATGGACACTCACAGGATGCACGATAAGAACTCCCAACGGCTGAATGAGAATCTCTCCGTGGTGAGTCTCACCTATAACAAAATCTGAGGACCACCGGGCTGTGTGTTTCCTGGTCTAGCTGACAGAGCGTTTTCATAGAAATGACCTCCTTTCGACTTTGAGCCTCCCAGAAGTGCTACTGGGTATTTGGGGAAAAGAGACTCACATCTAATGGATGAGAAACCAAGGGCCTGGAGGAGGGAAGCCGTTTGGGAAAGGCCAAGAGGGCAGGCAGAAAGGACTGAGGGCCCAGCGACAGGAAATCCTAAATCTAGTTCTTGAAGACCTCGTCATTACCACACCATGAAGGCACCTCCACTGTCTTCTGAACCCACATAACCCAAACAAGGATTTATCCTAGAAGACCATTCCTTCCCAAGCATCTGCTATGTATTAACAGGCTGCCCTTCTCTTAAAGGTGTGCCTGTTTATAGGTCTGTTATTATTGTCAATCTTTCTATAGTTACTTACCAACCTATATGTATAGTAATGGCCAATATATATTGAATTTTTATTATGTACCAGGCACTGTTCCTAATATTTGACAAATGTTTACTCAATCTTTACAAGAACTCTTGTAAGAGTTCTTGTGAGAAAGGATGATCATTATCCCCATTTTACAGATGGGAAAACTGAGGCACAGAGAAATTGAGGAACTTGCTCAAAGGGACAAAGTAAGTGACAGAGCTGAGACTTGAACCCAGGCAACTTGGCTCCAGAGCCTGCTCTCTTATCTACCCTGTCACACCAGCTCTGGCTTATCTACATCTTGAATAGTGTTCAGTGTTGGAGTATCTTTATTTTAGCACAAAACACATGAAAAAAGTTTTAAAGATAATTTTGTTAAAGAGCTCTTAGTGTTTGTTCTTTTTTTCTAAGCGAGCATGTAATTAATTTTTCAGTAAGTCACTCAATGTTATTCAGCAAGTCACTGAATGTTATAAAAGAAAAGCTATACATCTTTCTCCAGAATCCAGAATCCTGAACAGTCCTTCTCAAGCTCCCCATACAGCTATAAAACATATCCTTTCATATTCAAGATTTGCTTATTATCTCTCTCCTTTACTTCATAACCATAAGCTAAGGACATCAGGGTCCCAAAGCTTTTACACAGAATGGGAAACTGAGTCAGAAGGTTACGTGAGTGGTCAGAGGGCAGGGCATATCCGCGTGCAGAGACAGGACTGAACCCTCAGCTTCTGTGGCTGGGCTGGGCCACGTCTCTCCAAGGTGAGGATACACTGCTTTGGGGACGACTTGATGTCTTCTCCCGGGGGCGTGGTGCTGGTCATCTTCTCGGCATTGGGGAACTGGGTCAGCAACCTCAGGCTGAAGTCTTCTCGCCTCTCATACTCCTTCCCCCGGTAGATGAAGATTTTGTTCTGCAGGTCAGAGACAGCAAGGGGACTGATGACATATGAAGAGTGAAGGGGTGACTGGGGATCCTTGTGCTGAGGACACTATAGCCCTCCCTGGCCAAAGGGCATTCTGCCAGAAATTCTCACTGAATACCTACTATGCGCCCAGTAGCAACCACTGTACCTGGCAAGAGCTCATGGTTTCTTGGGGGAGATAAGTCATTGGCATAAGGCTGCCACTGCAGTGCTTCTCAGAGCGTGGCCCCATGAGAATCGCTGGTCTGTAAATGGTCTGTACCGACCCACAGGGAGATGAGCTTGTGCCCTAATGTAGACCCATGATGTCACCAGGCACAACGCTGAATTTAGTTGATTTTTTTCGTAGCAAGACAAGCCCTCGTCTTTTCATGATCTGGTTGTGGACCAGCACTTGGACTGGGGCTGACTTGGAGAACAGCAAAGTTAGGAAGAGACTCCACACAACTCTCCATTAACAGGGAACAGGAATAATTTAGAGCAGTTCCTCGGCAATCCTGAAAATCCCTGCGGACAGCAATGTCAAAGGCTCACAGAACACAACTGCTCCGAATCCTATTCTCTCCCTTCTAATCTACATTCCTTTTCTGTTTACTAAAATTAATGAAATTGGATTTTTTTTTAAGAAAGAAATTTCCTAGGCTCCAGGCATGGGAGTACTTTGACTCATAGTGCTGCTGCCCCCGCAAATTCAAACGTAGCCATGCTTCAAAGGTTCCTGCTCATCTGATGATCGCTCAGATAAGACTCCGCATCGGCAGCCCATATAGGATCCACTTTTTAACTAAACCTTGGGCCCATATTGTCCTGGAAAATGTTTTTTAAAATCACCTGTCCATTCCTCTAGCAAATATGTATTGGACAAACAGGAGATAATGCTAAGGCACTAGGGATATAACGATGAACCTACTCTCACAAAACTCACCTTCTGGTGGGCAGAAACAGAAAACAAGAAAGTATGATAGTTAACAGGAAGGCAACAAACCTTCTAGGATAAACACCGATGGCAGGAAAAACTGCCAGGTCTTCTGGAATATATGATGAGATTTTTCCAAGCTGGGAAAGATTAATATCTTTATGCATTTCCATCATTCGGGCAAAGCTGTGGCCGGTAAGGAAGCAGAGGGTAAGGCAGCACTAATCGTAGGATGTGGACAACAATGGGAACGGAAGCAGACAAGCACAAGGTCTGCACAGGCTAGCACAGACTGAACGAGGGGCTTCCAGGAAATGTGGCATTGGCTGTGCCCAGGTGAATGGACACGGTAAGGAGAGGAAAAGAGAAGGGGAGGGCAACCAGCAGGAAGAGTGAAAGGAAGGACAGGGCCACAGGGCAGAAAGTATAGAACTGAAGTAGAAGATAAACTAGGGTGAGCCCGAACACTGAAAGGCAGGTACCAGTTCCCAAAGCCTGGGGAATCCACTGGAGGTTCTGGAAGGAGGGAGTGAAATGACAGAACCACGAGTGTAGACAACCTCAGCGCAAAGTAGGGTGTGTGTCCAACCATAGGAATCCCAAGCAGGATTGAACTGGAGGAGGAGAAGCTTTTGGTGTCTCACCCTGGTGTCTGGCAGAGGGGGAAGATGGGGGAGAAGCACCAAGGATTCTGAGCTTGCTGGCCCAGAGCAGGAGGAGCAGCGGTGCCACTGACAGAAACGGGGAGGGAGGGAGGCCTGGTTGGGGCAAGGAGGGAAGAGGACGACATGAGTCTGGATATTCTGAGTCTGGGGAAATGGCCCATAACACAGAAGGGCATGGAGGTTACACCATGCAGAGGCTTTTATATTTTCCAGCACACAGTGATAATACCTAACATCCATACGCCACTTTACAGTTTATGGAGCGCTCCTCCATGCTATTTATTTAATTCCGAAGCAGCCCTGGGATGTGGGCGGTATTTCTCTAACTCACACATCAGACAACCTGGAGGTTACGTAATTTGGTCAAAATCCTATAGCTGGGGGCACCTGGGTGGCTCAGTGGGTTAAAGCCTCTGCCTTCTGCTCAGGTCATGATCCCAGGGTCCTGGGATCAAGCCCCGCGTCGGGCTTTCTGTTTAGCAGGGAGCCTGCTTCCCCCCCCCTCTCTCTGCCTGCTCTCTGCCTGCTTGTGATCTCTGTCAAATAAATAAAATCTTAAAAAAAAAAAAATCCTATAGCTGATGATGGAGGAACCCCCCGCTTTTCAACTTGAAAGTCTAACCTTTGCTCAAACCAGTGCCGTCTCCAGCTCACGCCCCCTATTTCGCGGGACACCACAGTCACCCACACATGCACAGCAGCCACCACTGCCCTATCAGGACTAGAGACACTGACCACCAATCTCAGTCTAGAAGCTACTGCAAGGCTCCTTCCCAGACCCTCTCCTCCTGGTGCTCCATTCTCTCTCCCTGCGCTCTCTCCTCCACACGCAAACAACCCACCAATTTTACATACAGTCTGGAATGTTCCTTTGAGTTCCGGGTCCGTGCATCAAACTGCTGACTCCCATCTGCTGGATGTCCCACATTACCTCAGGTGGAGTGTGGCCCCAACCAGACTTTTGCAAAGAACATATAAAGATCTGAAAGGCCATCTGCAATCTGGGACCCCAAGCCACCTGCCCCCACTTCTCGACTTGCCCTCTTCTTCACACTCTTCCAGCCTCACACTTTCGAACCTGCTAGACCCCCATCTCATCTCTTGACCACTACCTCACTTCTTTCAGGTTTTTGCTTAAATGGCATTTTCTCACTGATGTTTTTCTTATTCACTCCATCTAAATTTATAACTCCATCCCCATTACCTGCCTCTCTCTTCACCTGCCCCGACATTTTCTCCATGATACACATGGAGTGTCTACAAGGGGTGAGGCATTGTTCTAGGCCATCGGACACACTAAATGTTTCACTTACTTCTTGTATGTCTCTAAACTAGAATATAAGCTCCATCATTTCAAGGATTTGGCTTGGACTGTGCCCCCATGCATATAACACAGCAAGGCAGAGAGCAGGAGTTCAATAAACATTTATTCAATGAATGGATTGAATCTCTCTACCATGACTCTATTTTCCAGTATTGCTGTCTTACTGGATGGCTCCATAGTCCTTCCAGTTAGGCAGCCAGAAATCTAGAAACCATTCTTGCCACTTCCATTCTTCCTCACCCACGTGTCCCAAGAAAAATCATCAAATACTGTTACCTTATCATCTGAAATCTCTCCATTTTTCTCTAAAGCCACTTCCCTAGGATGTCCGGCCATCCCTTCCCTCAACAGCTGTAACAGTCTCTAAGTGGCTTATCTGTACACATCCAGCCTTGTCCGTACCAGCCAGATGATGACTTTGCTAAGACACACAATCTGCAATGGCTCCCTCCAGCTCTTGGGGTGCCAACAACACAGCCACAGCAACCTCACGCACTGTCTTGCAAGTTGTCCCCACGCTTCATGCCTCACCTCCCTACTAGCCCCACATCCTCTGCTCCCGCTGGACTGGTCTTCCATTCTCAGGCATTGCCATGAGCTTGCCCACCGCTTCCTCTGCCTGCAATGCCTTTTTCCTACCACCTTTATCTCTGAGACTCCAAGCTCGCCTTTCATATTGCAGCTCAAGCAGAAATTCCCTAGGAAGTCTTTCCCAACTCTTAAAAAAAAAAAAAAAAAAAAAAAAGTGTAATTTACATATAGTAAAATCTACTATCTTTAAATTTACTATCATTTTTTTTATAAATATATATTTTTATCCCCAGGGGTACAGGTCTGTGAATCGCCATGTTTACACACTTCACAGCACTCACCATAGCACATACCCTCCCCAATGTCCATAACCCCAAACCCCGCAACCCCCCTCCCCCCATCAACCCTCAGTTTGTTTTGTGAGATTAAGAGTCACTTATGGTTTGTCTCCTTCCCAATTCCATCTTGTTTCATTTACTCTTCTCCTATTCCCTTAACCCCCCATGTTGCATCTCCTCTCCCTCATATCAGGGAGATCATATGATAGTTGTCTTTCTCAAATTGACTTATTTCGCTAAGCATGATACCCTCTAGTTCCATCCACGTCGTTGCAAATGGCAAGATTTCATTTCTTTTGATGGCTGCATAGTATTCCATTGTGTTATAGACAACATCTTCTTTAACCATTCATCTGTTGATGGACATCTAGGTTCTTTCCATAGTTTGGCTATTGTAGACATTGCTGCTATAAACATTCGGGTGCACGTGCCCCTCACTACGTTTGTATCTTTAGGGTAAATACCCAGTAGTACAATTGCTGGGTCATAGGGTAGTTCTATTTTCAACATTTTGAGGAATCTCCATGCTATTTTCCAGAGTGGTTGCACCAGCTTGCATTCCCACCAACAGTGTAGGAGGGTTCCCCTTTCTCCGCATCCTCGCCAGCATCTGTCATTTCCTGACTTGTTAATTTTAGCCACTCTGACTGGTGTGAGGTGATATCTCATTGTGGTTTTGATTTGTATTTCTCTGATGCCGAGTGATATGGAGCACTTTTTCATGTGTCTGTTGGCCATCTGGATGTCTTCTTTGCAGAAATGTCTGTTCATGTCTTCTGCCCATTTCCTGATTGGATTGTTTGTTCTTCAGGTGTTGAGTCTGAGAAGTTCTTTATAGATTTTGAATACTAGACCTTTATCTGATACATCATTTGAGACTATCTTCTGCCATTCTGTCAGTTGTCTTTTGGTTTTGTTAACTGTTTCCTTTGCTGTGCAAAAGCTTTTGATCTTGATAAAATCCCAATAGTTCATTTTTGCCCTTGCTTCCCTGGCCTTTGGTGATGTTCCTAGGAAGATGTTGCTGTGGCTGAGGTCGAAGAGGTTGCTGCCTGTGTTCTCCTCAAGGATTTTGATGGATTCCTTTCTCACATTGAGGTCCTTCATCCATTTTGAGTCTATTTTCGTGTGTGGTGTAAGGAAATGATCCAATTTCATTTTTCTGCATGTGGCTGTACAATTTTCCCAACACCATTTATTGAAGAGGCTGTCTTTTTTCCATTGGACATTCTTTCCTGCTTTGTCGAAGATTAGTTGACCATAGAGTTGAGGGTCTATTTCTGGGCTCTCTATTCTGTTCCATTGATCTATGTGTCTGTTTTTGTGCCACTACCATGCCGTCTTGATGATGACAGCTTTGTAATAGAGCTTGAAGTCCAGAATTGTGATGCCACCAACTTTGGCTTTCTTTTTCAATATTCCTTTGGCTATTCGAGGTCTTTTCTGGTTCCATATAAATTTTAGGATGATTTGTTCCATTTCTTTGAAAAAAATGGATGGTACTTTGATAGGAATTGCATTAAATGTGTAGATTGCTTTAGGTAGTATAGACATTTTCACAATATTTATTCTTCCAATCCAGGAGCATGGAAAATTTTTCCATTTCTTTGTGTCTTCCTCAATTTCTTTCATGAGTACTTTATAGTTTTCTGTGTATAGATTCTTAGCCTCTTTGGTTAGGTTTATTCCTAGGTATCTTATAGTTTTGGGTGCAATTGTAAATGGGATTGACTCCTTAATTTCTCTTTCTTCTGTCTTGTTGTTGGTGTAGAGAAATGCAACTGATTTCTGTGCATTGACTTTATATCCTGACACTTTACTGAGTTCCTGGACAAGTTCTAGCAGTTTTGGAGTGGAGTCTTTTGGGTTTTCCACATATAGTATCATATCATCTGGGAAGAGTGATAGTTTGACTTCTTCTTTGCCGATTTGGATGCCTTTTTTCCTTTTGTTGTCTGATTGCTGAGGCTAGGACTTCTAGTACTATGTTGAATAGCAGTGGTGATAACGGACATCCCTGCCGTGTTCCTGACCTTAGCGGAAAAGCTTTCAGTTTTTCTCCATTGAGAATGATATTTGCAGTGGGTTTTTCATAGATGGCTTTGATAATATTGAGGTATGTGCCCTCTATCCCTACACTTTGAAGAGTTTTGATCAGGAAGGGATGCTGTACTTTGTCAAATGCTTTTTCAGCATCTATGGAGAGGATCATATGGTTCTTGTTCTTTCTTTTATTAATGTGTTGTATCACATTGATTGATTTGTGGATGTTGAACCAACCTTGCAGCCCTGGAATAAATCCCACTTGGTCGTGGTGAATAATCCTTTTAATGTATTGTTGAATCCTACTGGCTAGTATTTTGGTGAGAATTTTTGCATCTGTGTTCATCAAGAATATTGGTCTGTAGTTCTCTTTTTTGATGGGATCCTTGTCTGGTTTTGGGATCAAGGTCATGCTGGCCTCATAAAAGGAGTTTGGAAGTTCTCCTTCCATTTCTATTTTTTGGAAGAGTTTCAGGAGAATAGGAATTAGTTCTTCTTTAAATGTTTGGTAGAATTCCCCTGGGAAGCCTTCTGGCCCTGGGCTTTTGTTTGTTTGGAGATTTTTGATGACTGTTTCAATCTCCTTACTGGTTATGGGTCTGTTCAGGCTTTCGATTTCTTCCTGGTTCAGTTGTGGTAGTTTATATGTCTCTAGGAATGCATCCATTTCTTCCAGATTGTCAAATTTGTTGGCGTAGAGTTGCTCATAGTATGTTCTTATAATTGTCTGTATTTCTTTGGTGTTAGTTGTGATCTCTCCTCTTTCATTCATGATTTTATTTATTTGGGTCCTTTTTCTTTTCTTTTTGATAAGTCTGGCCAGGGGTTTATCAATCTTACTAATTCTTTCAAAGAACCAGCTCCTCGTTTCGTTGATTTGTTCTATTGTTTTTTGGTTTCTATTTCATTGATTTCTTGTCTGATCTTTATGATTTCTCTTCTCCTGCTGGGTTTAGGCTTTCTTTCTTGTTCTTTCTCCAGCTCCTTTAGGTGTAGGGTTAGGTTGTGTACCTGAGACTTTTCTTGTTTCTTGAGAAAGGCTTGTACCGCTATATATTTTCCTCTCAGGACTGCCTTTGTTTTGTCCCACAGATTTTGAACTGTTGTGTTTTCATTATCATTTGTTTCCATGAATTTTTTCAATTCTTCTTTAATTTCCTGGTTGACCCATTCATTCTTTAGAAGGATGCTGTTTAGTCTCCATGTATTTGGGTTCTTTCCAAATTTCCTCTTGTGATTATGTTCTAGCTTCAGAGCATTGTGGTCTGAAAATATGTCACTTCTATTTTCAATGATCCCAATCTTTTGATACTGGTTGAGACCTGATTTAGGACCAAGGATGTGATCTATTCTAGAGAATGTTCCATGTGCACTAGAGAAGAATGTGTATTCTGTTGCTTTGGGATGAAATGTTCTGAATATATCTGTGATGTCCATCTGGTCCAGTGTGTCATTCAAGGCCTTTATTTCCTTGTTGATCTTTTGCTTGGATGATCTGTCCATTTCAGTGAGGGGAGTGTTAAAGTCCCCTACTATTATTGTATTATTGTCGATGTGTTTCTTCGATTTTGTTATTAATTGGTTTATATAGTTGGCTGCTCCCACGTTAGGGGCATAGATATTTAAAATTGTTAGATCTTCTTGTTGGACAGATCCTTTGAGTATGATATAGTGTCCTTCCTCGTCTCTTATTATAGTCTTTGGCGTAAAATCTAATTGATCTGATATAAGGATTGCCACTCTTGCTTTCTTCTGATGTCCATTAGCATGGTAAATTCTTTTCCACCCCCTCACTTTAAATCTGGAGGTGTCTTCGGGTTTAAAATGAGTTTCTTGTAGGCAACATATAGATGGGTTTTATTTTTTTATCCATTCTGATACCCTGTGTCTTTTGATTGGGGCATTTAGCCCATTAACATTCACGGTAACTATTGAAAGATATGAATTTAGTGCCATTGTATTGCTTGTAAGGTGACTGTTATTGTATATTGTCTCTGTTCCTTTCTGATCTACTACTTTTAGGCTCTCTCTTTGCTTAGAGGACCCCTTTCAATATTTCCTGTAGAGCTGGTTTGGTGTTTGCAAATTCTTTCAGTTTTTGTTTGTCCTGGAAGCTTTTAATCTCTCCTTCTATTTTCAATGATAGCCTAGCTGGATACAGTATTCTTGGCTGCATGTTTTTCTCGTTTAGTGCTCTGAATATATCATGCCAGCTCTTTCTGGCCTGCCAGGTCTCTGTGGATAAGTCCGCTGCCAATCTAATATTTTTACCATTGTATGTTACAGACTTCTTTTCCCGGGCTGTTTTCAGGATTTTCTTTTTGTCACTACGACTTGTAAATTTTACTATTAGGTGACGGGGTGTGGACCTATTCTTATTGATTTTGAGCGGGGTTCTCTGCACCTCCTGGATTTTGATGCTTGTTCCCTTTGCCATATTGGGGAAATTCTCTCCATTAATTCTCTCCAATATACCTTCTGCTCCCCTCTCTCTTTCTTCTTCTTTTGGAATCCCAATTATTCTAATGTTGTTTCATCTTATGGTGTCACTTATCTCTCGAATTCTCCCCTCGTGGTCCAGTAGCTGTTTGCCCCTCTTTTGCTCAGCTTCTTTATTCTCTGTCATTTGGTCTTCTATATTGCTAATTCTTTCTTCTGCCTCATTTATCCTAGCAGTGAGAGCCTCCATTTTTGATTGCAGTTCATTAATAGCTTTTTTGATTTCAACTTGGTTAGATTTTAGTTCTTTTATTTCTCCAGATAGGGCTTTTATATCTCCCGAGAGGGTTTCTCTAATATCTTCCATGCCTTTTTCAAGCCCGGCTAGAACCTTGAGAATCGTCATTCTGAACTCTAGATCTGACATATTACCAATGTCTGTATTGATTAGGTCCCTAGCCTTCGGTACTGCCTCTTGTTCTTCTTTTTGTGGTGAATTTTTCCACCTTGTCATTTTGTCCAGATAAGAGTTTATGAAGGAGCAAGTAAAATACTAAAAGGGTGGCAAAGACCCCAGGAAAATATGCTTTAACCAAATCAGAAGAGATCCCAAATCGTGAGGGGGGAGAAAGGGGATAAAAAGAGGTTCAGAAAGAAAATAATAAAAAAAAGAAATAATTAAAAAAAGCAAACGAATAAAGAAAAAATATAAAAAAAACAAAAAATATATCTATATATTAGATAAACTAGTTAAAAAACGTTAAAAAAGAAAAGGGTAAAAGTTTAAAAAAATTTGGCAGAAGAAGAGTAAAAAAAATTGAAAAAGAAAAAAAATTAAATTAACTGCAAGGCTAAAGAATCTTGGGGAGAAAGCCATGAGTTCCGTGCTTTGCTTTCTCCTCCTCTGGAATTCCGCTGCTCTCCTTGGTATTGAAACTGCACTCCTTGGTAGGTGAACTTGGTCCTGGCTGGCTTTCTTGAGATCTTCTGGGGGAGGGGCCTGTTGTAGTGATTCTCAAGTGTCTTTGCCCCGGGCGGAGTTGCACCGCCCTTACCAGGGGCCGGGCTGAGTAATCCGCTCGGGTTTGCTTTCAGGAGGTTTTGTTCCCTGAGCGCTTTCCGTAGAGTTCCGGAGGACGGGAATGAAGATGGCGGCCTCCCAGTCTCCGGCCCGGGGGAGCCGAGAGCCCGGGGCCCCACTCCTCAGTGCGCTCTCAGAGAACAGCGCCCAATTATTCCCGTCACCCTGCCTCCGGCCGTGCTCCGAGCTGACCGAGCCTGCGACCGGTTCAAGGTAACCCCGAGCTGAGAACTCACTCCTCAGCTCTGTCTCTGTAGCCGGCTTCCCCGTTCTAATACCTGCAAGCTCTGTGACACTCAGACACCCCCGGTCCTTCTGTGACCCTGCGGGACCTGAGGCCATGCTGACCCCATGTGGGCTTCACCCCGGTTAAGCCTCTGGAGCGATGTCCCTCAGTGGAACAGAGTTTTAAAAGTCCTGATTTTGTGCTCCGTTGCTCCGCCTCTTGCCGGGAGCCGGCCCCTCCCCGCGCGGTCTATCTTCCCGTCGCTTTGGATTCACTTTCCCGCAAGTCCTACCTTTCAGAAAGTGGTTGATTTTCTGTTTCTAGAATTGCTGTTCTTGTTCTCTTGATCTCCCATTGGATTTGTAGGTGTTTGCAATCTTTAGATAAGCTATCTAGCTGATCTCCTGCTACTGAAGTAGTCTCAGCCTGCTACTTCTCTGCCATCTTGACTCCTCCTAAATTTACTATCTTTAGGGTAAATTCTCTGAATTTTGACAAACATCACCATGATCACAATCAAGATACACAACAGTTTCACCACCAGGCAAAATTTCTATGTGCCTCTGAAGCCCAACCCTCCTCCGCTGCTACCAGACGACCACTCATCTGCTTTCCACCCCTGCCGTTCAGTGTCGGCCTGGCCAGATCCATATAAATAAAATCGAAGAGGACATGGACTTTCTGGTCTAAGATCTTTTACTCGGCACAGTGCATCCGAGACTCATCCATGTGCTTGTGTGGATCAGGAGTTCATTCTTTTTTATGACTGAGTTGTATGCCATCGCACAGCTATCCCACAGGTTAGTTATCTCTTCACCAGTGGAGGGACATGTGAGCTGCATGCTGTCTTTGGTGATTATAAATACTAAACAATCACGTGCAATTTTTTTTCCTGTGAACGTAAGTTTTTATGTTACTTGGTAACTACTCCCTGGTTAACCAACTCTTAGAGCACAGACTACCCGCCTCGGTCAGTTTCAATCTCCACTCGTTGGCGTGATTACTTAATTACCGTTACACCTGTGAAGCTGTGAATTCCGAGAGTAAGGACCATATCTGACTGGAATCTGCCTCATGTGTGCCTGGCACACAGCAGGCACTTGCTACATAGTTACTGAATGGATGAGTTACCTCCTCCTGGGGCACGATGAGGAATGTAAAGTACTTCTTTTCTCACTTTTTCTTAAATCAGGGGAAGGAAAACGGATAGTATGTTTAAACACAGCCAGCTCTACAGAGACTTCCTTTTTTGTGTGGGGGAAAAAATATCAGATTTTATTTGTTTTGTAGATTTTAAAATCGGTATCATGTTATAGAAAATTTTGAGAAGGAAGAATAACATGGTCCTTCTCACTATTACAACACCTGTTTTTATTTTTGTGAAACTTCTGCAGTCTTTTCCTCGGAATATTTGCTTTCCAACCAGCTCAGGCTGGAAATAAAACAAACAACTAAATACATCAATCCACACTTTTCTCCAGCCTGACCCACAGCAGCAGACCCATGGAGGCAACGGTTCTCTTTCCCTTTTTCATTCCACCTGGGAAAAGCCATTTTACAAAGGAGTTGCCAGAATACCGGAGGCTGGGGTGTGGGGTGAAGAGGCCGGCCACGCAGGAAGTGGCTCCCCTCCCCGGCCTCCCACAGTGAGGACGCGGGCCTCCAGCTGCTAACACATGAGGCCCATCTGGAAAAGAGATGAAGACTGTCCCTCCTTCAGACTGCACGGCTTAATGGCTCGGAGGACCACCCTGAGGTTTCTTACCCGGAGGAAAGAAGGAAAGCCCTGTCCGTAGTATCCAACAGCAAAGTATTCAGGCTGAGGCCTCATTGCTTTAATGATGTTCTCATAAAACGAGGCTCTTTTTTTCTGGAAAACAAAACAAGACATTCCACAGGGAAGTTACAAGGGCACCACTGAGGGGTGGGGAAGATCAGACTATTTGCTTTGTTGTTTCCCATGAGCCAACAGGCAAATGAACAGTCTTTGGAAAATATCCTTGTGGGCCAAGAAGCTATCCCTTTCTTGGATGGAAGGGTTTGGACCTGGGTCTGTGAATGAGCCTTGGATGGTCTGGCAATCTCCAGAGTTGCCTGCGGGAAGACACAAGCGGTGTGCGTTCCTCTGTAAAGGGAGGCAGTGTTTAGCTCTCACCAGTTTTCTGAAGAGGGTTCAGGACCCCTAAAAGGTTAAAAAGCCCCTTTTGAGATTCGCGGATGGTGGCTGCACTTAAACAGAGATACAGGAGAAAAGAAGATAAAGAACTTTCGGGTTCACACAGGTGGTTTCGATTAAAGTCCTAAGTTCAGCTACGAGTGCCCAGAAGGTGGTGGTGATGTTCTGTTTTTCAGTGTCTGGTCTCAGCGCTATCATTAATCCTTCCCTTGGGAACAGGTTTTCTGGCCAGAGCTGAGAGTAAGCCTTAAAGAGAGCAAAATAGGTAGCCAGACCCTTCGGGGCACGTCCCTAGGCCCCTCTCACAATGGTCCCGTGACCATTTACTTACTTTAGTATTTACTTACTCTATTTAGGTGAAGGTTTCTAGCACGTTTTCTTAGCAGGGTTAACATGGCGTATCACTAATTGCTCCATTTAGTTAAGGAAATTAAGAAGCGATTTTCTGTGTGTGATGATAGCAGGAGCTGGTACAACATACCGGCAAGCTGTTTTCAAAGTGATCTGACGACTATCCCCTCAAAGAAGCTACACTTGACCTTGAACAACATGTATTTAAAATGGATGAATCTACTTACATGCAGATATTTTTGGTAAATACAGTATAGTATGGGAATTCTCTTCCTTTCAATTTCTTAACATTTTTCTCCAGCTTACTTTATTGTAAGAACAGTATATAATACATATACAAAATATGTGTTGATCAACTGTTTATGTTATCAGTAAGGCTTCTAGTCAGCAATAGTCAACAATAGGCTATTAGTAGTTAAGTTCTGGGGGAGTCAAAAGTTACATGCAGATTTTCAACTGTGTCGGGGGTTGGCTCCCCTAAACTCCCCTCCTTCAATTGTGCAAAGATCAACTGTATTATTACATAACAACAGGTGACTTGACCTTTTGTGATTCCACTACTAAAAATTATCAAATGTAATGTGTGTTGGCCTACCACTGGACATTCAGAGTGTTATTTTTGTTTTGCTGTTTTGTTTTTAAATAGTTGGGTCTGTGCCGGTGGCCAGGCACGGCACAGAAGTTCATGGAACTATAATGTGTGTAAGCACCGCAGTGACATTTTGGGAGAAGGAGGGAGGCAAAATTTGAGACCCAAGATCCAGCAGAAGCATTTAACAACATACCAAGATGTGCCTAACAAAACACACACATGCACACACACACAAAAAACAAAAAGAAGGCTCATAGATTGGCAGGATGGGCACTACAGAACGAGTGATTCTGACAGAAGATATCAGAAGATATCTGAACTATGGACAGTGTTCACAGAAGGCAGAGTAACCAAGAGGGTGAAGAGGAGATGGGTCAGGAATATGGAGGGTCCCTACTCTAGGGAAACAATATGCACAGGGAAGAGAGAGAGGTCTGGAGGCAAGGATCCTGGGCCCTTTATCAGAAATAATTCAGAGGAATAATGATAACACCTTTAGGGCCTCACCTTTTTTTCATTTTTCTTTCAAGCAAGGTTTGCTTTCCCACTGTAAAGAACACGGTTTAGCTTGACTATCTCAAAAGTAGACATTTTCACGAACACAAATTTGGCATCCCTGTCGGACCCTTGCCCTGTGCTGACCCGGACTCACCAGCAGGTTGCCAAGGCCCTCGTAGTCAAATACTTTGCTCTCATAGGTCTCGGCAAGCTCTTTGCTCAGTTTGATGGCCTTCTCCCACATCTTGGAAAAAACAAAAGTAGGGTTACAAGCGGAGAACAAAGCAGTCACGGATCTGTCTGCAAAAGCCAGGGGAGAGCGGCCGACGATGGCCAAGGAGCCAGGTGGGTTGAGTTTCTGCAAGTATTCCCGCCACGCCTCACCTCCTGGACCAACTAAACCTTTTCTTCTGGCATGAAAACGCTACTCTATCTTGGCTGCTTTCCCAGGGGGCATGTTCTAGAATTCTGTTTGCAAGAACATGAAGAACACCACGTGTCCCAAAGAAAGCGATACTGTACTGAAAGGGCAAAGCACTAAGACCACTGAGAGCTGAGAGGAACCCGCTCCAAAGCCTGGGTTTTGAGAGCTTGTGAATCTCGCTGGAGGGGAAAGGAAGTTAGTGTGGGCCTTAGTTCTGGTTCTGGAGTGTGTGTGTACGCTTTGAATTAGGTAGTTTGGGAGAAAGACTAACCACGCTGTTGTGTGGAATTTGGGAAACTGTTTCTCCAGTTTTGAGCACTGATTCCCTATCTCTGACCAAACCATCTGCTTAGTCAAAGAGTTTTAAGAAAAATGCCTTTTTGCTAGGACACTTGATGCCCTAAGAAACAATGATGTTTCTTGTATTGATGAACATTGTAAGTTTACTAATGACCATTTAAGACACGGCTTACTGGAGATACATGCATGGTATCTGAGGCTAGCATCCCACACTGAGCCCTCTGTTCCTTTTGATATTTCATAAAATGTCTCTTAGGTGGATGCTCATAATAACACAGCATCTGGTAATTTCCTACTTGATTTTTTTTTTTAAGATTTTATTTATTTATTTGATAGACAGAGATCACAAGTAGGCATAGAGGCAGGCAGAGAGAGAGAGAAGCATGCTCCCTGCCGAGCAGAGAGCCCGATGCGGGGCTCAATCCCAGGACCCTGAGATCATGACCTGAGCCGAAGGCAGAGGCCCAACCCACTGAGCCACCCAGGCGCCCCTCCTACTTGATTTTTATTAACAGGTACTATGCTCCACTGTTTCTAGCTGCTGAAGGAATGTAGGCGCAGTTCACGTACAGTTGTAAAAAAGATTTAAAAATTAAGTCTTTTAAAATCATCATTTGCCAAATTTACCCCCTCTGAAATTTCAGGGCTGGGATCCCTGGAAAAGGCTATGAAATGTGCCATATGGAAACCATTCCAGATCAGCTGGGCCTGGAGCAGGAAGCCCATCAACAGTATCCAAGAAGTCAAGCTCGCTCCTCATTTACCAAATACTAAGTTATGTCAGAAACAGGGAGACAGCCTGGCACAGAGCTTCTCAAAGTGTGTGGTCCCTGGTCTCTGGGAGTCCCCAAGATCCTCTCACAGAGTCCCTATGATCACAATTACCTTCTTAGTAATAATAATATATTTGCCTTTCTCAGTCCTCATTCTCTCATGCAGGGGGGTTTCCCACAACTACCGAATGGGTAGTACCACTGGAGACGGAATGCAGAAAACAGATATGAGGATTCTGCTGTTTCCTACCAAGCCAGATGCTGGAGAGATTGTCAAACATGTCAAACAATGCCACTCATATCACTATTTTTTTGGAAAATATAGTAATTTTCAATAAATATGATTTATATTCATAGTAAAAAGTTCCTTCAGAGAACAAGTAAATAAATATTTTAAGATTTTCTGTTTTAATTTCTAAGGATACTTGTATCAGTAGATACAATCCATGTGGGAAAAAAAGCTCTTTGGGATCCTCAGTGATTTTTGAGCAGGTCAAGGGGCACAGAGACCAAAGACCTTGAGCAAATATACTTGGTCAATGGGCCTCAAGTTTTTCATCTGTAAAAAAGATATAATACCTACCTAACAGGGCTTTAGGGAGAATTAAATTAGAAAAAAAGCCTGGAAATCACTCAAAACAGTAACTAGCACTAAATAGATGCTAGCTACTTTATCATGATGAGTATCTGCCTGATTTTATTTATATATATATTTTAAATATTTTATTTATTTGACAGAGAGAGAGAGACCACAAGTAGGCTAAGAGGCAGGCAGTGAGAGAGGGGGAAGCAGACTCCCTGCTGAGCAGAAAGCTGGATGTGGGGCCCCATCCCAGGACCCTGAGATCATGACCTGAGCTGAAGGCAGAGGTTTAACCCACTGAGCCACCCAGATGCTCCACTGCCTGATTTTTTCTTATATTAATTTTTTTTGTTTCATTTTTTAAAAAAATTCCAGTTAGTTAGCATATAGCGTAGAGTTAGTTTCAGAAGTAGAATTCAGTGATTCGTTACTTACATAAAACACCCGGTGCTCATCAGAACAAGTGCCCTCCATAATGCCCATCACCCTTCTAGCCCATCCCTCCACCCATCACCCCTCCAGTAACCCTCAGTTTGTTCTCTATAGTTAAGAGTCTGTTTCATGATTTGTCTCTTTTTTTCTTCTCCCATGTTCCTCTATTTTGTTTCTTAAATTCCACATATAGTATTTGTCTTTCTCTGACTTATTTCACTTGGCATCATACTCTCTAGCTCCACCCATGTCATTGCAAATGGCAAGATTTCATTCTTTTTGAAGGCTAAGTAGTATTCCATTGTATGTGTGTGTGTGTGTGTGTGTGTGTGTGTGTGTGTGTGTGTATCTTCTTTATCCATTCAGCAGTGGTTGGACATTTGGGCTCTTCCCATAACTTGGCTATTGTTTAAAATGCTGCTGTAAACATTGGGGTGCATGTATCCTTTCAAATCAGTACTTCTGTATTCTTTGGGTAAATACCTAGTAGGAAATTGCTGGGTCATAGTGCAGCTCTATTTTTAACATTTTGAGGAACCTCCATACTGTTCTCCAGAGTGGCTACACCAGTTTGCATTCCCACCAACAGGGCACGAGGGTTCCCCTTTCTCTGCAGCCTCCCCAACATCTGTTGTTTCCTATGTTGTTAATCTTAGCCATTCTGACAGGTGTGAGGTGATACCTCACTGTGGTTTTGATTTGTTTTTCCCTGATGATGAGTGACACTGAGCATCTTTTCATGTGCCTGTTAGCCATCTTCTTTGGAAAAATGTCTATTCATTTCTTCTGCTCATTTCTTAACTAGATTATTTGTTTTTTGGGTGTTGAGCTTTGTAAGTTCTTTACAGATTTTGGATACTAACCCTGCATTAGCTATGTCGTTTGCAAACATCCTTTCCCATTCCAAAGGTTGTTTGGGCTTATTTACTTATTTCACAAACAGGTTCGCTGCTAAATCAGGAATAGTGCCTGGAAATGGCAGTCCATAAGAACTCTCCAGACCTCTGAAACGAGTCAAATCTAGGATGTGTTTTGTTTGGATAGTACATGTTTTTTTTCCTTCCTCCCCTGACGCCTTCCATATTTTTTTCCTATTTTAAAAGCCTTTCAGTTAGCCATGCTGACCAACCAACTAGAGACTCCACAACTTCCTGCCTAGTTCACATGTTTACCTTTTTTCAGAGCCCCTGGGTAATTAATTAGGCCCCTTGTTACCTATGGTGTTAGGCAAGTCGTGGCCTGGGTGTGGGGTGTGCACCAGGCGCTGGCCACAATCTCTAGAGAATGCACTGAAAATCATGGTGCTAGCTCCTGGCACTCAGCAGTATTCAAAAGGTAAAATTATGGTTATGGAGAATCAGGCTCTGGGCTGCCCATTATATCCTCCATTGGGTTAAGTGTCCTGAATAACTGATCTTTATTGACTTTGTTAGCCTAATTTATCTATTCATTTGCTCTCCCACTAAAAATACCAAAATTCAAAGAAACACATAGGAATAATAAAGAGTAAGTCATGAGTCATTGTTTTAAAATAAAGGATTTGTGTGGTCTTTATCCTGAGTCCCTGTGAGGGAGCTTCTAAGTCCCTGGAATTTCTCCAGTGATGGGAGTGTCTTTGTTGTTTCTGGTGGGCCCCTCAGACCACACCTGAATTTATACTAGTGAGAAACTCACGGTGGGCCTCGAGATGGTCTCAGAATGGGGTTGGCCTTGCCAGACTGCAGCCCACGGATCAGAAGATCAGAGCCCTGATCTACATGGAATCAGCCAGACCTCCAGGGAGGAGAGAGCTGCTGGAAACAGAGTTCACTCACATGGCCAAAGGTTCAACCAACGAAGGCTTCAAATGAAACCCCAACAAAAACTACGCACAGAGGCCCAGGTGAAATTCTCATCTGTTTGCTAGGAGGCCAATGTGCCCCGAATCCACTCATGGGAGAGGACACAGGAGCTCTGCATATGCAATGCTCCTTAGACCTTGCCCTATGTTTTTCTTCAATTGGCTGGTCCTGATTTGCGTCCTTTAAGACAAAACTGTAATTGTAAGCACAGCACTTTACCAAGTTTTGTTAGCTGTTCCAACGTATTATCAAATCTGAGGGGTTCACAGGACACCCTCCCCGAATTTACTGTCAGTTGCTGATCCATGTGGGTAACCCAGAAACCCCCGAACTGTGGCTGGTGTCTCAAGTGAGGGCTGTCTGACTGGGGACTACTTCCTGAACCTGAGGGAACTGGGTTAACTGTGGGTAGTTGGCATCAGAACTGCCCTGCAACACTGCAGCCAATTTCTTCCTTTCCCTAATACAAAACAGACAGCCCAATACTCACTTTGCCTTTGTCAAAGTATGATATGATTTCTTGATACAGCTTCTCTTTAAGCTCTTGCTGGGTATAGACATAGTAACTGTCCCTCTGAAGCAAATGGGGTACACAGGGCTTATCCGACCACTGAAAAACAAACAAAAGGAACAAAAGAGATGAACGTAACACGTCGGTTAAGTAAATCAATTAACCAAAGGAGATCCATGTAACAAATATTCAACCGATAAAAGTCACAGACATATTTGTATATATTTTTGATTCAGCCGTATTGTTTAGATTATTTATTAAACACAAAAATTATCCCACCCCCCAAAATAAGACGTATGTCAGTTTCAAAACAAGTAACCCCAAATGAGCCACCACGTGAAGCATTGCTGTGAACAGTAGTGAAGTTGGGCGGAGGGCTGCCCAACACACCTGCTGGGCACTGAAGGTACCACACGGACAACGGGATGAAAGAAAAAAATTACAAGTATGAAAATGGGAAGGAAGGGGTAAAACTATGACCGTGCAAAGACTGTCTTCTTCATAATCCATTTCTTCACATAGCATGCCAACTGAACAACTATCACAGATAATGAGAGAATTAAGTAGTGGCATAAAAATTAACAAATTTAGCAATAATTTAGAGGTGGGTTCCCAGGAATAGATAACCATGTTGAAGAGATAAGACCAGGACTAGAATAAACCCCAAATGAGAAGATATCCAGGTACAACGCGAATGTACTTAAGGCTACTGAACGGTCCACTTAAAAATGGTTCAAACAGTGAATGTTAAGTTCTGTATATTTTACCATAATTGCATTAAAAAAGAAAAGATACCTATGAATCAACATAACAAGGAATATGCAAGACTTCTACACAAGAAAGCTTAATACATCATTGAAGGGCAGGAAAGCAGACTTGAACAAATGGAAGTCCTAACATGTTTTTGGATAAGAAAATGCTACTCCATAAACATGGAAATTCTTCCTATATCAGTGTTTTAATTTCATGATTCCAAAGTCCACATGGAAAAATAAATACAAAGGAATAGGGCAGAAACCTCTGAAAAAAAAGCAGTAATGAAGAGTAACTACCAGGTAGTGAAACGTACCACAAAACAGTGTGGTCCTGGTGCGTGAACATACAGAGTTCACTCAGACCATGCAAAAGTGTATGCAATCTGGTAAGAGACTTGCCTTGTGTACCTGATAAAGATGGAATATTATCCCAATGAGGAAAATATGGACAATACTTAATAAAGAGCACCCCTAAATTCAGTAGCTAGTTGTGGGGGAGAGCTGCATCCATACCTCAAACTTTATGCCAAGGTAGAGTTTAACTCTCTGAGACAAAAGGACCTATAGTCACCGACATACCAGAGTCTCTCTGTGATCAGTCCACAGTCAACAAGCTCTCCTACCATCCCAAATGCAATACGCTTGTTAGTGCCCTAAACCTGAACATGAATTGTGAATGGCTTCCCTGGGAAGTGGTGAGGCAGAAGACTCCTGTTCTTAATGACAAAGCTAAGAACAATGCACATGCCTTATTTTAGTAAAAAAATTAAATTACACCAGAAAATTAATTGCTAGGGGCAAGAATGGCGACAGGGAGATGTAATAGGGGGCTACCGCCATGCTCCAGGGGAGAGATAATGGACCAGGACAACAGCAAGACGATAAAGAAAAGTGGATAGAAAGAAGAGACAATCAGGATCCCTAAACGATGTCTGCACTCCCGTGTTCACTCAGCATTGTTCACAGCAGTCAAGACACGGAAACAGCCTAAGCATCCAACAATGGATAAAGAAGGTGTGGGATATATATGCAACGGAATGCCATTTAGTCATGAGAATGAAGGAAATCCTGCCATTCTGGGCAACGTGGATGGCCTTTGGGGTGTTACAAGTGAAACAAGCCGGAGTGAGAAAGACAAAGATTACCTGGTAGCTCTTACACGTGGGCTCTAGAAAAAGCCAAACACATGAAAACAGAGGACAGTGGTGGTTACCAGGAGCTTGGGGGTGGCAGGGCACTGGGGAGATGTTATTTGAAGGGGGCAAGTACAACCAGAGCATAAATAAATCCCAGACACCTAACACATAGTGATTACAGACAACAATACCGTACCACAAACTTCACATTTTCTGGGAGACTAGATCTTAATTGTTCCCATGCCAAAAAATAAAAAAGGCAAGCATGTGCCTTGCGAGAGGAGTTCACAATCGCTACTGGTCTGTGATTCTAGCTCGGCCTCGATGTGGGAGGGTGAATAAAAGATGACAACAGGTATTTGCCTGAGCACCCGGGTGAAGGTGCTTTCCCTTTATGAAAATGGGAAGAAAGAAGAGGCTAGGAAAGGTTCCGAGAGCACCGTGGGGAATGGCAGCTTCTGTTACTGCCGGGAGAAGTGTGAGCTATTAACCGCTCCAAGACTGTGATATGGAAGGAACAGTTCATACACAAATGCAAAGTTAGTGGACTGATCAGAACTAGAAATCATGACTCAGGATCCATGACACGTAGGTATATGTATATCCCTGGCACACAACTCTGACTCTGTAAGAGAGTATAAGTAGGGGAGTGCTACTATATTCATTTACAGCTCATCTCTTGGCAGTTCTAGGATGATTTTCTACATACATTAATTAAAGTGTATTTTGTTTCTTCAATGAGACTGTCAGTTACTGGAGGCCCTTAAGCTGCGCTCTGCTTCCAAAGGATTTTTAAACAAATGATAACTGACATTTTCCCCACCCCCGCAGAAAATAAGCGGTGCTTGTTTAGAAGGCATACGAGTGCTCTTGGATAGAAGGATCTCCCTTGAATACGGCTCCTTCCCATCCAAAGTCATGAAGCTGCAGGATTTGGTCCCAAAGGGCTTGGACAGGGGACTGCCACGCAGTGGAAAAAGGCACGCCTGACCCACTTACCTGCAGAAGCTCGGCATGGAGGAGGAGGGTGTAGGCGGCTTCTGTGTAGTTTTCAGAGTCTCGGTGCAAATCCCGCAGCTTGTACAAGTACCTGGGCAGAAGGGGAGAAAGGGGGCACTCTGCCGTTCGGGTTCAGCTCATTCCGCAACTGCACCACAGCCTGCTTCCCCGGCTTACCTTCCCTCCTTTTTCACAGACTAAGGACTCCATCACCTCCTGTCTTCCTCTCCCTCTACCCCTCTCTGCTGCTTCTTGTCTGCATGTCTTTCCCACTCCAATGGCTCTATTTTGTACTCTTCCTTTAATGCAGTGGTGCTCAGTTTTGTTTTGTTTTGTTTTTTTTAATGTCATAAACCCCCTTGGGAAACCTCTCCCCGAGAAAATGCATTTGGTTAAAGTCCAAGTTTGTTCCATGCTCAGGGCTTTCAGCATCCCAGGCTGACGGTCCCTGACACAAGGCACCTGTCCATCCATGCTTCTGACCTATGCAGCCTTTCCTGACTGCTCTGGCCAGTCTTCCATCCTTCCCCGGAATGCCAACACCATCCTCCCTACGCGCTCCCTCAGGCTGGACTTATGCATTTGTCTAAAGAGTTTACCTTTTCCGGGGGAAGGGGGCAGCTCTCCTACTTTTTTAGTGTCTCTTAAAGCAGCAAATGGTGTTGGGACTCAGCATTTGTTTACCAAAGAAATAAATAATAAAGCCAGGACATAAATGGCAAAAGCAGAAATCTCCTCCAGCTTACCTTATGTATATGTCCTCTCTCTTCTTCTCTTTATAAAAATTCTACCAAAAAAAGGGGGGGCAGAAATACCAATGTAAGTCAAAGGTTATGGACAAGCTGGCCACAGAAATGGCCAAACCACTACGTTTACAGTGTCACTTTTCCAGAGGCTATTGTTTTCCTTTAACACAGGAAGGAAGTTTCCTTTAACTGCCACAAAAAAAGGTAGTCATCATTTATAAAGTTAAGTTGAAAAATTTTTTAGGACTCATGCCTCTAAAAAACATGAGGGAAACTCTCTAAGTGAACAGATAGCCAACTGGTACTTCAGTCAATGGGTGGTCTTTTTTTTTTTTTTCTCAAGGGGTCAGTGGAGTCAGACTCTTTCTTTCTATTAAGCAGAGGAATGCAAAGCAGCCTAGACGTCTGTGGTCCCGGCTACACATATCTAGGGAAAGGCAAGACCACAGAGCTCTACACCATGAGGACTCCATAGACTCTCTCTCGTGATATAGTGTTTCTGATGCAACATTTTCAACAACAAAGCAACCACATATAAACAAGACAGAGGAAAAGGTGAATGATGGTCTTCGAGCAAGAGTGGAGCCAAGGGCTTGGGTTTCACTTTCCATCCCCATGTCTGTGGGAGCTGACTTCTGAGTCCAAAGCTGAGTCAGCAGTTCCAGCTGAACTCGGCAGGATGCAGACTCCATATAGGTAGCCCCTGGGTAGCTTTGGGCCTGGGAGATCTACTCAGAGCTGAGCTACGCCTGCAGGGGTGGCCCAGTGGTGCCCTCTTGCCAACCCAGGGGCCTGGCACCTACCAGCACGTTCACAGTACAGCTCATGCGGTTCTCCTTGCTCTCGTCATGCATGATAATGGTTCTGTAGTCCAGCAGGTGCTCTAACAGGCTGCTGACCAGGAATGCGAACACTTCTCCAGAGGTGGCGAGGTACTTATGTTTCCGGCAATGTTCTAGGAGCCTGGAAGGGTGGACACAGAAACAGATGCCCCATTTGCATACTGTCTGTCATTCCAGCACCGTTAGTGAGCACTGTCCAAGGTTCCGGCAGCAGGTGGCGCCAAACCAGGAGACACACACCTTCTGTGTGAGGCCGTCCCATCCAGGGCTCCACTTACGCCGTCCCTCCAGGTGACTCAAGTCCTACATTGTCTTCAGGGCTTTGATTCAAGTCTCACTGTCATTTAAAATCCCAGCCCACAATGCCCATCTTTGAACTTCTATCTGTACTTGCTTTTTGTTTTTGTCTTTGTCAGTACCACAGAAACGAGAACATTTGCCCAGAAGGTTTATGTATGCTATCTGATCAGTCTACTGAAACTGAAAGGGACCATCTTTTTATGTCTTCATTCTCCCTAAAGCCTAGCACTTCCCCCTAGCATCCTGCGGGCATTCTGGAAAGGCCTGGATCAGTGCCCAATCTAGAGGACACTAGGAATCTAGTGCACATCCACACACGTGCCTCTTCAGATGAAAGTGTCATTTAGCAACAGCAACAACAAAAATGCAAAGTTGTAAATAAATAAGCTGAGGATAAATTTTTGACCTAAACCTTCTCCTGTTGGATCCAAATAGAGCAAAGCTATTCTACAAGGGCTTCTTGGATTTGATAACTACAAAAAAACTCAGAGAACAAGATAAAAAAAGAGAAAGAAATAGGCTCAAAGAATTAGTCCAGACTTCAGAATTATTCTTGAACACCGGAGATGTGTATAGTCATATTTTTATGAGTTAGCGATTCAGGAAGAATGGAGGGGAAAAAAAAAAAAAAAAGACCTTACAGTGAAAAATCAGCTTGGGACTTATCATTTGTAAATTGTGTGTGTATATATATCTGTACAGGTATGTAATTTCTCCATTTAATTCTTGTATGAGATCCAAATTACAAGAGTGATAATGTGGGGTTTGAAACTCAAACAGGTAAACTTAACGGAAACAGGATAAAAAGATCAACGAACGGGTCTTGTCATCCACTAAAAGCAAACTAAGAAAGAGTACTCATTCTTGAAAATATAGCTGAGTCATCAATTCAGTTCCATTTCTGAGCACCCAGTGTGCTCTGGCTCCTTAAATCTTAAAAAACAAAAAAGAAAACAGAGTTGGGAGTCCCTGTCCCCAAGCACAGTCTAGTGTGCATCACTTCCACGAAAGAGATGGACAACAAAATGACAGAGGCATACGCCCAATCAACAGGTGACCAGCTGGTCGGTATCCCAGAGGCTAGAGAATCCAAGAAATGGGTTGTCACAGGTAGTGAGCACCATGGACAATGGTGGACTGAAGATGGTGGCGGTGACCAGCACAAACCCACAGTAGTGACGCCCCGTCAGCTCGGGCTCAGTAACAGACGCCATGCTAAGGTGTCACCTCATTGAGTCCTCAATCAATACCAAAGCCTATGGGCCATCCGTGTGGATGAAAAAACGAAAGCCATCAGAGAGGTCAGAACACTGGTCCAAGGTCACACTCCTGGGTTATGGCGAAAATGAGATTTGAGGGTTTCTCTAATTCCAACCCGCAAGTGTTTTTAACTGCCTTTTTATGTTGTGATCCCATACATGCAAAGGAGAATTCAGAGGGCAGAAGGGGTGTGAGGGGTATGTATGGGGGGATAGGAAGTGGCGGTGACAGTGGGAGCACAGGAGGGAATGGAAACGTCAGATGCGAGGGAGGGGAGTAGGGCAGTGCAAAGACCAGCCTGGCTGGAGATATAACAGGTGTTCTTAGAGCCTGTCTACTGGACAGAAGGTACTTTTAAAGGTAAAGCAGACTTTGAAATGTTTTTATTTTCCCTTCCTCCTTTAAAAAGGGGCTTTGGAGCCATAATTAGAGGTACTAGCACTTTTGGTGAAGTTCAGCGATTCAAACACTGGGCAAAATGCCATTGCTCGGTACATCTCCCCTTCTCCTCCATCTGCTCTGTTCTCGAGGGGCTGGGCTGGCCAGGAAAACATGGACATTTGACTCACTCAGACAAACAAATGTCAGCAGTGGATGGTGGAAACTCCATTAACCCCGCTGAGGACCATTTGTGGTGGTGACCCCTGTGCTTCTGGGACTTCTCGACTTGTCTGGAAGGGCAGCAGAAGTCTGCTTCTCTCCACCACTAAATGATGTATCAGTTTGAGACTTTGTTTCTGAAATACTCACAGTTTCTCCAGAAGGACCTTGTATTGTTCATCTCCTCTGCCCCCTTCCACCTCTTGGTCCAGCTTTGTGATCAACTCGTTCTCAAACTGAAAGCAGGGTCAGAATGTCACAGGAGAATGCCAGGTATTCTTAGAAGAGGGCACGTAAGCCACCCAGCCAACATTTCTAGATTCGACCCAACCCTTTTATTGAACTGTGAACACTTGCCAACATATTATAGGGAAAGATCATACTTCATGTCTTCCATTAATCATGTGCCAGGGCCCTACTGAAACGCTCTATACTAGACTCATGTTACTTTGTCCTTTGCTTTACATTGTAGGAAATAGAACAGCCTTTCTTCCTTTGAAGGAGACGTCAAAACACAAGACCACTTCCTTTGAGGGAGACCTCAAAATAAGAGACCACCGCATGAGTTTCTCAATCCCCAGCACTATTTTCCCAGCTATATTGCAACAGATAGAACTAAGATGCGTGATGTCAAATTTTAATTACCCAGAGATGCAATGCTATTTGGGGAAACACATGGAGCAAAAAAACCATTTCTAGGCCATGGGATAGAACATCCCATTCTGTCTCTAAGCGTTTTACAAAATGTAAAATGTAAACAGTTTTTAGACCAACTTGGATTTGTATTACTCAGGCTACGGCTCCACTCTAGAGAAAGAAAGTAAGCAAGAGTGGACTATATATCTGCGCATTCGGAAGACTCCAGTTCTACCACTTACCATATGGAAATTGCCGTTCCCGCTGAAGTTGAACTCACACTGCATCATGTCAAAGAAAATGGGGATGGTGGCTTTCCGGAGCTCGACCTCAGGGGTCAGGGTGACCTCAAGAATGGGACCCACCATGGAAGGGATAAATTTGATTTTGTGGGGACCTGAAATGAAAGTAAGCGAGGATATTAAAAAGTGATTTCACTGGAAGTCAAGTGTCACCATGTTCCTCCAAGGGGCCAGAAGAAAAGAAAAAGGTCATGGGGGTAAAATCAACTCAGTTCAGAGGAGTGACTAAATGTTACATTCTGATAACATATGGATGTCACAATGCAAGACCTACAAGTCAACTTTCACTTCTAGACACACAGACAATGAAGTCTCAGGGTTACTGGGAATTAGAATCAGAAGAACCCGCCACAGGGAGCTTATTACACAGGACTTGTGCATGGGCCAGTTCAAGGTCATACACTCACCCAGGTTATACCACATGTCCCGGATTCTGAAGCCGATCTCCTTTCTCATGTCCCCGTACCTAGGAAGATCATCAACAAGAAAAAGATCTGCAGTGGAAATCAGTTCATATATTAAAATGATGAGGTGAGTAGGAATGGCCTGTTGCCCCTCTCGGTCACGTTTATGACAGGTCTGAGGCAAGGTCACTTTACGAGATGCAGTCAACACTGAAAAGAACTCCCAAAGAGAACTGGGCTACATGGAGAGGGGGGCTTTACTAGCAGGAGGGGGCCACATGTGAACACTGAAAAATAACTTAGAAATGAAATTGTCAAACTTATTGAAGGGAGAAGGGGGGGACTATTCTGGCCACAGTTAAGAAAAGAAACAAAACAAAACATACCAAGCGCTAATGAAAAGGCAGATGAATGAGGTATGATGTAGTCAAGTGACTGATGTCGGACAAACATGCTGACTTTACGTATTTTTTATTTGAGTAACCTACCCACACTTCAGTACGTTCTTCAAAGTACTCACACTGAGAAGCTCTAGATACACCTTCTCAGTGGAGGGGGGTGCTGTCCCCCGAGGGGTGAAAGTTGGTCCTTGGGGGCACAGCAGGCTTACTGTTCTTATGTGTGAAGTACAAATCACATATTACTATATGTGACATGCAGCAGATCTGTGGTATTAATATTTTGGGGGAAGTGTGATTAGGAAACCAATTTCTGAAAAGGTTCTTTATAGGAGTCAATATGAAAAAAGAGAGAGAAAGAGAAACGGTCATCTAGACAGTGGTTCAGGGCTGGAGAGTAATCAAAATCACCCGGATATCTCTTAAAGAACATACAGGCCTGGGGCTACTAGAAACAGCGTGGGTCAAAAGTAGATATGGCCAATGTTCCCTGGGAACTTGAATGAGCATCTATGGCCCATCCTACAACCGCATTTCAACATTTTCTGTTCACTGCACCAAACACTATTTTCAAATTCCTCTTTTGTAAATGCCTTCAGAAACCAGTGTAAAATTCTTATTTGAAGACTTCTCATACAAAAATAAAACAAACTTCTCTTATTATTCCTTTTAAACAAAACATCTAATTTTATTATTTATATTAGGTAAGCATATGTACTCAATGTCAGGCATGTAATAATCAATACACGGTAACTACTTCTATTCATTAATACTGTTGTTGATGCAACTTCTACTAAAAATAAATCTTGAAAAAAACTGATTTGTGTTTCTCTAACATTAATAAAAATGCTTTCCCAAGGTGCACCTTTGCCCATATGCATATATATTTTATATGGCCTGTCCATAGTCGAACCTATCAAAACCAGAATCATTAAGCCTAAGTAGCCACTCTGTTCACCAGACTCGGGGTCAACTAACTTTTCATTGTTTAACCAAATTAAATCCATCCTTAAGAGAAGTTATGTCATTTACGATAGTCTAAACAATAAGCTTAAGACGTCCATCTTAAAAATCAGTTTTGTCTCCATACCCACCCCATAGGGAAATTCATAAAACCGGTTTTACTTTTATCTTTGAGATTTAAATCTCAATCTCTAAACCACCAATCTCAGTGTTTTAGGGAGAAACCAGGGGTAAACAAATACCGAATAATTTGCCTAGAATCCCAGACATCCCGGCAAGGGAACAGAGCTCAAATTTCACAGCCTTTAAGTGACACATTTCTCATGTTCTATTTAACTACACAGCCTTGAGTTTCCAGGCTCTCCGTGAACTCTGAAACAGACCGGAAAGGAAAGCGATGAAAAGCTTCCCTAAATCTCTCATCGCTTTTGGTCATACATCCACATCGAATTCCGAGCCAGGAATCTGGAGGGATTTTTAGGGGATGTGTGAGTCCTGGCTCCTCTGCTGACGCGATGGAGAGGTGAAACAGTGTGGTGTGAGAGGGAGAGGTGCTGTGCCTGCAATGTGGGCATGATGCTGGCAGATGGGCCGCTGTTCGGGGAAACGGGAGTACAAGCCAGCCCTGGTGCCTCTCCAAGTACGGATTCCATTTAAAGAAAATTGTGACGGTTGGGGCGCCTGGGTGACACAGTCGGTTAAGAGTCTGCCTTCAGCTCGGGTCATGATCCCAGAGTCCTGGGATCGAGCCCTGCATCAGGCTCCCTGCTTAGCCGGAAGCCTGCTTCTCCTTCTCCCTCTGCCGTTGCTCCCCCTTCTTATGCTCTCTCTCTCTCTCAAATAAATAAAATCATAAAAAAAAAAAAATAGGAATGGAAGAATCACCTTGCCAATCTTAAGCAAGTTTAAGAGGACACTTACTTTTTGACAATTTTGTTGCGCTTGGCTTGAGAGAAGGTTTCAAGCTGAAGGGATTCGTGGGTGAGAAACGCTACTGCCAAGTGGAAGTAATTGTTCCAGAGCTGCTCAAAATTGATCGTGTGGGAGAAAAGGAATGGAAAATAACATTAATATGGGTCAGAGTAAAACAGTGCCACATGGTAGACATTCACTCACAGGGAGTAAGGAAAAAAAACAAAATAAAATCCACCAGGCCCCATTTTCTTTCTCATGTTTCAATTATTCAGCCCTGAAAGTTTTAACACTTACTATTAAGGCTTTCTTTCTTTCTCTTTTTTTTTTTTTTTTAATCCAGACTGCTCTATTTGTCTTTACTCCTGAGGTAAGAACTGCTGCTAACAAGAACACCCATTTATAGTAAGTAGTTTGGCAATACGGATCAAAAGCCCCCAAATTCTGCCAAGCTGCTGAAATGGTAAATACTTTAGGACTTTATCCTGGCAAAATAATCATGGGTATTTAAAACTATTTAAAGCAAGGAGGGCCTTCACGGTGTTATTTAAATGACAGAAGATGGAAACCATCTAAACGTTCCTAAGAAGAACTCGGTTAAATAAATCATGACTGTACTCAGCCACTAAAAGTCCTGTGAAAACATTTAGTGTCATTGAAAAGATGATCGAAAAAATCGTATTAATGTTGCCAAAGAACTGCACAGCTTGACTGCGTCTTGGCGTATATACGTAAGGTCTAACCAGCAAATACAGACACTCCATTTTAGCTCATATAGACACACACGTATGTCTATATAAATGCAGATCTAATCTCCTCTTCTGACGACTCTCTCCAGTTCACAGATACAAACAAAGCCACAGGACAGAGCAAAAGCACATCACCAAGGAACTGTGTGCCGCATGGGGGCGGGGACCTTGCCTGCCTTCCCCAGGGCCTAGAGTGGTGCCCTGTGCCCATAAATACTCTAGTATTTGTCGGACTAATGCAGGAGGAGCGAGGGGCCACCTGTTTCACACAAGTGTGTATATGAGCCTCCCCTGAGAAATGAAACCACGTGCAGGCAGAGAACTGTCTGCAGGTCCGTCTGCAGGCACACGTGTGTACATGTATTTGTGTTCATGGCAACGGCAGAAGGCAGGACGTTTTGTCTTTCTTCTTTTTTTTCTTTTTCCTTAGCCATATTTTCTACTAGTCCTTTTTAAAAACAAACAAACAAACAAACAAACAAACAAAAACCTGTACTATAGGGCGCCTGGGTGGCTCAGTGGGTTAAATAAAGCCTCTGCCTTCAGCTCAGGTCATGATCCCAGAGTCCTGGGATCAAGCCCCGCATTGGGCTCTCTGCTCAGCAGGGAGCCTGCCTCCCCCTCTCTCTCTGCCTGCCTCTCTGCCTACTTGTTATCTATGTCTGTCAGTCAAATAAATAAATAAAATCTTAAAAAAAACCAAAAAAACAAAAAAAAACCCTACACTAGTTGGGGCGCCTGGGTGGCTCAGTCAAGCATCTGGCTTCGGCTCGGGTCATGATCCCAAGGTCCTGGGATTGAGCCCCACATCAGGCTCCTTGCTCAGCAGGAAGCCTGCTTCTCCCTCTCCCACTCCCCCTGCTTGTGTTCCCTCTCGCTCTATCTCTCTCTGTCAAATAAATAAGATCTTAAAAACAAAACAAAACAAAAAAACCTGTATTAGTTATACACACAGAAAAAAAAAAAACTCTACTTGATTGTGTCTGGAGGACAGAGTGACAGGACTGTGTGCTTTAGGGAAAGGAGAAAAAACAAGAAAACTGTGCCGGAAAATGATAAAATTTGAAGTGACATTTTCCAAAATGCCACAGTTGTCTCGCTATGGCTGAGAATTCAAGGAGCCTCCTAGGTGAGTAGCACGCTTACCTGAAGTTCGAAGCTTGCCTGATCCATGAAGAGCTTCGTGAGAACCTCGGTAAACTGATTTATCGCACGGAGGAAAACTCTGTGGGAGGAAAATACCAGATAAAGAAGGCAACTTTCTGCTCTTCCAAACATCTCCCACCTACGGGAAAAACCAAAGCAATCTAAACCTGGACTCGGCAACATGAGACCATCAGCTCCACCGAGGTCATCAGAGACCAACGCCAGAGCAGATGGCCCAGGACACTCAAGTGCAGTTTCTAGAACTGACTATAAGAGCCACTCAAGGCTGCATCACAATTTAGCCACTTGAGGGTAGAACTGGGATGACCAACCAGGTCCCCGGAGCCTCAGGGCTCCTCAACCCTATTGCAATGCTTGTCTTTCCAAGTCTAGAGATACTAATGAGAGTTTTTCTTTAACCTGTATGTAGTTGAGAACGGTTTTTCTAATCAGGTATGTGGAGTTAACAACTGTTAGAATGATTTACTTTATTTACTTCTTCCAAAAAATTCTGAAATCTTAATATTATATATGTCATACAATAACTATGATATAATGATACATTATATATAATATGATATAATTATATATTATATATTATATATACAACTCTGAAATCTTATATATATTTATATATATTTATTTATAATTTATATATATTTATAAATGTGTGTGTGTATGTATACACACACACACACACACATAAAATTCTGAAACTCTGAAAAGATATATATATTCAGCTCATTTTGCTCCCATTCACTGAGTATTTTTATGGTCCAACAACTGCAAGCACTGGCTTTTAGGTTTTGCCTTGAAAGAGAGGGTTCTTGGTCTTAAGATGTTTACAACTTGGTGAGGGTCACTTGCAACCTATAATAAATCTAACCATGACCCAACAAAGAAGACGGAAAATTCGGCGGAGGGGCTGTCAAAGGGGTACAGGACATCAAAGGAAGAGAACGCCACGTCCAGGTCAGAAAGGCTTCCTCTGGAGATGGCATTTGAGAAGGACACTGAATGGTGGCACGCTGACAGCCAGGGCCTGGTTATGCGGGAAGGCACTGCGAGTGGAAGCAGCAGCCCAAAAGGAAGCACGGAACATGTCCAGGGAGCAGGAAGAGGCCAGTTTGGTTGGAATGCAGGCTGCCCATCGAGAGAAAGAGTGGAAGGTAAGGGTGGAAAAGCAGGGTGGCCCAGGCCACAGACGCCTGTCCTGTCATGATGATGAAGGCCACACGGAGCTGCGGAAGGGCGCTGTGGGAGAGCCGGGGAGGAGGTAGACAGGAGGGCAATGAGGAGATTACACCTGAGCGAAAAGCCTGGGACAGGACAGCTGCAACAGCCCAGGGGAAGGCAAGAACGTGATCCCAGAACCAGCATCCCAGGAACAGGCGGCTCCTTACTACTCTACAGAGCATGGCGTCCCACCAAGAGATTTAATGGCACTCCCTGAAGGTCAGATAACTGGTCACCTGGTCACAAGAACCAAGTATTCAGGGTCAAAGGCCTCACACTGGGCCCAGGGTGTCTTACCTGCTCTGCGTCATATTCATGACCATCCAGTCTTTGGCATAGACATTCTTTCCAATCAGATCCTTAAACATGATGAAAGTCTCCATGAGGAAGTCCTGCAGAGAACAAAGGAGGAATATCTGGGGGAAAACTAGGTGACAAGAGGGAGCACAGCTTCAGAACAAGATGTCCCACGCCCATGATTACAGCCTATCTTTTTAACGAGAGTTTTTAGGGATCCAACAAAAACAGAAAAGTTGTCCACATTTTATAAATGATAAAACTGAGGCTGTGAAAAGGTAAAAGAGTTGCTTAAGGCCATAGAAACTGGGCAGTTGGAGAGTGGGAAAGAGAACTTGGGGTTCTGGACCCCAAATTTAGAGCCATGGTGTTTTTAGGCCTCTGGTGCCGAGTTTATCCAAACAGATCTACTGCGCTGAAACTGAATTTATCAGCAATTGTGATATTTCTTGTAACTCTGAGCCCAATTCTCCTTTATTATTATTAGAACAGAAGAAACCTGCTATAAATAAAAAGCAAAGTCATGATTCTTCCTATTCCAGGAACGTTCCCATGGGTAGCCTGGGGGAAGGGGCCTAAAGGGTCCCTCAAAAGTGTCAGCAGCAGTGGGTCACAACAACAGTAATAACTAATAACAAAAGAACACGCAGCACAGTATCTGCAGAACAGCTCTTCGACTCAAAAGGGGACTGTGAGCAAAAAGCAACTTAGAACAATTTGGATTGAAATTCAAAGCTAAAGAGTTTTGAAAGCTTTTTATTTATTAGTTAGTTAAATTTAGACATTTTCCACTTGGATTCCTGAGTTGAAAACCCAGGCCAATTCCTCTGGCACTAAATCGTACGGTTCTATCTCATGAGTTACATCATATAGCAGAAGGAATGTAGGAGTTGGGAAGCAGGCGGCCTGGGTTCTATTTCTAAGGATGTTCCTCTGAGACGGTGGGCAAGATGGCCGACTTCTGGCACTTGGGACATCACACAGCACCGGGAATGGGAACAAACCTCGCTGTGATGTCTGTGTGACCCCTGACTCTTCCTACAGTTCAATGGAGCGTCAAACTTTTCTATCCTCAATTCTCAAATGATGGCCATATTTCATGAGTTTTAAAATTTTTCATTATACATTTGAAGTATACCCACCAATTTCTCAACTACTCTATTAACTCTCTCAAGTCAGTAAGAATTTGTGGTTTGTGAAGCAAGGATTAAATTTAGAGGCTGGTTATTCATTCCTGATGCTGATTCTACATTCAACTCTCTCACTTCCCAAAGTCTTCCGAGTGATTTACTCAGAAGGCAGCAGGAGGGAGGGAAAAGACAGTCTGTAGGAAGTCAAATGGTCTAGCTATACCCCTCAGGCTTGCCCCTGGTGACCATAGCTCCCTCAGGTGGATACTAATCCTTTTTAAATTAGATAATACAGGGGTAAGAGCTTACCATTGTTCTGGAAGACAGGAGTTAAACCTGTTTGTATTTGCTTACTCAATGGAGCCAAATTGTCAAGAGCTTGAATTTAGTATAACTTTCCTTCTTCTACGCTTTCCGCTTTCCGCTTTCCGAAGGAAGTTTTCAAAGAGTCGCTAACTATTTTTGGGTTAACTTTATTTTACATGACAAGAATAAAATTACTACTGTAAATAGCTAGCTGCATAGGCATTAACCTCAGGCCAAGCACAAAGCTTGGTGATTACCAGGTGTTCACCGATTGGATACCCTTTTACATTAACCTTCGAAATAGGTGGTGTCTTATAGACAAGGAACCTGAGCTTTAGAGAAGTTAAATAGCTGGCCCAAAATTTCACAGAAGGAAGCAGAATGGCCAGAATTCAAACCCAGATCCGGATGTTCGAGCCTATGTTCTTAAACCGACTCCGCCTCCTGCCTGTGGAGGAGAAACGCTGCTACCTCAGCTTCCACCTCCCCTCTCCCCTCCTCTGTTCCTAATTCTCTTGCCCCTGGTCTCTGCAGGCACAGAGACACATCACCTCACTGCAGGTCCCCAGCACCACACTGCCTGCCAGAGCATGGCTTAAGTGCAGGTTCATGGAGGCCTTCAGATTAGGTCGCCTGGTTCACTGAGTAGGAGTAGATCGCTGGACCCACTACTATCACCATTACATAGTACTACTATGACTCCCACTACTGTTCAACAGCCCTTTCTTCCTCTGCAGTGCCTTGTGTGTTTTTCCATCATGTGGACCTCACAGAAGGGAAGGTGACTGGCAGAGAAGGAGCTGGATATCCTTGGGTGCACGGGCCACATACTACCAGTACCACATAGCTAGAAAGTAGAAAATCTAGAGCATAAAGAAGATGGGAACATGCATGGATGGTGGGAGACTGTCCGCAGCAATGACTAGTGCAACAGGACACTGGACTGCTGATCCAGCTGAGTCTGGCCCACTGCTTTACGAGGTAAGAGGATACTTTCAGGGACTTGTTAATAGCCACTAACAATTCCCTAAGGGGAAGGGTCCTGGGGAAGCAGCCAGAGGCCTAACTTTGTGTCTTGGGCAACCTTTGGTTGTATGTTGATTACTTACCATGAGAACAATTTTTTTGTTCAAAACCAAAGAGAACAGAATATTGTCAACTGAAGGTGACTGATATTTGCCCTGGCAAATACCACCTTACAGATGTTACAAGGGGCAAGTATGACTCTTCTTGTTTCCCCTTCCAGGGACAACTGAAAAGGATGACACCAACCACATCTCCGAAGCAGTACTGTGCACAGAATCCTTGCCATGACGTAACTACTCTCCCTGAAAATGAGGCACTACTCTCTTCTGAGAGCAAAAAAGATCTCCCAGATGGTTCCAAAGGAGGGTTCTCTCTAAATCCAAGAGACTCAGAGGGTGAGTGAGGGCCTCCTGGTGCATGTTTTATAGTCTTCAAATGCTATCACAGAGAGAAAGTAAGAATCAACCCTTTCCTTTTTGTCATCACTGTGGATAGCCATGCCGCTCTGGAGGTGGGCGGGAAGGGAATTCTGGAGTCAGGATGCTCACTTCTGTTTTTGTTTTGGCCGGATATAAGAGGTCTCAAAGTTACCAGGACCCAACGGAGACAACTTACAATGATGTCGTGTCTGGTTTTGAAAGTGCTGATGTAATGGCTGTAGTGGTTGTCGTCCATCTGCCGCAGGATGGCAATCATACACGCCACAAAGCTCCCCTGGAAGGACAGAAGAGACACAAAGCCAACAGTCCTGAGGCCCCCAGATGCCAAAACAAGATCTGTGCATGGGGACTTTGGCTGTTGCCACCCAATTACCAAAACAGGGACCCTGCCAACCTGGAAACATTGTGCATTCCAAAGGCTAAAAGGCACACACTTTGCTGTTTCTGCTTAAAATAACCTCCTTCCAGGTTTGAGTTAAGGAATGTGGCGGGCTTTGCTCAGCCCTTTAACAGTATGACCTGCAGAATCCTGTAGGTCAGCGGACATGGGCTCTGAGATCTCAGCTAGATCACTGGTTAGAGTACAACGACTTGGGGACGTGGAGTTTCTTGTTGAGACAGAGCTGTAGTCCATGGAGAAATGTCTGAAATAGCACAGATTTAATTTTGGAGGAATGCAAGGAGGAAAAAGATCGTAAAACTGAGCACAAAGAGCAGAGAGACAGGGAAATGAGTACCTAGAGCACTTCAATGTCATTCTTCCAATTCCAGAATCCTTCAGTCAGTTCCTGCCAGCATGTTATGCATGTGTGATTACAGACAGGTTGTGAAGAAAGGGACTGAAGGGCTTGATGATTAGCATCAAATTATATTTTTGAAGTCAGGCATTACATATTCAATGTGCTTTCCCCTCATCCAATCACATTTGAATCACACACTTGATTTTCTGGCCAAAGGGCAAATATCTAGGGGGAACGCCCTCTTTATTTATATAGTTATTTAAATGAATTGGCATTGAGAAGATGAATATACAGCTATTTGGGGAATGGAAGGAATGACTTCCTAAACACAAAAACAATGAATGAGTACTCTCTGGGGGGCGCCTGTGTGGCTCAGTCAGCTGAGCATCTGCCTTTGGCTCAGGTCATGATCTCAGGGTCCTGGGATCGAGTCCCACATCAGGCAGATGTGGGACTTCTCCCTCTCTGTCCCCCCTACCCTCTGCTCTCCCTCTTTTTCTCTCAAATAAATAAAATATTAAAATCTATGTGGCTATTCGTTTATGTGTATCTTGTATTCTTTTTTAAGTTTTAATTAATTTATTCATTTAACATGGGGCTGAAACTCATGACCCTGAGATCAAGAGTCATACACTCTCCTGACTTAGCCAGCCGGGCACCCCATCTTGCATTTATTTTTACTCTCATATTTTTGGATTTTTCTTTTATGACCCCTAAACAGCTACTGCTGTTATATAGACAGGCCACTGAATATTGTTTGTTTATTCTGAAACTGGTCAGTTTAACTAACTGTTCATTACTTTTGTTAAAATTTTGTTAGGCCTCTTGGGCTTCCTAGAAGTGGTAGTCATTTCACTAAAGATGACAATTATGAAAGTTATCTTCTCCTTTCTCAATATATATAAAACGTCCACGTGTGCGTGTGTTATCATATTAGCAGCAATTGATAGAAAAGTGCTCAACTGTGTTGAGACTAAACAACTTGATTCTCCTTTTCATGACCATCAGGTTGCCTGGTGACTGCATGTGAACTTCTCCTTCCATTAATTTGGAGAAGATGTTACATCCATCACATATATTTTGGCATCTATGGAGACAGGCATAAAGTGTTTTTCCTTTTGTTCAACTGATGTATTTTATTCACAGATCCTCTACCGAAAAAAATTCCTTTCTCTCTCTCTCTCTCTCTCTTTTTTAAGTAGGCTCCACGCCCAATGCAGGGCTTGAACTCACACCCTGACTGAGATCCAGACCTGAGTTAAGATCAAGAGTCAGATGCTTGGGGCACCTGGGTGGCTCAGTGGGTTAAGCCTCTGCCTTCCAGTCAGGTCATGATCTCAGGGTCCTGGGATCAAACCCTACATTGGGCTCTCTGCTGGGCAGGGAGCCTGCTTCCCCCCCTCTCTCTGCCTGCCTCTCTGCCCACTTGTGATCTCTGTCAAATAAATAAATAAAATCTTAAAAAAAAAAAAAAGTCAGATGCTTAACCTACTGAGCCACCCAGACGCCTCTAACAGGTCCTCTAATTCTTAACTATTCTTGTGTATGAGGATAAGCTATATTAAGACAAGTATCTATACTCAATCACTTATTTATTTGCATATTTCTCTCTGTGACTGTATCTTTGTTTCATCTGTCTTTCCCTTCTTAGATTTATCTTACTCCTGAGTTCTTCGTTGTTTCTCTCTGCCTCTCCACCACTCCCTGTTATCTCAGACATTAACTGCTCCCATCATCTTATTTTAACAGAAACACACAGGGACGCAGCTCCTTTCACATTCAAATCCCCACCCTTCTCTTCAGAAACACAGCCAACATTCTTGAGTTGGCTGAAGCTTGTAAAATAACGAACAATTTCGCTACCAGAAGAAGCTGAACAGGTATATTTAAATTAAGATATGTTAAATACTACCTGAAAACCAATCTATCATTTCCTAAATACAGTTCTCAACCTGCCCTTACGTTCTTTAAACACAGGGCAGCAATGGGTTGGCAGTAACAACGAAGGGTACATCTAGTGTCTACACCTTTAGTATGAGATCTGAATCCTTTTGTGTTTTGGATCACCTTGAGTCTTAACCCAGGGGGTGATTCTCTACATTCTTGTTTGGATCAGCTCAGTCACTAGATGTGAATCTTACAAGGCACATCTTGACATTTCTGCCCTGGGCATTGCCTCTGCCAAAAAGGCCCCTCCCTATACCTCCACACTAATCCCTCTTCCTTCTCCAAGTCTTTGTCCAAATTTTCCCTTCTCATGAAAATCATTCTTAATCATCTCATTTAAATTTGTAGTTCTGCCCTTTTCTTGTACCTTCTTCTTTTTTGTTATTGTTATTGATAGTATATAAACTTTTCTAAGGTAGTGATTTCTGTTTTGTTCACTAATCTACCTCCAGTGTCTGGAATAGTGCCTAGCTTACAGTAGTTTCTTAACAACTCTTTGTTGAATAAATGAATGGCTTTCATTGACTGTCGCCATTTGAGGTGGTTCTTTTCCTTCTGTCCTCTAAGATCAAATCATAGCTTTTAACTATCATAAGTAATGATGCAACATGATTTTCCAACAGTTACCTCTGGTTGCAAACATACTTTTTCATCTAATTTGACATTCAGGAGGCGGAGAGATAGAGGCCAGGGCAAACTGAAAAACATGCTAATCATAAGTTCTTTGAAACATTTGTGGGTTTTTTGAGCCAAAAGGACTGGACAGTACCACAGGGCACCCATCTACAAGCACAGAAGTGGAAATCCAACGTGGGGGAGATGGAACTGATCAGAATTCCTCTCTTGATGACTAGAGTGCATAGTTGGAAAATATTACCTGGTAAGCTGCCTGGGGTGGGGCTGGCTGCCATGCACGGCCTAGGCAGAAAGCTGACTGCCAGGGACCCCAACCTCAATTCACCCCCTGGTAGTCTTGCAACCTCACACAGGTTTCCTAACCTCTCTCTGCAAGTTTCCTGAGTTGAAAAATGCAGCCATAGAAAGAACTGCCTCCTGGGATCTGTGTGAGGCTTCCATGACATGTAAAGCCCTGGGGCCGCCTAGGTGGCTCAGCCCGTTAAGTGTCTGCCTTCGGTTCAGGTCATGATCCCAGGGTCCTGGGAATCCCTGCTTAGCAGGGATCCTGCTTCTCCCTCTCCCCTACTTGTGCTCCCACACGTGGTCTCTCTCTCTCTCTCTCTCTCTCTTTAGCACACACAGGCACTCTTTCTCAAATAAATAAAATCTATTTTTAAAAAAAGGAAGAAATATAAGTGCTTAAAATAATTTCTGGCAGATTAAAAAAAAAAAAAACAAAAACCAAACCCACTATTATCATCACTACAGCTAGGAGCTCTAATATATTTCCCATTATCGTTCTAACTGGGGTAGATCCAGACTGAGCATGCACACCACATACTGAGAATTAGAACGCAATTACTTGAGATAACAGAGGAAGGACTAAATGCAGCCACCACAACCCATCATCTTCTGCTCACAAAGGCTCATGTTGCTCTTAAATGAAATAGTCAACAAATATTAAAATAGCATGTGGTCGAATGGGTACCAACTTAACCTACCTGCGGGGGGCCCACACATCATCTCAGGCTCTGCTGGAACATATTACAACAGGCTTGTCTAATCTTCAGTAGGAAAAAGGTTCCTCAAGAATGGATCTGCATATTTTGTGTGTACAGGGGCCCAATAACTCTCCCCCCTCAACCTCTCCCACCACCCTGTGAGAGCACTTCCCCTCAAGAGAAAAATCAGCATTAGAATCAAGATCTGCAGGTGGTTAGAGCCAAGGTCACTCATCAGGGAGGGCTGGAAAGTTCTAGAGCCCGCTGATGGCCCCTGGCAGCTGTGATACACAGCGCACAGACACCGACGGTGAACTGGGATGAGGGGGGCCTGTGGGAATGGTCTAGAGGACTCCCAATGGGCAGGTGGGACACTGAGAAGCTGTGGTGGCCGCAGGGTCCCCTGACGCAATACTCACAATATGGGGAGACTGTCGGCTCATCCCAATCACGGTCCGGTTGATCCTTCTCAGCAGCCGCTCCATTATCAGCTGGATGTGCATCGCAGTGGGGCCCTATGGGGGAAACATGGGAACTGACCCACTTCTTTTGACTCAGCTTCACTTTTCCTCAAAACACCTTGGACAGGTGAATTTTCTCCTTAAGCCTCATTCAGGCTCTTCCCTGAAAAGCAATCTCTTGTCCAAAAAGGGGAAAAGAAGTTCACAGATGAACACATGCTGTTACTTAGGAATGGGTTAAAATGATTAGGGTTAGCATATAAAAACAGAGCGTGGGCATGTCGGGGAGAACGCCTCCCTAGTAACCCAGACCATCCGTGTTCACTGCAAGTTCACTGTGGCCACCAATTCAACGGAGTTCCGGGAGGACCCCCCTGGCATGAGAAGTCAGTCCTGACGCTGAGCACATGCAGTGGCCCAGGAGAAACAGGCATGTGCACGGGAAGGAAAAGGCAAAAATTCAACGTTCTTGCCACCTTCTGTGTAGGAGGAAAAAAAAAAAAAACAAAAAAACAAACAAGAAAGTCAAGTCAAGGAGATTGCTATTGATTGAATGTTTGTGTTCAAAGTCATAGGCTGGGGGCACCCGACTGGCTCAGTCAGCTGATTTAACTCTTGATCTTGGGGTTCTGAGTTTAAGCCCCGCACGGGGCACAGAGATTAATTTTTGAAAACCCACAAAAGTCATATGCTGGTCCTTTAACTTTTTTTTTTTTTTAAGATTTTATTTGACAGATAGAAGTCAAAATGTGGTAGAAGGGGGGGGGGGGGGGGGGGGGGAGAGGGAGAGAGAGAGAGAGAGAGAGAGAGAGAGAGAGAGATAGAGGAGGAAGCAGGCTCCCTGCCTAGCAGAGAGCCTGATGCAGGACTCGATCCCAGGACCCTGAGATCATGACCTGAGCTGAAGGCAGAGGCTTAACCCACTGAGCCACCCAGGCAGCCCTGGTCCTTTAACTTCTTGTGTGATGGTATTTAGAGATGGATTTCGGGGAGCCAATTAGGTCATGAAGGCGGGGCCCTGGTCTTATAGGGTTAGCGTCCTTATAATATGAGGAGAGACACCAGAGAGCTGGCTTTTTCCTTCTCCACACACAGACTGAGGAAAAGCCATGTGAGGACAGAGAGCCAGCAACCATCTTCAGGACAGGAGGGGAGCCCTCCCCAGGAACCCGACCACACGGGCACCCTGACTTTGGACTTGCAGCTGCCAGAACCGTGGGAAATAAATACCTCTTGTTTAAACTGCCCAGTCTGGGGTGTTTTGTTTTGGCAGCCTGAGGAGACTAACACAGGATTTAATATTTTGACTCTGTCATGTGTCACTCTGAGCAATTATTTAACTTTGTTGAGGCTCCATTTCCATAGCTGGAAAAAAAGGTTCCCTTACAGGAATTAGCTGGGCTGGTGTACACAATAAATAGTGCCTCACAAATACGTATTCTTCTTTTTTTTAAAGATTTTATTGATTTGAGAGAAAGAGAGAGAGAGAGCACAGAGGGAGATGGAGAGGCAGAAGCAGGCTCCCCGCCAAGCAGGGAGCCTGAAGTGGGGCTCGATCCTGGGACCCCGGGATCATGACCTGAGCTGAAGGCAGAGCCTTAACTGACTGAGCCACCCAGGCACCCCACAAATACATTTTCTTTATTTCTCCTTCTCTCCTGCTTGTGATTTGATGTTATATTCATTTGGCCCCAAGCTAGCAATAGTCAACCTTGTCTTTCGAAGCTTTTATCCATTCTGGCTTCATGATAGATATTTTGAAACTCCAGGGTAATGTTTCAAATAACTAAATCACTACTATATATAGTTTCATTATAATATCAAGTATTGTTAGCTTCCCTGTCATGCCTCCCTTCTTTCCTTCTTCATTTTTATTATACATTCACTTGCTTTCCATTTCTTTGAGGGAACGTGATCCATAGACCTTGCCTCTCTGTTGAAGCATTTTACCCTCATTCCGTAGTGAGACCACACCCCAAACCCGGCTAGGTGAGTGAGTCCCGCCGGCTGGGGTGGAGGGAGGAAACAGAATCAGATGCTCTCAGAGCCCTTCAAAGATTCACCTCAGCCGGAGAGCTGGGGCTTGAAGGACAATGAGCAGAACACAGGATCCTCCTAGAAGGGCAGCTCCATGATGGCAGGTGCTTCCCTCTCTTGTTCAGTGCTGCACTCAGACCTATCTCAGCGCCCGGAGCGTGGGCGCTGTTCAAGATGTGTCTGTGAACTGAACCACAGCTCAGGATACCGAACGAGAAGGACCTTAAGCCGGATATAAGGAGAGCACAAACGGAAGTGGCAGAGTGGGGGACTCCAGGCAGGCCTGGAACAGGAGCGACCTTAGGGAGGGACCTACGGCAGCTGGACTTTGAAGAATGTGGGCAGTGTGGAGACACAGCTTTGGGAAAAGAGGAATCCTGGACTATTGAAAAAAGGCATAGGAATCCATGTCAGTAATCAGAGCCTGGAATTTTAACTGAGGAAATGGGGGGATAGGGGAAGACATACAGGGTTGGTTTATACATTTAAGAATGCTTATGGTGGGGGATAAAGCCGTATCATTATTACCATCACCGAAAATTTATCCAATTTACTAATTTTACAGAAGCTCCAAGATCAATAATCTTGAATGCTTCTGCTCATTACAGGGAACGTTATTAGGAAGACAAAAAAAAAAGCTTCCTCAAGCCAATTAAATCTTTCAGCATAAAATGTAAGTACATTCAAGTCATTTCCAAAGGGTCCTTCTGCATGTATGAAGGCGGGCAAAGATATTATATTAAAATTTTTATATTAAATATAAATCCTTAAATTTAATTAATTTAATTTTATATTTATAATAGATTTTTAATATAAATATAAATCTATTAAAGTAAATCTATTTATATTATATAATATATAAATATATTTACATTAAATATGTTATGCTAAATTTATATTAAACAGATTTAAATATATAAATTTATATAAATGTATAATCATATACTTTATATACAATTTATACAAATTGTATATAAATTATGTAAATTTATATATTTTACTTATATGTAAATATATATTTAATAACATACAATTATATATTTATAAATATAATAAACTAATGTAATTTTACATTAAATTTATAAAAATATAAATATATTTATAACTTAAATATTATTTGTTATACTATTTAAATTTTATTATTTTAATGTCATATATAGCAATATATATTATTTAAATATAAATATAAATTGAATATAACAAATTTATATTAAAAATTTATATGAAAATACATTATATTAAAAACAAAACATGGGGCACCTGGGTGGCTTGGTCGGGTAAGTGACTGCTTTTCCCTTGCCCTCTGTCCCTACACCCCACTCGTGCTCTCTCTCTCAGATAAATAAAGTCTTTAAAAAACAAAACAAGAGAGTTCCGGAGGACGGGAATGAGAATGGCGGCCTCCCAGTCTCCGGCCCGGAGGAGCTGAGAGCTCGGGGCCCCACTCCTCAGTGCGCCCTCAGAGAAAAGCGCCCAATTACTCCCATCTCCCTGGCCTCCGGCCGCGCTCCGAGCTCACTGAGCCTGCGACGGTTCAAGGTCTGGAGTTAAGACTGCCCCACAATGCCAAGGTTCACTGTAACTATGCCAGTTTCCTGAAGGACCAGTGTCAGAACCAGAAAGCGATCCACCACTGCAGAACCGCCCTCAGGATTTTCATGCTGTAAACTAGACAAGAGAAGATAGAATCTCGTGGCATAAGGAGAGGGAAAGAGACAAATGGTGGATGCAGATGAAGAACCATCTTAGGGCTCGGATTTATTTTTATGTGCATAAATTTTGTGTGTCTATCCTTCTTCATAATGCTCACTTTACTGATGCCCTGATCCAGAGACATTTATGTAACTCCCCTGTGTACAAACCAAAGAATTCCCACCATCTCGTGCAAATAGAAGGCCCTATATGGACAGATGGTCAGCAATCCCAGCAGGCCAGAAACTCAGCAACTTATGAGAACTTTCTACCAAAAGAACTTGTAACTAACTGTTTAAGCCATAAAAGGTTGTAATTGTTCAATAATGCTAGCTTTGTATATTTCTAAACCTTGTATTACTTAGGTTGTATTTATACTACTGTGTGTCAGATCTACCTTCTGCATACCTCCAACAACAAAATTTTATAAGACTTTAAATTGCCTTTTTGTCTTTTCTTTCTTTTTTTTCTTTTTCTTTTCTTTTTTTACAAAATAAAAGTTGGCCATAATGAAATGATTGAGACAGCCATACCCATTCAAAAGGGAAAGTAAAGGAAGAATTCAGTGTTTAAAAAAAAAAAAACAAGGTGCGTCAGAGTGGAAGAGACCCAAGAGGCCATCCAGAACAATCCCTCCATGGTATGTAAGGGGAACTCAGGCATCTACAGATTTGCCTAAGGATAAAGAGCTACACATGCTAATACTGGCACCAGAAAACGGCCCAATTCCCATGTTTTAGATTAACCCTGGATCATATACACACAATGGAGCCTTGACTAAACCGAAGACCCTGGTACACTGTTGTCAACTCAAGCTTGGAGCTTCATTTTAGTACTTTGATTACGGAGTCATAAGAGTTACTTTTTAAAAATATTCTTATCATCATTAGATGATTGGTTACATTTATTTATCTGTTGTAAAATCCTTGGTTAGGAATCAAATCCCCAGTCATAAAGTTCCTTGGGGAAACTTATTATATTTTATTTGGTTTCTAGAAACACACTTAAGAAAAAAAAAGAAGAAGGGGAACATGACCTATAATTAATAAATACCCAATAAATAACACAAATTCTAAGGTGGGCTGCAGGGGCTCAGGGAAAGGGTGGGGGTAGGTGGAAAAGGCATTGGCGTTCTCCAGTACCTCCGCAGCTGAGGCGTGAATTGGCAGAAATGCAGACGTGCCTGTGTGAAGAGGAGGCAGGCTGTGGCCAAACTGGGGTGGGCCTTGAAAGGTGAGCTAAGAATTTAGCTATGGGAAAAGGGACAGAGTGTTCTTCAACTCCTTTAGCAGAACTGAGCCTAAACATACTGGTAAAAGAATGGCTTAGGCAAAGCCAAGAGTGTCTTCCTTGCTCTGTGGGAACACTGGTGCCAGGCAGACATTGTGGGGGGGGCAGTAGGTATGGTTTGTGCACAAATGAACACATTCTGCCAACTTTTCCAGCCTCCTGAGAGTGGCCCTGCCTAGGCTATGGGCTGTGTTATCTCTAGAACAAGGTAAATCCAGGCAGATGAAGCCCCAGGGTTTTGGAGAGGATGGGAGGTAAGGGAGAAGATGCGAGATGAGAAAACACATCATTTCCACCAGGCTCCAAAAGGAAGGATTGGTGTCAGAGAGAGTATAAAAATGAAAGCATCTCAGAAGCTCAGGTACATCTACAACAGTCCTCTCAGTACCAGTGGTAAAAGAGGGCCAAGGTTTCTGCATAAAAAATCTAAACAGGCCTCTGATTCTTCAAAGCCCCCTCAGGGATCTCCACCGTGGATGAGCCGGGAAAAGCAGCCCACCCCAAGTGCCAGCAGCCCGCGGACCTCTCCTGGACCTAGATTTGCAGAGCAGGCTCTGGCAAGCAGAAGCCTCTCTGATCACCTCAAAACCAGCCCCAGGACCCAGGTTCTAAACCGCTGGGGCCAAGCCCTGAGACAAGGAAGGCTCTGAAGTCATTCTTGCCCTAGGCAGAGGGACCCATGTGCACTGTGGTCTGCATGGGGTGACAATTCAACTCACCACATCCTTCCTGTCCAGCACTTCCAGGATGTTGCTCAGAAGCTGCGAGCTGGCTTCATGGTCGGGCTTGCTGGAGTTGTCATCTAACTGGCCGCTGAGCTGGTCTATCAGCAGCGGCAGCAGCACATCTCTGCACTCTGGGGGAGAAAGTGCACCCAGCTCACCAGCTGCAGCACCCACCACCCCCACCGGCCCCCAGGTGCCCCGCTTCTGCCTACAACTCTCCCTCTGCCCGATACCACAGGTGACCTCTGAGCTCCACCCAGTGGGAGCACAGCAGCCTAGACATGGAACTTCAGCCCTGTAACTTGATTTTAAAAGCTCAGAAAATTACACCCATCACAGGCACATAAACAAAAAGGTTTCAAGTATTCAACAATGTCTTTAGCTAAAAAAAAAAAAAAAAAAAAAAAAGCCAACTTGACAGCCAGAGGCAAAGTCCTACAAAAGGAATAAATTAAGCCAGTCACACTTGTAAAAAATGTTTGAAAGCTTCCACCGAATGGAGAGAATGGACTCTAAAATTTGTATGAATACCAAGTGAGCCTTCCTAGGACATTGTGATGTGTTTCAAGGACATCCTGATGTTTTGGCAGGCATATGAGCTTCACAAAATAAGGGCTTATCTTTCTATGATGTCTTCCTTCTGGGATCCTCGATACTAGAAGACATTATTATGATGAGGCCAGATGTTCTGGACGCTAACGGAAATGACTGTTAACAGTGAGAATACTTCCTCTAATTGGAACACACAGTGCCTGCTAGCTTTTGTGCTCAAACAGCCCATTTTTATCATCTTCCGTATCCTTTCTGCATGCTTAGAGGCAGATATATCATAGTGTATGAAGATGTCTAGTAATATTAGGTTTTCTACTTAAGAGCATTCACTAGCTTTGTACACACCTCCAACAGTGTCCTTATAACAGTTGGAATTTCTAAGCAAAAATTCACAGGGTCAGAAAATTTCAGAGCCAAAAGAGGCTATTGATGTGATCCAGTTCAAATCCTCCCTTCCGTGGAAATGGAGGCTAAGACTTATAGAAGGTTCCTGGTGTGTCCAAAGTTATATAACCAGCCCAGAGCAAGGCCAGGAGGCCTGGCACCAACAACCCGCTCACTTTTCCCTATTTCTGAGGAGTCTTGCTGGTGCCTGGTGACCTTCCAGGCAATACACACAACATGGGGTCACCCTCTGGAAGCCCCTCACCCTCTGGTAGCCCCAAAACAACTTCCCAGAGCAGCCCCTCTCTGGCAAGTTTTGGGTTTATTGGGGAAAGACCAAATATCAGACCGCTTTCCCATATCAGCTTGGGGACAAGAGCACAGTGATTTAGACGTGGTGGCTGTATGCTTGCTCCTAGTCACAAAATGAAGAGCATTTCATCCATGTTAGAGTTTTCTCTCCTCCACGCCCTCTGGCTCCCCGACAAAGCCCCGAGGCCCCTCTAAAACCTGTGACTTAGAGCGTTTGCCAATTTCTGTGGTGTAAATACAACCACTGTGGCCCATTTTCAGTGCTTCATGTGACATGACCGAGCATGGAAGTTAAGAAGAGATACACACATCTGCTCTCCTGAGCTGGGGAGGGGGGGCAGGGAGGAGGGGAGGATAGCACAGCCCTGTACACCTGCTCCCTGGCTTTTCAGGTTATGCAACAAATACAGGTCGAAGAAGACACATTTGTTGAAAAGAACCATCTTTCCTGTTTGCCTGCTGGGGTATGCCATTTGGAGGACAAAGTTCTCTAATTACTGAAAGACTGGATTGTCCTCATTGAAAAAAAAAAAAAAAAGTCTCGGATCCTCTTGGAAATATTAAACTGACTCTGTCTGCTCCTTAAAACCAGTTTCTCGGGAGATCCCGGAGTCCCAACCAGCTACTGGCAAGGTCATTATTGACATTTTTTAAAAAAGCAAGCAAGTGCTAGCTGGAGAAGCCGCCAAGACTGGAATTTCGGCAAGCGGTAGTTTTTGTTGAGGACGTACCCGACTGCCGGAAAAGACTGCTCTCCACTATCTTGGTCATGCAGTTCAGTTTTTGGCGAACTAACTGGTTGTCAGGGATGCTCTGGATGAACTTGCAGAAGAGCACGCTGCAAGAGAGATACCAGAGGTTAGTTATTTTCCTTCTGTCCCACTGAAGGGACCATTACACAGCTCCTGTCGACTGCGAGATCCCGGCGTGGAGCGTTTTCCCTGGAAATCTCCCCCAGGCGGCCTGAGCGTCTGCCCCTCGGAGGTGAAGACTGTGCTCCACATGTGCTGTAGCTCTCAGCCTCAGAGCTGCCTCTGTTTGAACTTGCAAAGCACAGTCACGTCCATCCCGGCTGTGCAGACCTGCCTGAACGCTCCTCCCCTGCAGGACCCTTTCGCAGCTAATTCCACCCGCTGTCGCTCACCGCCTCTTTGTATGGCCCGGGGGCTTGGGTAGAGGGCTGGAAGCAGATCATTATGTATGTTCTTCTAGTTAATTTCCCATCTGCACATCAATTCTCCAGAGAAAAGGGCAAACCTCACTCAGGGGCAGGCTTTGTGTCTCCTTTTATATTTTCCGCAGAAACGGAGCCCCAGAAGGGGTTCCGCTAATATGGGTTGGAAGACTAACAGAATGTGCAGCAGCCCAGGCCCCAGGCAGGGGTGGCTTCTTTGTAAAAGTCCACGAACTCGCTTTGCTGTTTACCTGAGCTCCACGGGATCAAACACAAGTTTGACGTCGTTAATGATGCTGGGAAGGTACTTCAGGGCTGCCCCCTGTCAGAAAAATACAGAAAGGCAAATTCAGTTGCCAGGCAGGACGAACACAGAACACAGAATTCCTTAATCCCAGGAAGAAAAGGCTTGCATCCACGTAGGGAACTGGACACAGACACTCTCGCACTAGAGAGGAGAGCTCAGTGTTGCTAAAGGTGATGCCTAGAATGTTTTCCTGAAAGGTCAGATGGCACGGCTTTTCTTTTTCTTCATTACCAACAGGTACTGTTTGTTTGGAATTCATCTTTCTATCTAAGGAGGTCGTTAAGATCTTGACATCTTCCTCACAAGGTGGCCATCAAGAACAAAGAATAAATAATGAAGTACAGATCTGAATCCTCAGAGATGGCATATTTTCCATGAAAAAATTGGTAATGATGAACATGAGGGCGACTTTGGGCTTCTGGGAAGAATGGGGGAACTTAGGATAAAAACCCGTTGCCTGTGACACTGGGATCAACTGGCTGAATTCACAGACATCACAGGATGTCTAAAAGGATAGTTTGTCTGGGGCAAATTGCCATTTGAGAATACAAAAGGACATAAAAGTTAAAACACGGGTTTCTCCCTTTGCTTTCAGTAAGTCATACTAAAATTCACAGGCCTTCCACGAATATGATTCACTTTGCTTCTCTCCCACCGCGTCCAGTTCTATGTTATCACAGAACACGCTCAGAGACAGCAAGGAAAGGGACGCCCGCGCTGATACCCTGCTGACCTTTATCTTGACGGCTTCCTCCAAGGGCCTGTCCATGAGCATATTGAAAGCGAGAAATAGCTGGCGGATTGAATTATTAAATTCATCTCCGTCTTCACTTTGGCCGTAAAATCTTAACAGGAGAAAGAGAAACAGTGGTCAGGTTTTCCACCTTTAAAAAGAAATTTCTGAGAAGATCCATCACCTGAGCAATGCTGGAGGCCTGTGCCTCCCTGGTCACCACTTGAGACTGCGTGAAGGGAAGGTCAAAGGGTGCACCAAGGAGACGCCCAGTAGTAGGCTAAGAAGATATTACCACCTGGACAAGAGCACGTAGGAACCCGTGCTACAGTCCCACCACAGAGCTCTCCACTTGGTCTGCTATGGTCAGCCAGTTGGGAAGAACTCCCTGGAAGCTGAATGAGGCTGTCCCTCCTAATGGTGTACGGGCATTTCCGGCAAAGGGGGAGCAGCAGGAAGCTGCTCTGCCTGAAGGATCAGATGTGAGCCCCGTGCACATGCCCAGCCTCCTCAGCTCATTAGCAGAACACCTGATACGCAGGGGACTCCCCCAGCGCACATTACCAACCCACACTCTTGCCGCAGCCTAGCCTCCAGTGTCACTCCTGCCCTCCTCCCCCATTCTCCTCTTCTCTTCTTACTGGACCCACAATGTTCTGAACCCAACACGGTCTACAAGTTCCGGAATGCCATTCTCTCCACTGAAGTGGCCAGCTGGGTGCTGACCTGCTCTACGACAGGGCCTCGTAGCATAGGAGAACACCTCCCCTTCGCTGATTCCTGCTGGTTTTGATTAAGGTATTCTTGTTTGTCTTCGGGATCTGTCCAGCCGCTGAAAGTTGGTTCTTTCTCATAAGTAGAAATCAGAGGTCTTGGGCACATTTCTCAGAAACACGGAAGTCCCAAATTGTAGTCCAAGTGCATTTACACTGGATGGCAATGGTACCACCAACTGGTCAAGAGTAGGGATCTTCCGGCATCAGGATTTTTACTTGGGTAAAATCCAAACTCCTTAGGATGACCTGCCAGGTCCTACTTCTCCTGTCACTCTGCTGCTGCTCCCCACTCCCTCACTGTCATTCCCCATGCTCCCAAAGCACTGGCTTCTCCTAATTCCTCACACAGGCTCTACAGAGCCTCCCACACACCCTCACTCCTCCTCCCTAACACCAAAAAATTAAAAGGCAAACAATTAACATTAAAAAGCTTGCAATGTACAATATAGATCAAGATTTTAATTAGCTTTATTTTTTTAAAAAAATATTTTATTTATTGGGTGCCTGGGTGGCTCAGTGGGTTAGGCCTCTGCCTTCGGCTCAGGTCATGATCTCAGGGTTCTGGGATCAAGCCCCACATCGGGCTCTCTGCTCAGCCGGGAGCCTGCTTCCCCCCACCCCCTGCCTACTTGTGATCTCTGTCTGTCAAATAAATGAATAAAAAAAAAACGTTAAAGATTTTATTTATTTATTTGAGAGATTGAGAATGAGAGAGAGAGAGAGAGAGAGCATGAGAAGGGGGAGGGTCAGAGGGAGTAGCAGACTCCCTGCCGAGCAGGGACAGAGAGCATGCTAAAATGTTACTAGGAGTAAAACCATAGGTAAGAGGATTTCAAGTCTAGACCTGAGCATTTGTATTGGTTTTAACTTGGTATGTTTCAACAATCATAAACAAAATTATGATTGTTGAAACATACCAAGTTTAAACCAATACAAATGCTCAGGTCTAGACTTGAAATCCTCTTACCTATGGTTTTAGCATGCTCTCTGTCCTGTTTCCAAACCTGCCTTAGCAATATATTTTCAGTTTGGAAATCCAACTCTTATTGAAAGGTAGAGATGACACTGGGGTTGTGAGCATTCCCAGGACAGTTACGTCCTCATTCTTTGTCTCTGCTATTTCTTTTTAAAGATTTATTTAGTTTAGAGAGAGAGCAAGCAAGCAAGGTGGGGTGCGGGGAGCAGAAGGAGAGGGAGACATAGAATCTCAAGCAGGCTCCACATTCATCACAGAGCCCAGTGAGGGCTGATCTCATGACCCTGAGATCACAACCTGAGCCGAAACCAAGAGTCAGACGCTTAATTAACCCAAGTGCCCCATCTCTATTTTTGATGGAGCTGTTATTTTAGAAGTTTAAGCTGGGAATTACCATATTTGGCTTAGTTTCATCAAGTAGCTGAGCATGACGTCAGCAAAGAAACACACACTTGAGGGAACATCTCCCCAATGACAATGGCCACCATTCTCCATCCACCACCAAGAGCTCACGATCCTAGAATTGTACACCTGACATCATCATGAAGTCCCTTGCTGCACTAAATGCAGTCTTGCCATAGGAACCTTGACTCCTAGAGCTGTCATCACCAAATAAGGCTTTCATCAAGCTGCATATAGTAGCCACATACGTCCCTAATCCTGTCATTACTGCCCTAGAAATTCTGCTGCCTTGAAAGGACTCTGGACCAGACTTCTCCAGGGGTTTCAGAATCTACCACCATGTTCAGCCTTGGAGTTCTGAAATTTGGCAATTCCGTGATCCAACTGTGATCAGAGCGCTGAACACAGAGCATGCAGATTAAGGGAAAATCCGTGAAAGAGAATAAACAGCATAAACGTCTTACTGCAGTTACCATTACCTCAAGTAGAGTACTCTGGATTGGATGATGAATCGAAACAAGTACTTTAGGGCTTTCAAAGCAGCAAAAAGCAATTCTGTCTTGCTGGAGTCATCTGCATTCGCCACATAAAAGTTCAGTACCTTGGAGAGTTTCCTTAAAAGGGTGAGAAAGAAAAATGTCAGTGGGGCAAAATGGTACTCTGAGGTTTGAGGTATGTTATATGAGAAGAGGACTTGGCATACCGGGGAAGCAGAAATAACAACTATAATGATCTCTTCTAGAATATGCCCTGAGTAGAGAAACTGACTCCTTTGCAGTTTGGTTTCCTCACCGCAGTCTAAGTTTGGAGCATCCCTAAAACTTAGAAATAATGGGTGGTTTCTTTCCTTAGCAGGATTTTTAAAAAGAATCAAAAATGAAAGTTGAAAGGATTCAAACCATGAAGACATTTTAATCTCCAGTATGTTATACACACATTCTCAGACGTTCCTGGAAGGAAGGGACTATATGCCTAACGTAGTCACCTTAAAAGAGGTCTAATTCCTTTCACTCTGCCTGAACTCTTTGGGAGTTACAGAACGGTGAGGATGAGAAGAGAAGCTCCATCTGACTCTGGCTCAATGTGATGACAACCATGGTTTCTGGGTATCCCAACAGATAACACTGGGCTGGGATGTCAGATCGCTGTGTCTTTCCAGAGTCTAGGCATTTTCTTAATTGTCTGCTGACTTACACTTTGAGGGACACTCATAGCTTGACCTTTCTTTCTGTGAATCTCTGAGTTTTCCTAGTATTAAGAAAAATCCACAGCACACATGTCAAACTGATACAGTCTTGTAAAGAAACCCAGATTGCTACTTCCTGGAGTGCTGCACTCGACTCTGTGGAATGAAGATCCAGGGAAGTGATCCACTTGGATCCACAATGAAGATCCACATGCAGCTACCACCTGCTTGGGAAGTGAGGCTACTGCATGCAGAGAAACCTGTCATGAGTGTATCTGCTGCTTCTCCCAGCCCAGCGGGCATCACGTCCACCGTGTTTGTGGGTGATTACGCTACGTTACACCTCTTTTCTGTCACTTACACTTGTAACACTGCTGGACCTCTCTTGCAAATCAAACCAAGAACTTCCTTGTTTAGTTCAGAAAGAAGATACGGGACTCTAGGACCTGACCTGAAAAGTCAGGTCAGCAGCCAACATGATAGATTAGCAACAGCGGCTGGCATTGACCCGGCATAAACCGTTGTCAGAAAGATCTCTGCCGACTCTTAATCTCACAAAACAAACTAAGAGTTGCCCAGGGGCGGGGGGGGGGGGGG